>NW_027207491.1:0-322159 GCF_963455315.2 Globicephala melas | reverse complement strand
GGGGTGCTGCATAAAACCAGAGATTGAAATGAGCACAGATAAAGTTCCTTAAGCCAAATATGGAATAGACAAGAGCTACTCCTTGCTCAACGAAATGGACTCAACACCGCATATTAAACGCCTAAGAATGTACCTGACTCTTAAGTATCTTAAAACCTATGGATTGCTATGTCTCCGAAAGAGAATCAAGCATGTGTACAGGGACATAAACGCAGCAGTGATAGGATTGGAGAGGTTCGGTGAGCAAATGAAGACCCTTTGAAGTCATATTGCATGGTACCCATTCCACGGGTTTCAACTACCCAGGTTTAAGGTATTCTTCCTTCAGCTAAAACATGCATGTGGAACCTAGAGTATGATCAACCATGTGATCGGGAGACGTGTTCAAATATGTCTCAGTTTTCGTACCCTGGTACTCGGGTGCAACATTCCAGACGCTTTACTAACACTCTCCCGACTTGGAGAGTCAGTCCCTTTAACCTCCTGTTTGGCCCAGTTTGCAATTTCTGCGGAAGATGAACAGGAATAGCGAGAACCAATGAGAGACTAGCTGGAGGTGTCTGGACGGGCAAATTTAACTCTCATTTCCCACCAGGAAGAGGAAATAACCAAAGGCTCAGCGTGCCGTGCCGGAACCAGATTAGGGCCTGAAGCCATCCTGCGGTGTTGCGGCCAGCTCACAAGAAAACGAGTTGAAGAAAGGAGCTCAGGGGCACTGTAATTCACAAACCTGCAGAGTTATAAATGACAACTATCGTCCAAAAATATACTGAAGTAAGGCTGCCAAGAGGACTTGAAAGCGGGGCAGAATTGCAGGAAACCGATTTCAGGAGGTAGACTGGAATTGCATTGAAAGCATAGGAAAAGAGGCAGAACGTCCACAATGATGCACTTGGCCAAAAAGGGCGTATGCGTTTTTTCCTGAATATATTCAGGAAAGAACGCATACGCCCTTTTTGGCCAACCAAGCAAGCTTGCAAAGGAAATCTGCACTACAATGAAGTCTCACTTCCCCCCGGTCAAAAGGGCCATCTGAAAAAAGTGTAAAATCCAGAAAGGCAGGACAGGCCATGGAGAACTGGGAGCCTTGTTATGCTGATGGGCGGGATGTAAACTGCCAACAGACACTCGGGAGAAGTGTATGGTGTTTCCTGAAACATCTAAAAAACAAAGCAACAGAGCCTAGGGCACTTCCACTTATGGTCCTATAGCTTAGGGAAATTAAAATCAAAAAGACACAGCCACCCCAATGTTTGGGACGCCTCTGTTTACAAGAACCTCGTTTACCGTACAAGTTCAATATCACAGAAAGTGAAAAATGGATAAAGAACTTGTGGTACTTACGTACAATGCAGTATCACTCAGCAGTGAAATCTATGTCATCAGGCCCGTAGCAGCACAATGAGTGGATTCAGGTACGATGATTCTAACTGAAATAAGTCACACAGAAAAAGAAACATCATAAGATATCAGTAATACACGGAATGTAAACTTGGCTACACAGGAACTGAATTACAGAACAGAACAGGGTCTCAAATTTAGAAAACCAACTTATGCTTGTTTAAGGGTAAAGGTGAGTTGGGGTGCTGCATAAAACCAGAGATTGAAATGAGCACAGATAAAGTTCCTTAAGCCAAATATGGAATAGACAAGAGCTACTCCTTGCTCAACGAAATGGGCTCAACACCGCATATTAAACGCCTAAGAATGTACCTGACTCTTAAGTATCTTAAAACCTATGGATTGCTATGTCTCCGAAAGAGAATCAAGCATGTGTACAGGGACATAAACGCAGCAGTGATAGGATTGGAGAGGTTCGGTGAGCAAATGAAGACCCTTTGAAGTCATATTGCATGGTACCCATTCCACGGGTTTCAACTACCCAGGTTTAAGGTATTCTTCCTTCAGCTAAAACATGCATGTGGAACCTAGAGTATGATCAACCATGTGATCGGGAGACGTGTTCAAATATGTCTCAGTTTTCGTACCCTGGTACTCGGGTGCAACATTCCAGACGCTTTACTAACACTCTCCCGACTTGGAGAGTCAGTCCCTTTAACCTCCTGTTTGGCCCAGTTTGCAATTTCTGCGGAAGATGAACAGGAATAGCGAGAACCAATGAGAGACTAGCTGGAGGTGTCTGGACGGGCAAATTTAACTCTCATTTCCCACCAGGAAGAGGAAATAACCAAAGGCTCAGCGTGCCGTGCCGGAACCAGATTAGGGCCTGAAGCCATCCTGCGGTGTTGCGGCCAGCTCACAAGAAAACGAGTTGAAGAAAGGAGCTCAGGGGCACTGTAATTCACAAACCTGCAGAGTTATAAATGACAACTATCGTCCAAAAATATACTGAAGTAAGGCTGCCAAGAGGACTTGAAAGCGGGGCAGAATTGCAGGAAACCGATTTCAGGAGGTAGACTGGAATTGCATTGAAAGCATAGGAAAAGAGGCAGAACGTCCACAATGATGCACTTGGCCAAAAAGGGCGTATGCGTTTTTTCCTGAATATATTCAAGAAAAAACGCATACGCCCTTTTTGGCCAACCAAGCAAGCTTGCAAAGGAAATCTGCACTACAATGAAGTCTCACTTCCCCCCGGTCAAAAGGGCCATCTGAAAAAAGTGTAAAATCCAGAAAGGCAGGACAGGCCATGGAGAACTGGGAGCCTTGTTATGCTGATGGGCGGGATGTAAACTGCCAACAGACACTCGGGAGAAGTGTATGGTGTTTCCTGAAACATCTAAAAAACAAAGCAACAGAGCCTAGGGCACTTCCACTTATGGTCCTATAGCTTAGGGAAATTAAAATCAAAAAGACACAGCCACCCCAATGTTTGGGACGCCTCTGTTTACAAGAACCTCGTTTACCGTACAAGTTCAATATCACAGAAAGTGAAAAATGGATAAAGAACTTGTGGTACTTACGTACAATGCAGTATCACTCAGCAGTGAAATCTATGCCATCAGGCCCGTAGCAGCACAATGAGTGGATTCAGGTACGATGATTCTAACTGAAATAAGTCACACAGAAAAAGAAACATCATAAGATATCAGTAATACACGGAATGTAAACTTGGCTACACAGGAACTGAATTACAGAACAGAACAGGGTCTCAAATTTAGAAAACCAACTTATGCTTGTTTAAGGGTAAAGGTGAGTTGGGGTGCTGCATAAAACCAGAGATTGAAATGAGCACAGATAAAGTTCCTTAAGCCAAATATGGAATAGACAAGAGCTACTCCTTGCTCAACGAAATGGACTCAACACCGCATATTAAACGCCTAAGAATGTACCTGACTCTTAAGTATCTTAAAACCTATGGATTGCTATGTCTCCGAAAGAGAATCAAGCATGTGTACAGGGACATAAACGCAGCAGTGATAGGATTGGAGAGGTTCGGTGAGCAAATGAAGACCCTTTGAAGTCATATTGCATGGTACCCATTCCACGGGTTTCAACTACCCAGGTTTAAGGTATTCTTCCTTCAGCTAAAACATGCATGTGGAACCTAGAGTATGATCAACCATGTGATCGGGAGACGTGTTCAAATATGTCTCAGTTTTCGTACCCTGGTACTCGGGTGCAACATTCCAGACGCTTTACTAACACTCTCCCGACTTGGAGAGTCAGTCCCTTTAACCTCCTGTTTGGCCCAGTTTGCAATTTCTGCGGAAGATGAACAGGAATAGCGAGAACCAATGAGAGACTAGCTGGAGGTGTCTGGACGGGCAAATTTAACTCTCATTTCCCACCAGGAAGAGGAAATAACCAAAGGCTCAGCGTGCCGTGCCGGAACAAGATTAGGGCCTGAAGCCATCCTGCGGTGTTGCGGCCAGCTCACAAGAAAACGAGTTGAAGAAAGGAGCTCAGGGGCACTGTAATTCACAAACCTGCAGAGTTATAAATGACAACTATCGTCCAAAAATATACTGAAGTAAGGCTGCCAAGAGGACTTGAAAGCGGGGCAGAATTGCAGGAAACCGATTTCAGGAGGTAGACTGGAATTGCATTGAAAGCATAGGAAAAGAGGCAGAACGTCCACAATGATGCACTTGGCCAAAAAGGGCGTATGCGTTTTTTCCTGAATATATTCAGGAAAAAACGCATACGCCCTTTTTGGCCAACCAAGCAAGCTTGCAAAGGAAATCTGCACTACAATGAAGTCTCACTTCCCCCCGGTCAAAAGGGCCATCTGAAAAAAGTGTAAAATCCAGAAAGGCAGGACAGGCCATGGAGAACTGGGAGCCTTGTTATGCTGATGGGCGGGATGTAAACTGCCAACAGACACTCGGGAGAAGTGTATGGTGTTTCCTGAAACATCTAAAAAACAAAGCAACAGAGCCTAGGGCACTTCCACTTATGGTCCTATAGCTTAGGGAAATTAAAATAAAAAAGATACAGCCACCCCAATGTTTGGGACGCCTCTGTTTACAAGAACCTCGTTTACCATACAAGTTCAATATCACAGAAAGTGAAAAATGGATAAAGAACTTGTGGTACTTACGTACAATGCAGTATCACTCAGCAGTGAAATCCATGCCATCAGGCCCGTAGCAGCACAATGAGTGGATTCAGGTACGATGATTCTAACTGAAATAAGTCACACAGAAAAAGAAACATCATAAGATATCAGTAATACACGGAATGTAAACTTGGCTACACAGGAACTGAATTACAGAACAGAACAGGGTCTCAAATTTAGAAAACCAACTTATGCTTGTTTAAGGGTAAAGGTGAGTTGGGGTGCTGCATAAAACCAGAGATTGAAATGAGCACAGGTAAAGTTCCTTAAGCCAAATATGGAATAGACAAGAGCTACTCCTTGCTCAACGAAATGGACTCAACACCGCATATTAAACGCCTAAGAATGTACCTGACTCTTAAGTATCTTAAAACCTATGGATTGCTATGTCTCCGAAAGAGAATCAAGCATGTGTACAGGGACATAAACGCAGCAGTGATAGGATTGGAGAGGTTCGGTGAGCAAATGAAGACCCTTTGAAGTCATATTGCATGGTACCCATTCCACGGGTTTCAACTACCCAGGTTTAAGGTATTCTTCCTTCAGCTAAAACATGCATGTGGAACCTAGAGTATGATCAACCATGTGATCGGGAGACGTGTTCAAATATGTCTCAGTTTTCGTACCCTGGTACTCGGGTGCAACATTCCAGACGCTTTACTAACACTCTCCCGACTTGGAGAGTCAGTCCCTTTAACCTCCTGTTTGGCCCAGTTTGCAATTTCTGCGGAAGATGAACAGGAATAGCGAGAACCAATGAGAGACTAGCTGGAGGTGTCTGGACGGGCAAATTTAACTCTCATTTCCCACCAGGAAGAGGAAATAACCAAAGGCTCAGCGTGCCGTGCCGGAACCAGATTAGGGCCTGAAGCCATCCTGCGGTGTTGCGGCCAGCTCACAAGAAAACGAGTTGAAGAAAGGAGCTCAGGGGCACTGTAATTCACAAACCTGCAGAGTTATAAATGACAACTATCGTCCAAAAATATACTGAAGTAAGGCTGCCAAGAGGACTTGAAAGCGGGGCAGAATTGCAGGAAACCGATTTCAGGAGGTAGACTGGAATTGCATTGAAAGCATAGGAAAAGAGGCAGAACGTCCACAATGATGCACTTGGCCAAAAAGGGCGTATGCGTTTTTTCCTGAATATATTCAGGAAAAAACGCATACGCCCTTTTTGGCCAACCAAGCAAGCTTGCAAAGGAAATCTGCACTACAATGAAGTCTCACTTCCCCCCGGTCAAAAGGGCCATCTGAAAAAAGTGTAAAATCCAGAAAGGCAGGACAGGCCATGGAGAACTGGGAGCCTTGTTATGCTGATGGGCGGGATGTAAACTGCCAACAGACACTCGGGAGAAGTGTATGGTGTTTCCTGAAACATCTAAAAAACAAAGCAACAGAGCCTAGGGCACTTCCACTTATGGTCCTATAGCTTAGGGAAATTAAAATCAAAAAGACACAGCCACCCCAATGTTTGGGACGCCTCTGTTTACAAGAACCTCGTTTACCGTACAAGTTCAATATCACAGAAAGTGAAAAATGGATAAAGAACTTGTGGTACTTACGTACAATGCAGTATCACTCAGCAGTGAAATCTATGTCATCAGGCCCGTAGCAGCACAATGAGTGGATTCAGGTACGATGATTCTAACTGAAATAAGTCACACAGAAAAAGAAACATCATAAGATATCAGTAATACACGGAATGTAAACTTGGCTACACAGGAACTGAATTACAGAACAGAACAGGGTCTCAAATTTAGAAAACCAACTTATGCTTGTTTAAGGGTAAAGGTGAGTTGGGGTGCTGCATAAAACCAGAGATTGAAATGAGCACAGATAAAGTTCCTTAAGCCAAATATGGAATAGACAAGAGCTACTCCTTGCTCAACGAAATGGACTCAACACCGCATATTAAACGCCTAAGAATGTACCTGACTCTTAAGTATCTTAAAACCTATGGATTGCTATGTCTCCGAAAGAGAATCAAGCATGTGTACAGGGACATAAACGCAGCAGTGATAGGATTGGAGAGGTTCGGTGAGCAAATGAAGACCCTTTGAAGTCATATTGCATGGTACCCATTCCACGGGTTTCAACTACCCAGGTTTAAGGTATTCTTCCTTCAGCTAAAACATGCATGTGGAACCTAGAGTATGATCAACCATGTGATCGGGAGACGTGTTCAAATATGTCTCAGTTTTCGTACCCTGGTACTCAGGTGCAACATTCCAGACGCTTTACTAACACTCTCCCGACTTGGAGAGTCAGTCCCTTTAACCTCCTGTTTGGCCCAGTTTGCAATTTCTGCGGAAGATGAACAGGAATAGCGAGAACCAATGAGAGACTAGCTGGAGGTGTCTGGACGGGCAAATTTAACTCTCATTTCCCACCAGGAAGAGGAAATAACCAAAGGCTCAGCGTGCCGTGCCGGAACCAGATTAGGGCCTGAAGCCATCCTGCGGTGTTGCGGCCAGCTCACAAGAAAACGAGTTGAAGAAAGGAGCTCAGGGGCACTGTAATTCACAAACCTGCAGAGTTATAAATGACAGCTATCGTCCAAAAATATACTGAAGTAAGGCTGCCAAGAGGACTTGAAAGTGGGGCAGAATTGCAGGAAACCGATTTCAGGAGGTAGACTGGAATTGCATTGAAAGCATAGGAAAAGAGGCAGAACGTCCACAATGATGCACTTGGCCAAAAAGGGCGTATGCGTTTTTTCCTGAATATATTCAGGAAAAAACGCATACGCCCTTTTTGGCCAACCAAGCAAGCTTGCAAAGGAAATCTGCACTACAATGAAGTCTCACTTCCCCCCGGTCAAAAGGGCCATCTGAAAAAAGTGTAAAATCCAGAAAGGCAGGACAGGCCATGGAGAACTGGGAGCCTTGTTATGCTGATGGGCGGGATGTAAACTGCCAACAGACACTCGGGAGAAGTGTATGGTGTTTCCTGAAACATCTAAAAAACAAAGCAACAGAGCCTAGGGCACTTCCACTTATGGTCCTATAGTTTAGGGAAATTAAAATCAAAAAGACACAGCCACCCCAATGTTTGGGACGCCTCTGTTTACAAGAACCTCGTTTACCGTACAAGTTCAATATCACAGAAAGTGAAAAATGGATAAAGAACTTGTGGTACTTACGTACAATGCAGTATCACTCAGCAGTGAAATCTATGTCATCAGGCCCGTAGCAGCACAATGAGTGGATTCAGGTACGATGATTCTAACTGAAATAAGTCACACAGAGAAAGAAACATCATAAGATATCAGTAATACACGGAATGTAAACTTGGCTACACAGGAACTGAATTACAGAACAGAACAGGGTCTCAAATTTAGAAAACCAACTTATGCTTGTTTAAGGGTAAAGGTGAGTTGGGGTGCTGCATAAAACCAGAGATTGAAATGAGCACAGATAAAGTTCCTTAAGCCAAATATGGAATAGACAAGAGCTACTCCTTGCTCAACGAAATGGACTCAACACCGCATATTAAACGCCTAAGAATGTACCTGACTCTTAAGTATCTTAAAACCTATGGATTGCTATGTCTCCGAAAGAGAATCAAGCATGTGTACAGGGACATAAACGCAGCAGTGATAGGATTGGAGAGGTTCGGTGAGCAAATGAAGACCCTTTGAAGTCATATTGCATGGTATCCATTCCACGGGTTTCAACTACCCAGGTTTAAGGTATTCTTCCTTCAGCTAAAACATGCATGTGGAACCTAGAGTATGATCAACCATGTGATCGGGAGACGTGTTCAAATATGTCTCAGTTTTCGTACCCTGGTACTCGGGTGCAACATTCCAGACGCTTTACTAACACTCTCCCGACTTGGAGAGTCAGTCCCTTTAACCTCCTGTTTGGCCCAGTTTGCAATTTCTGCGGAAGATGAACAGGAATAGCGAGAACCAATGAGAGACTAGCTGGAGGTGTCTGGACGGGCAAATTTAACTCTCATTTCCCACCAGGAAGAGGAAATAACCAAAGGCTCAGCGTGCCGTGCCGGAACCAGATTAGGGCCTGAAGCCATCCTGCGGTGTTGCGGCCAGCTCACAAGAAAACGAGTTGAAGAAAGGAGCTCAGGGGCACTGTAATTCACAAACCTGCAGAGTTATAAATGACAACTATCGTCCAAAAATATACTGAAGTAAGGCTGCCAAGAGGACTTGAAAGCAGGGCAGAATTGCAGGAAACCGATTTCAGGAGGTAGACTGGAATTGCATTGAAAGCATAGGAAAAGAGGCAGAACGTCCACAATGACGCACTTGGCCAAAAAGGGCGTATGCGTTTTTTCCTGAATATATTCAGGAAAGAACGCATACGCCCTTTTTGGCCAACCAAGCAAGCTTGCAAAGGAAATCTGCACTACAATGAAGTCTCACTTCCCCCCGGTCAAAAGGGCCATCTGAAAAAAGTGTAAAATCCAGAAAGGCAGGACAGGCCATGGAGAACTGGGAGCCTTGTTATGCTGATGGGCGGGATGTAAACTGCCAACAGACACTCGGGAGAAGTGTATGGTGTTTCCTGAAACATCTAAAAAACAAAGCAACAGAGCCTAGGGCACTTCCACTTATGGTCCTATAGCTTAGGGAAATTAAAATCAAAAAGACACAGCCACCCCAATGTTTGGGACGCCTCTGTTTACAAGAACCTCGTTTACCGTACAAGTTCAATATCACAGAAAGTGAAAAATGGATAAAGAACTTGTGGTACTTACGTACAATGCAGTATCACTCAGCAGTGAAATCTATGTCATCAGGCCCGTAGCAGCACAATGAGTGGATTCAGGTACGATGATTCTAACTGAAATAAGTCACACAGAGAAAGAAACATCATAAGATATCAGTAATACACGGAATGTAAACTTGGCTACACAGGAACTGAATTACAGAACAGAACAGGGTCTCAAATTTAGAAAACCAACTTATGCTTGTTTAAGGGTAAAGGTGAGTTGGGGTGCTGCATAAAACCAGAGATTGAAATGAGCACAGATAAAGTTCCTTAAGCCAAATATGGAATAGACAAGAGCTACTCCTTGCTCAACGAAATGGACTCAACACCGCATATTAAACGCCTAAGAATGTACCTGACTCTTAAGTATCTTAAAACCTATGGATTGCTATGTCTCCGAAAGAGAATCAAGCATGTGTACAGGGACATAAACGCAGCAGTGATAGGATTGGAGAGGTTCGGTGAGCAAATGAAGACCCTTTGAAGTCATATTGCATGGTACCCATTCCACGGGTTTCAACTACCCAGGTTTAAGGTATTCTTCCTTCAGCTAAAACATGCATGTGGAACCTAGAGTATGATCAACCATGTGATCGGGAGACGTGTTCAAATATGTCTCAGTTTTCGTACCCTGGTACTCGGGTGCAACATTCCAGACGCTTTACTAACACTCTCCCGACTTGGAGAGTCAGTCCCTTTAACCTCCTGTTTGGCCCAGTTTGCAATTTCTGCGGAAGATGAACAGGAATAGCGAGAACCAATGAGAGACTAGCTGGAGGTGTCTGGACGGGCAAATTTAACTCTCATTTCCCACCAGGAAGAGGAAATAACCAAAGGCTCAGCGTGCCGTGCCGGAACCAGATTAGGGCCTGAAGCCATCCTGCGGTGTTGCGGCCAGCTCACAAGAAAACGAGTTGAAGAAAGGAGCTCAGGGGCACTGTAATTCACAAACCTGCAGAGTTATAAATGACAGCTATCGTCCAAAAATATACTGAAGTAAGGCTGCCAAGAGGACTTGAAAGCGGGGCAGAATTGCAGGAAACCGATTTCAGGAGGTAGACTGGAATTGCATTGAAAGCATAGGAAAAGAGGCAGAACGTCCACAATGATGCACTTGGCCAAAAAGGGCGTATGCGTTTTTTCCTGAATATATTCAGGAAAAAACGCATACGCCCTTTTTGGCCAACCAAGCAAGCTTGCAAAGGAAATCTGCACTACAATGAAGTCTCACTTCCCCCCGGTCAAAAGGGCCATCTGAAAAAAGTGTAAAATCCAGAAAGGCAGGACAGGCCATGGAGAACTGGGAGCCTTGTTATGCTGATGGGCGGGATGTAAATTGCCAACAGACACTCGGGAGAAGTGTATGGTGTTTCCTGAAACATCTAAAAAACAAAGCAACAGAGCCTAGGGCACTTCCACTTATGGTCCTATAGCTTAGGGAAATTAAAATCAAAAAGACACAGCCACCCCAATGTTTGGGACGCCTCTGTTTACAAGAACCTCGTTTACCGTACAAGTTCAATATCACAGAAAGTGAAAAATGGATAAAGAACTTGTGGTACTTACGTACAATGCAGTATCGCTCAGCAGTGAAATCTATGTCATCAGGCCCGTAGCAGCACAATGAGTGGATTCAGGTACGATGATTCTAACTGAAATAAGTCACACAGAAAAAGAAACATCATAAGATATCAGTAATACACGGAATGTAAACTTGGCTACACAGGAACTGAATTACAGAACAGAACAGGGTCTCAAATTTAGAAAACCAACTTATGCTTGTTTAAGGGTAAAGGTGAGTTGGGGTGCTGCATAAAACCAGAGATGGAAATGAGCACAGATAAAGTTCCTTAAGCCAAATATGGAATAGACAAGAGCTACTCCTTGCTCAACGAAATGGACTCAACACCGCATATTAAACGCCTAAGAATGTACCTGACTCTTAAGTATCTTAAAACCTATGGATTGCTATGTCTCCGAAAGAGAATCAAGCATGTGTACAGGGACATAAACGCAGCAGTGATAGGATTGGAGAGGTTCGGTGAGCAAATGAAGACCCTTTGAAGTCATATTGCATGGTACCCATTCCACGGGTTTCAACTACCCAGGTTTAAGGTATTCTTCCTTCAGCTAAAACATGCATGTGGAACCTAGAGTATGATCAACCATGTGATCGGGAGACGTGTTCAAATATGTCTCAGTTTTCGTACCCTGGTACTCGGGTGCAACATTCCAGACGCTTTACTAACACTCTCCCGACTTGGAGAGTCAGTCCCTTTAACCTCCTGTTTGGCCCAGTTTGCAATTTCTGCGGAAGATGAACAGGAATAGCGAGAACCAATGAGAGACTAGCTGGAGGTGTCTGGACGGGCAAATTTAACTCTCATTTCCCACCAGGAAGAGGAAATAACCAAAGGCTCAGCGTGCCGTGCCGGAACCAGATTAGGGCCTGAAGCCATCCTGCGGTGTTGCGGCCAGCTCACAAGAAAACGAGTTGAAGAAAGGAGCTCAGGGGCACTGTAATTCACAAACCTGCAGAGTTATAAATGACAGCTATCGTCCAAAAATATACTGAAGTAAGGCTGCCAAGAGGACTTGAAAGCGGGGCAGAATTGCAGGAAACCGATTTCAGGAGGTAGACTGGAATTGCATTGAAAGCATAGGAAAAGAGGCAGAACGTCCACAATGATGCACTTGGCCAAAAAGGGCGTATGCGTTTTTTCCTGAATATATTCAGGAAAAAACGCATACGCCCTTTTTGGCCAACCAAGCAAGCTTGCAAAGGAAATCTGCACTACAATGAAGTCTCACTTCCCCCCGGTCAAAAGGGCCATCTGAAAAAAGTGTAAAATCCAGAAAGGCAGGACAGGCCATGGAGAACTGGGAGCCTTGTTATGCTGATGGGCGGGATGTAAATTGCCAACAGACACTCGGGAGAAGTGTATGGTGTTTCCTGAAACATCTAAAAAACAAAGCAACAGAGCCTAGGGCACTTCCACTTATGGTCCTATAGCTTAGGGAAATTAAAATCAAAAAGACACAGCCACCCCAATGTTTGGGACGCCTCTGTTTACAAGAACCTCGTTTACCGTACAAGTTCAATATCACAGAAAGTGAAAAATGGATAAAGAACTTGTGGTACTTACGTACAATGCAGTATCGCTCAGCAGTGAAATCTATGTCATCAGGCCCGTAGCAGCACAATGAGTGGATTCAGGTACGATGATTCTAACTGAAATAAGTCACACAGAAAAAGAAACATCATAAGATATCAGTAATACACGGAATGTAAACTTGGCTACACAGGAACTGAATTACAGAACAGAACAGGGTCTCAAATTTAGAAAACCAACTTATGCTTGTTTAAGGGTAAAGGTGAGTTGGGGTGCTGCATAAAACCAGAGATGGAAATGAGCACAGATAAAGTTCCTTAAGCCAAATATGGAATAGACAAGAGCTACTCCTTGCTCAACGAAATGGACTCAACACCGCATATTAAACGCCTAAGAATGTACCTGACTCTTAAGTATCTTAAAACCTATGGATTGCTATGTCTCCGAAAGAGAATCAAGCATGTGTACAGGGACATAAACGCAGCAGTGATAGGATTGGAGAGGTTCGGTGAGCAAATGAAGACCCTTTGAAGTCATATTGCATGGTACCCATTCCACGGGTTTCAACTACCCAGGTTTAAGGTATTCTTCCTTCAGCTAAAACATGCATGTGGAACCTAGAGTATGATCAACCATGTGATCGGGAGACGTGTTCAAATATGTCTCAGTTTTCGTACCCTGGTACTCGGGTGCAACATTCCAGACGCTTTACTAACACTCTCCCGACTTGGAGAGTCAGTCCCTTTAACCTCCTGTTTGGCCCAGTTTGCAATTTCTGCGGAAGATGAACAGGAATAGCGAGAACCAATGAGAGACTAGCTGGAGGTGTCTGGACGGGCAAATTTAACTCTCATTTCCCACCAGGAAGAGGAAATAACCAAAGGCTCAGCGTGCCGTGCCGGAACCAGATTAGGGCCTGAAGCCATCCTGCGGTGTTGCGGCCAGCTCACAAGAAAACGAGTTGAAGAAAGGAGCTCAGGGGCACTGTAATTCACAAACCTGCAGAGTTATAAATGACAACTATCGTCCAAAAATATACTGAAGTAAGGCTGCCAAGAGGACTTGAAAGCGGGGCAGAATTGCAGGAAACCGATTTCAGGAGGTAGACTGGAATTGCATTGAAAGCATAGGAAAAGAGGCAGAACGTCCACAATGATGCACTTGGCCAAAAAGGGCGTATGCGTTTTTTCCTGAATATATTCAGGAAAAAACGCATACGCCCTTTTTGGCCAACCAAGCAAGCTTGCAAAGGAAATCTGCACTACAATGAAGTCTCACTTCCCCCCGGTCAAAAGGGCCATCTGAAAAAAGTGTAAAATCCAGAAAGGCAGGACAGGCCATGGAGAACTGGGAGCCTTGTTATGCTGATGGGCGGGATGTAAACTGCCAACAGACACTCGGGAGAAGTGTATGGTGTTTCCTGAAACATCTAAAAAACAAAGCAACAGAGCCTAGGGCACTTCCACTTATGGTCCTATAGCTTAGGGAAATTAAAATCAAAAAGACACAGCCACCCCAATGTTTGGGACGCCTCTGTTTACAAGAACCTCGTTTACCGTACAAGTTCAATATCACAGAAAGTGAAAAATGGATAAAGAACTTGTGGTACTTACGTACAATGCAGTATCACTCAGCAGTGAAATCTATGTCATCAGGCCCGTAGCAGCACAATGAGTGGATTCAGGTACGATGATTCTAACTGAAATAAGTCACACAGAAAAAGAAACATCATAAGATATCAGTAATACACGGAATGTAAACTTGGCTACACAGGAACTGAATTACAGAACAGAACAGGGTCTCAAATTTAGAAAACCAACTTATGCTTGTTTAAGGGTAAAGGTGAGTTGGGGTGCTGCATAAAACCAGAGATTGAAATGAGCACAGATAAAGTTCCTTAAGCCAAATATGGAATAGAAAAGAGCTACTCCTTGCTCAACGAAATGGACTCAACACCGCATATTAAACGCCTAAGAATGTACCTGACTCTTAAGTATCTTAAAACCTATGGATTGCTATGTCTCCGCAAGAGAATCGAGCATGTGTACAGGGACATAAACGCAGCAGTGATAGGATTGGAGAGGTTCGGTGAGCAAATGAAGACCCTTTGAAGTCATATTGCATGGTACCCATTCCACGGGTTTCAACTACCCAGGTTTAAGGTATTCTTCCTTCAGCTAAAACATGCATGTGGAACCTAGAGTATGATCAACCATGTGATCGGGAGACGTGTTCAAATATGTCTCAGTTTTCGTACCCTGGTACTCGGGTGCAACATTCCAGACGCTTTACTAACACTCTCCCGACTTGGAGAGTCAGTCCCTTTAACCTCCTGTTTGGCCCAGTTTGCAATTTCTGCGGAAGATGAACAGGAATAGCGAGAACCAATGAGAGACTAGCTGGAGGTGTCTGGACGGGCAAATTTAACTCTCATTTCCCACCAGGAAGAGGAAATAACCAAAGGCTCAGCGTGCCGTGCCGGAACCAGATTAGGGCCTGAAGCCATCCTGCGGTGTTGCGGCCAGCTCACAAGAAAGCGAGTTGAAGAAAGGAGCTCAGGGGCACTGTAATTCACAAACCTGCAGAGTTATAAATGACAGCTATCGTCCAAAAATATACTGAAGTAAGGCTGCCAAGAGGACTTGAAAGCGGGGCAGAATTGCAGGAAACCGATTTCAGGAGGTAGACTGGAATTGCATTGAAAGCATAGGAAAAGAGGCAGAACGTCCACAATGATGCACTTGGCCAAAAAGGGCGTATGCGTTTTTTCCTGAATATATTCAGGAAAAAACGCATACGCCCTTTTTGGCCAACCAAGCAAGCTTGCAAAGGAAATCTGCACTACAATGAAGTCTCACTTCCCCCCGGTCAAAAGGGCCATCTGAAAAAAGTGTAAAATCCAGAAAGGCAGGACAGGCCATGGAGAACTGGGAGCCTTGTTATGCTGATGGGCGGGATGTAAATTGCCAACAGACACTCGGGAGAAGTGTATGGTGTTTCCTGAAACATCTAAAAAACAAAGCAACAGAGCCTAGGGCACTTCCACTTATGGTCCTATAGCTTAGGGAAATTAAAATCAAAAAGACACAGCCACCCCAATGTTTGGGACGCCTCTGTTTACAAGAACCTCGTTTACCGTACAAGTTCAATATCACAGAAAGTGAAAAATGGATAAAGAACTTGTGGTACTTACGTACAATGCAGTATCACTCAGCAGTGAAATCTATGTCATCAGGCCCGTAGCAGCACAATGAGTGGATTCAGGTACGATGATTCTAACTGAAATAAGTCACACAGAAAAAGAAACATCATAAGATATCAGTAATACACGGAATGTAAACTTGGCTACACAGGAACTGAATTACAGAACAGAACAGGGTCTCAAATTTAGAAAACCAACTTATGCTTGTTTAAGGGTAAAGGTGAGTTGGGGTGCTGCATAAAACCAGAGATTGAAATGAGCACAGATAAAGTTCCTTAAGCCAAATATGGAATAGACAAGAGCTACTCCTTGCTCAACGAAATGGACTCAACACCGCATATTAAACGCCTAAGAATGTACCTGACTCTTAAGTATCTTAAAACCTATGGATTGCTATGTCTCCGAAAGAGAATCAAGCATGTGTACAGGGACATAAACGCAGCAGTGATAGGATTGGAGAGGTTCGGTGAGCAAATGAAGACCCTTTGAAGTCATATTGCATGGTACCCATTCCACGGGTTTCAACTACCCAGGTTTAAGGTATTCTTCCTTCAGCTAAAACATGCATGTGGAACCTAGAGTATGATCAACCATGTGATCGGGAGACGTGTTCAAATATGTCTCAGTTTTCGTACCCTGGTACTCGGGTGCAACATTCCAGACGCTTTACTAACACTCTCCCGACTTGGAGAGTCAGTCCCTTTAACCTCCTGTTTGGCCCAGTTTGCAATTTCTGCGGAAGATGAACAGGAATAGCGAGAACCAATGAGAGACTAGCTGGAGGTGTCTGGACGGGCAAATTTAACTCTCATTTCCCACCAGGAAGAGGAAATAACCAAAGGCTCAGCGTGCCGTGCCGGAACCAGATTAGGGCCTGAAGCCATCCTGCGGTGTTGCGGCCAGCTCACAAGAAAACGAGTTGAAGAAAGGAGCTCAGGGGCACTGTAATTCACAAACCTGCAGAGTTATAAATGACAACTATCGTCCAAAAATATACTGAAGTAAGGCTGCCAAGAGGACTTGAAAGCGGGGCAGAATTGCAGGAAACCGATTTCAGGAGGTAGACTGGAATTGCATTGAAAGCATAGGAAAAGAGGCAGAACGTCCACAATGATGCACTTGGCCAAAAAGGGCGTATGCGTTTTTTCCTGAATATATTCAGGAAAAAACGCATACGCCCTTTTTGGCCAACCAAGCAAGCTTGCAAAGGAAATCTGCACTACAATGAAGTCTCACTTCCCCCCGGTCAAAAGGGCCATCTGAAAAAAGTGTAAAATCCAGAAAGGCAGGACAGGCCATGGAGAACTGGGAGCCTTGTTATGCTGATGGGCGGGATGTAAACTGCCAACAGACACTCGGGAGAAGTGTATGGTGTTTCCTGAAACATCTAAAAAACAAAGCAACAGAGCCTAGGCCACTTCCACTTATGGTCCTATAGCTTAGGGAAATTAAAATCAAAAAGACACAGCCACCCCAAAGTTTGGGACGCCTCTGTTTACAAGAACCTCGTTTACCGTACAAGTTCAATATCACAGAAAGTGAAAAATGGATAAAGAACTTGTGCTACTTACGTACAATGCAGTATCACTCAGCAGTGAAATCTATGTCATCAGGCCCGTAGCAGCACAATGAGTGGATTCAGGTACGATGATTCTAACTGAAATAAGTCACACAGAAAAAGAAACATCATAAGATATCAGTAATACACGGAATGTAAACTTGGCTACACAGGAACTGAATTACAGAACAGAACAGGGTCTCAAATTTAGAAAACCAACTTATGCTTGTTTAAGGGTAAAGGTGAGTTGGGGTGCTGCATAAAACCAGAGATTGAAATGAGCACAGATAAAGTTCCTTAAGCCAAATATGGAATAGACAAGAGCTACTCCTTGCTCAACGAAATGGACTCAACACCGCATATTAAACGCCTAAGAATGTACCTGACTCTTAAGTATCTTAAAACCTATGGATTGCTATGTCTCCGAAAGAGAATCAAGCATGTGTACAGGGACATAAACGCAGCAGTGATAGGATTGGAGAGGTTCGGTGAGCAAATGAAGACCCTTTGAAGTCATATTGCATGGTACCCATTCCACGGGTTTCAACTACCCAGGTTTAAGGTATTCTTCCTTCAGCTAAAACATGCATGTGGAACCTAGAGTATGATCAACCATGTGATCGGGAGACGTGTTCAAATATGTCTCAGTTTTCGTACCCTGGTACTCGGGTGCAACATTCCAGACGCTTTACTAACACTCTCCCGACTTGGAGAGTCAGTCCCTTTAACCTCCTGTTTGGCCCAGTTTGCAATTTCTGCGGAAGATGAACAGGAATAGCGAGAACCAATGAGAGACTAGCTGGAGGTGTCTGGACGGGCAAATTTAACTCTCATTTCCCACCAGGAAGAGGAAATAACCAAAGGCTCAGCGTGCCGTGCCGGAACCAGATTAGGGCCTGAAGCCATCCTGCGGTGTTGCGGCCAGCTCACAAGAAAACGAGTTGAAGAAAGGAGCTCAGGGGCACTGTAATTCACAAACCTGCAGAGTTATAAATGACAACTATCGTCCAAAAATATACTGAAGTAAGGCTGCCAAGAGGACTTGAAAGCGGGGCAGAATTGCAGGAAACCGATTTCAGGAGGTAGACTGGAATTGCATTGAAAGCATAGGAAAAGAGGCAGAACGTCCACAATGATGCACTTGGCCAAAAAGGGCGTATGCGTTTTTTCCTGAATATATTCAGGAAAGAACGCATACGCCCTTTTTGGCCAACCAAGCAAGCTTGCAAAGGAAATCTGCACTACAATGAAGTCTCACTTCCCCCCGGTCAAAAGGGCCATCTGAAAAAAGTGTAAAATCCAGAAAGGCAGGACAGGCCATGGAGAACTGGGAGCCTTGTTATGCTGATGGGCGGGATGTAAACTGCCAACAGACACTCGGGAGAAGTGTATGGTGTTTCCTGAAACATCTAAAAAACAAAGCAACAGAGCCTAGGGCACTTCCACTTATGGTCCTATAGCTTAGGGAAATTAAAATCAAAAAGACACAGCCACCCCAATGTTTGGGACGCCTCTGTTTACAAGAACCTCGTTTACCGTACAAGTTCAATATCACAGAAAGTGAAAAATGGATAAAGAACTTGTGGTACTTACGTACAATGCAGTATCACTCAGCAGTGAAATCTATGTCATCAGGCCCGTAGCAGCACAATGAGTGGATTCAGGTACGATGATTCTAACTGAAATAAGTCACACAGAAAAAGAAACATCATAAGATATCAGTAATACACGGAATGTAAACTTGGCTACACAGGAACTGAATTACAGAACAGAACAGGGTCTCAAATTTAGAAAACCAACTTATGCTTGTTTAAGGGTAAAGGTGAGTTGGGGTGCTGCATAAAACCAGAGATTGAAATGAGCACAGATAAAGTTCCTTAAGCCAAATATGGAATAGACAAGAGCTACTCCTTGCTCAACGAAATGGACTCAACACCGCATATTAAACGCCTAAGAATGTACCTGACTCTTAAGTATCTTAAAACCTATGGATTGCTATGTCTCCGAAAGAGAATCAAGCATGTGTACAGGGACATAAACGCAGCAGTGATAGGATTGGAGAGGTTCGGTGAGCAAATGAAGACCCTTTGAAGTCATATTGCATGGTACCCATTCCACGGGTTTCAACTACCCAGGTTTAAGGTATTCTTCCTTCAGCTAAAACATGCATGTGGAACCTAGAGTATGATCAACCATGTGATCGGGAGACGTGTTCAAATATGTCTCAGTTTTCGTACCCTGGTACTCGGGTGCAACATTCCAGACGCTTTACTAACACTCTCCCGACTTGGAGAGTCAGTCCCTTTAACCTCCTGTTTGGCCCAGTTTGCAGTTTCTGCGGAAGATGAACAGGAATAGCGAGAACCAATGAGAGACTAGCTGGAGGTGTCTGGACGGGCAAATTTAACTCTCATTTCCCACCAGGAAGAGGAAATAACCAAAGGCTCAGCGTGCCGTGCCGGAACCAGATTAGGGCCTGAAGCCATCCTGCGGTGTTGCGGCCAGCTCACAAGAAAACGAGTTGAAGAAAGGAGCTCAGGGGCACTGTAATTCACAAACCTGCAGAGTTATAAATGACAACTATCGTCCAAAAATATACTGAAGTAAGGCTGCCAAGAGGACTTGAAAGCGGGGCAGAATTGCAGGAAACCGATTTCAGGAGGTAGACTGGAATTGCATTGAAAGCATAGGAAAAGAGGCAGAACGTCCACAATGATGCACTTGGCCAAAAAGGGCGTATGCGTTTTTTCCTGAATATATTCAGGAAAAAACGCATACGCCCTTTTTGGCCAACCAAGCAAGCTTGCAAAGGAAATCTGCACTACAATGAAGTCTCACTTCCCCCCGGTCAAAAGGGCCATCTGAAAAAAGTGTAAAATCCAGAAAGGCAGGACAGGCCATGGAGAACTGGGAGCCTTGTTATGCTGATGGGCGGGATGTAAACTGCCAACAGACACTCGGGAGAAGTGTATGGTGTTTCCTGAAACATCTAAAAAACAAAGCAACAGAGCCTAGGGCACTTCCACTTATGGTCCTATAGCTTAGGGAAATTAAAATCAAAAAGACACAGCCACCCCAATGTTTGGGACGCCTCTGTTTACAAGAACCTCGTTTACCGTACAAGTTCAATATCACAGAAAGTGAAAAATGGATAAAGAACTTGTGGTACTTACGTACAATGCAGTATCACTCAGCAGTGAAATCTATGTCATCAGGCCCGTAGCAGCACAATGAGTGGATTCAGGTACGATGATTCTAACTGAAATAAGTCACACAGAAAAAGAAACATCATAAGATATCAGTAATACACGGAATGTAAACTTGGCTACACAGGAACTGAATTACAGAACAGAACAGGGTCTCAAATTTAGAAAACCAACTTATGCTTGTTTAAGGGTAAAGGTGAGTTGGGGTGCTGCATAAAACCAGAGATTGAAATGAGCACAGATAAACTTCCTTAAGCCAAATATGGAATAGACAAGAGCTACTCCTTGCTCAACGAAATGGACTCAACACCGCATATTAAACGCCTAAGAATGTACCTGACTCTTAAGTATCTTAAAACCTATGGATTGCTATGTCTCCGAAAGAGAATCAAGCATGTGTACAGGGACATAAACGCAGCAGTGATAGGATTGGAGAGGTTCGGTGAGCAAATGAAGACCCTTTGAAGTCATATTGCATGGTACCCATTCCACGGGTTTCAACTACCCAGGTTTAAGGTATTCTTCCTTCAGCTAAAACATGCATGTGGAACCTAGAGTATGATCAACCATGTGATCGGGAGACGTGTTCAAATATGTCTCAGTTTTCGTACCCTGGTACTCGGGTGCAACATTCCAGACGCTTTACTAACACTCTCCCGACTTGGAGAGTCAGTCCCTTTAACCTCCTGTTTGGCCCAGTTTGCAATTTCTGCGGAAGATGAACAGGAATAGCGAGAACCAATGAGAGACTAGCTGGAGGTGTCTGGACGGGCAAATTTAACTCTCATTTCCCACCAGGAAGAGGAAATAACCAAAGGCTCAGCGTGCCGTGCCGGAACCAGATTAGGGCCTGAAGCCATCCTGCGGTGTTGCGGCCAGCTCACAAGAAAGCGAGTTGAAGAAAGGAGCTCAGGGGCACTGTAATTCACAAACCTGCAGAGTTATAAATGACAGCTATCGTCCAAAAATATACTGAAGTAAGGCTGCCAAGAGGACTTGAAAGCGGGGCAGAATTGCAGGAAACCGATTTCAGGAGGTAGACTGGAATTGCATTGAAAGCATAGGAAAAGAGGCAGAACGTCCACAATGATGCACTTGGCCAAAAAGGGCGTATGCGTTTTTTCCTGAATATATTCAGGAAAAAACGCATACGCCCTTTTTGGCCAACCAAGCAAGCTTGCAAAGGAAATCTGCACTACAATGAAGTCTCACTTCCCCCCGGTCAAAAGGGCCATCTGAAAAAAGTGTAAAATCCAGAAAGGCAGGACAGGCCATGGAGAACTGGGAGCCTTGTTATGCTGATGGGCGGGATGTAAATTGCCAACAGACACTCGGGAGAAGTGTATGGTGTTTCCTGAAACATCTAAAAAACAAAGCAACAGAGCCTAGGCCACTTCCACTTATGGTCCTATAGCTTAGGGAAATTAAAATCAAAAAGACACAGCCACCCCAAAGTTTGGGACGCCTCTGTTTACAAGAACCTCGTTTACCGTACAAGTTCAATATCACAGAAAGTGAAAAATGGATAAAGAACTTGTGCTACTTACGTACAATGCAGTATCACTCAGCAGTGAAATCTATGTCATCAGGCCCGTAGCAGCACAATGAGTGGATTCAGGTACGATGATTCTAACTGAAATAAGTCACACAGAAAAAGAAACATCATAAGATATCAGTAATACACGGAATGTAAACTTGGCTACACAGGAACTGAATTACAGAACAGAACAGGGTCTCAAATTTAGAAAACCAACTTATGCTTGTTTAAGGGTAAAGGTGAGTTGGGGTGCTGCATAAAACCAGAGATTGAAATGAGCACAGATAAAGTTCCTTAAGCCAAATATGGAATAGACAAGAGCTACTCCTTGCTCAACGAAATGGACTCAACACCGCATATTAAACGCCTAAGAATGTACCTGACTCTTAAGTATCTTAAAACCTATGGATTGCTATGTCTCCGAAAGAGAATCAAGCATGTGTACAGGGACATAAACGCAGCAGTGATAGGATTGGAGAGGTTCGGTGAGCAAATGAAGACCCTTTGAAGTCATATTGCATGGTACCCATTCCACGGGTTTCAACTACCCAGGTTTAAGGTATTCTTCCTTCAGCTAAAACATGCATGTGGAACCTAGAGTATGATCAACCATGTGATCGGGAGACGTGTTCAAATATGTCTCAGTTTTCGTACCCTGGTACTCGGGTGCAACATTCCAGACGCTTTACTAACACTCTCCCGACTTGGAGAGTCAGTCCCTTTAACCTCCTGTTTGGCCCAGTTTGCAATTTCTGCGGAAGATGAACAGGAATAGCGAGAACCAATGAGAGACTAGCTGGAGGTGTCTGGACGGGCAAATTTAACTCTCATTTCCCACCAGGAAGAGGAAATAACCAAAGGCTCAGCGTGCCGTGCCGGAACCAGATTAGGGCCTGAAGCCATCCTGCGGTGTTGCGGCCAGCTCACAAGAAAACGAGTTGAAGAAAGGAGCTCAGGGGCACTGTAATTCACAAACCTGCAGAGTTATAAATGACAACTATCGTCCAAAAATATACTGAAGTAAGGCTGCCAAGAGGACTTGAAAGCGGGGCAGAATTGCAGGAAACCGATTTCAGGAGGTAGACTGGAATTGCATTGAAAGCATAGGAAAAGAGGCAGAACGTCCACAATGATGCACTTGGCCAAAAAGGGCGTATGCGTTTTTTCCTGAATATATTCAGGAAAAAACGCATACGCCCTTTTTGGCCAACCAAGCAAGCTTGCAAAGGAAATCTGCACTACAATGAAGTCTCACTTCCCCCCGGTCAAAAGGGCCATCTGAAAAAAGTGTAAAATCCAGAAAGGCAGGACAGGCCATGGAGAACTGGGAGCCTTGTTATGCTGATGGGCGGGATGTAAACTGCCAACAGACACTCGGGAGAAGTGTATGGTGTTTCCTGAAACATCTAAAAAACAAAGCAACAGAGCCTAGGCCACTTCCACTTATGGTCCTATAGCTTAGGGAAATTAAAATCAAAAAGACACAGCCACCCCAAAGTTTGGGACGCCTCTGTTTACAAGAACCTCGTTTACCGTACAAGTTCAATATCACAGAAAGTGAAAAATGGATAAAGAACTTGTGCTACTTACGTACAATGCAGTATCACTCAGCAGTGAAATCTATGTCATCAGGCCCGTAGCAGCACAATGAGTGGATTCAGGTACGATGATTCTAACTGAAATAAGTCACACAGAAAAAGAAACATCATAAGATATCAGTAATACACGGAATGTAAACTTGGCTACACAGGAACTGAATTACAGAACAGAACAGGGTCTCAAATTTAGAAAACCAACTTATGCTTGTTTAAGGGTAAAGGTGAGTTGGGGTGCTGCATAAAACCAGAGATTGAAATGAGCACAGATAAAGTTCCTTAAGCCAAATATGGAATAGACAAGAGCTACTCCTTGCTCAACGAAATGGACTCAACACCGCATATTAAACGCCTAAGAATGTACCTGACTCTTAAGTATCTTAAAACCTATGGATTGCTATGTCTCCGAAAGAGAATCAAGCATGTGTACAGGGACATAAACGCAGCAGTGATAGGATTGGAGAGGTTCGGTGAGCAAATGAAGACCCTTTGAAGTCATATTGCATGGTACCCATTCCACGGGTTTCAACTACCCAGGTTTAAGGTATTCTTCCTTCAGCTAAAACATGCATGTGGAACCTAGAGTATGATCAACCATGTGATCGGGAGACGTGTTCAAATATGTCTCAGTTTTCGTACCCTGGTACTCGGGTGCAACATTCCAGACGCTTTACTAACACTCTCCCGACTTGGAGAGTCAGTCCCTTTAACCTCCTGTTTGGCCCAGTTTGCAATTTCTGCGGAAGATGAACAGGAATAGCGAGAACCAATGAGAGACTAGCTGGAGGTGTCTGGACGGGCAAATTTAACTCTCATTTCCCACCAGGAAGAGGAAATAACCAAAGGCTCAGCGTGCCGTGCCGGAACCAGATTAGGGCCTGAAGCCATCCTGCGGTGTTGCGGCCAGCTCACAAGAAAACGAGTTGAAGAAAGGAGCTCAGGGGCACTGTAATTCACAAACCTGCAGAGTTATAAATGACAACTATCGTCCAAAAATATACTGAAGTAAGGCTGCCAAGAGGACTTGAAAGCGGGGCAGAATTGCAGGAAACCGATTTCAGGAGGTAGACTGGAATTGCATTGAAAGCATAGGAAAAGAGGCAGAACGTCCACAATGATGCACTTGGCCAAAAAGGGCGTATGCGTTTTTTCCTGAATATATTCAGGAAAGAACGCATACGCCCTTTTTGGCCAACCAAGCAAGCTTGCAAAGGAAATCTGCACTACAATGAAGTCTCACTTCCCCCCGGTCAAAAGGGCCATCTGAAAAAAGTGTAAAATCCAGAAAGGCAGGACAGGCCATGGAGAACTGGGAGCCTTGTTATGCTGATGGGCGGGATGTAAACTGCCAACAGACACTCGGGAGAAGTGTATGGTGTTTCCTGAAACATCTAAAAAACAAAGCAACAGAGCCTAGGGCACTTCCACTTATGGTCCTATAGCTTAGGGAAATTAAAATCAAAAAGACACAGCCACCCCAATGTTTGGGACGCCTCTGTTTACAAGAACCTCGTTTACCGTACAAGTTCAATATCACAGAAAGTGAAAAATGGATAAAGAACTTGTGGTACTTACGTACAATGCAGTATCACTCAGCAGTGAAATCTATGTCATCAGGCCCGTAGCAGCACAATGAGTGGATTCAGGTACGATGATTCTAACTGAAATAAGTCACACAGAAAAAGAAACATCATAAGATATCAGTAATACACGGAATGTAAACTTGGCTACACAGGAACTGAATTACAGAACAGAACAGGGTCTCAAATTTAGAAAACCAACTTATGCTTGTTTAAGGGTAAAGGTGAGTTGGGGTGCTGCATAAAACCAGAGATTGAAATGAGCACAGATAAAGTTCCTTAAGCCAAATATGGAATAGACAAGAGCTACTCCTTGCTCAACGAAATGGACTCAACACCGCATATTAAACGCCTAAGAATGTACCTGACTCTTAAGTATCTTAAAACCTATGGATTGCTATGTCTCCGAAAGAGAATCAAGCATGTGTACAGGGACATAAACGCAGCAGTGATAGGATTGGAGAGGTTCGGTGAGCAAATGAAGACCCTTTGAAGTCATATTGCATGGTACCCATTCCACGGGTTTCAACTACCCAGGTTTAAGGTATTCTTCCTTCAGCTAAAACATGCATGTGGAACCTAGAGTATGATCAACCATGTGATCGGGAGACGTGTTCAAATATGTCTCAGTTTTCGTACCCTGGTACTCGGGTGCAACATTCCAGACGCTTTACTAACACTCTCCCGACTTGGAGAGTCAGTCCCTTTAACCTCCTGTTTGGCCCAGTTTGCAGTTTCTGCGGAAGATGAACAGGAATAGCGAGAACCAATGAGAGACTAGCTGGAGGTGTCTGGACGGGCAAATTTAACTCTCATTTCCCACCAGGAAGAGGAAATAACCAAAGGCTCAGCGTGCCGTGCCGGAACCAGATTAGGGCCTGAAGCCATCCTGCGGTGTTGCGGCCAGCTCACAAGAAAACGAGTTGAAGAAAGGAGCTCAGGGGCACTGTAATTCACAAACCTGCAGAGTTATAAATGACAACTATCGTCCAAAAATATACTGAAGTAAGGCTGCCAAGAGGACTTGAAAGCGGGGCAGAATTGCAGGAAACCGATTTCAGGAGGTAGACTGGAATTGCATTGAAAGCATAGGAAAAGAGGCAGAACGTCCACAATGATGCACTTGGCCATAAAGGGCGTATGCGTTTTTTCCTGAATATATTCAGGAAAAAACGCATACGCCCTTTTTGGCCAACCAAGCAAGCTTGCAAAGGAAATCTGCACTACAATGAAGTCTCACTTCCCCCCGGTCAAAAGGGCCATCTGAAAAAAGTGTAAAATCCAGAAAGGCAGGACAGGCCATGGAGAACTGGGAGCCTTGTTATGCTGATGGGCGGGATGTAAACTGCCAACAGACACTCGGGAGAAGTGTATGGTGTTTCCTGAAACATCTAAAAAACAAAGCAACAGAGCCTAGGCCACTTCCACTTATGGTCCTATAGTTTAGGGAAATTAAAATCAAAAAGACACAGCCACCCCAAAGTTTGGGACGCCTCTGTTTACAAGAACCTCGTTTACCGTACAAGTTCAATATCACAGAAAGTGAAAAATGGATAAAGAACTTGTGGTACTTACGTACAATGCAGTATCACTCAGCAGTGAAATCTATGTCATCAGGCCCGTAGCAGCACAATGAGTGGATTCAGGTACGATGATTCTAACTGAAATAAGTCACACAGAAAAAGAAACATCATAAGATATCAGTAATACACGGAATGTAAACTTGGCTACACAGGAACTGAATTACAGAACAGAACAGGGTCTCAAATTTAGAAAACCAACTTATGCTTGTTTAAGGGTAAAGGTGAGTTGGGGTGCTGCATAAAACCAGAGATTGAAATGAGCACAGATAAAGTTCCTTAAGCCAAATATGGAATAGACAAGAGCTACTCCTTGCTCAACGAAATGGACTCAACACCGCATATTAAACGCCTAAGAATGTACCTGACTCTTAAGTATCTTAAAACCTATGGATTGCTATGTCTCCGAAAGAGAATCAAGCATGTGTACAGGGACATAAACGCAGCAGTGATAGGATTGGAGAGGTTCGGTGAGCAAATGAAGACCCTTTGAAGTCATATTGCATGGTACCCATTCCACGGGTTTCAACCTCCCAGGTTTAAGGTATTCTTCCTTCAGCTAAAACATGCATGTGGAACCTAGAGTATGATCAACCATGTGATCGGGAGACGTGTTCAAATATGTCTCAGTTTTCGTACCCTGGTACTCGGGTGCAACATTCCAGACGCTTTACTAACACTCTCCCGACTTGGAGAGTCAGTCCCTTTAACCTCCTGTTTGGCCCAGTTTGCAATTTCTGCGGAAGATGAACAGGAATAGCGAGAACCAATGAGAGACTAGCTGGAGGTGTCTGGACGGGCAAATTTAACTCTCATTTCCCACCAGGAAGAGGAAATAACCAAAGGCTCAGCGTGCCGTGCCGGAACCAGATTAGGGCCTGAAGCCATCCTGCGGTGTTGCGGCCAGCTCACAAGAAAACGAGTTGAAGAAAGGAGCTCAGGGGCACTGTAATTCACAAACCTGCAGAGTTATAAATGACAACTATCGTCCAAAAATATACTGAAGTAAGGCTGCCAAGAGGACTTGAAAGCGGGGCAGAATTGCAGGAAACCGATTTCAGGAGGTAGACTGGAATTGCATTGAAAGCATAGGAAAAGAGGCAGAACGTCCACAATGATGCACTTGGCCAAAAAGGGCGTATGCGTTTTTTCCTGAATATATTCAGGAAAGAACGCATACGCCCTTTTTGGCCAACCAAGCAAGCTTGCAAAGGAAATCTGCACTACAATGAAGTCTCACTTCCCCCCGGTCAAAAGGGCCATCTGAAAAAAGTGTAAAATCCAGAAAGGCAGGACAGGCCATGGAGAACTGGGAGCCTTGTTATGCTGATGGGCGGGATGTAAACTGCCAACAGACACTCGGGAGAAGTGTATGGTGTTTCCTGAAACATCTATAAAACAAAGCAACAGAGCCTAGGGCACTTCCACTTATGGTCCTATAGCTTAGGGAAATTAAAATCAAAAAGACACAGCCACCCCAATGTTTGGGACGCCTCTGTTTACAAGAACCTCGTTTACCGTACAAGTTCAATATCACAGAAAGTGAAAAATGGATAAAGAACTTGTGGTACTTACGTACAATGCAGTATCACTCAGCAGTGAAATCTATGTCATCAGGCCCGTAGCAGCACAATGAGTGGATTCAGGTACGATGATTCTAACTGAAATAAGTCACACAGAAAAAGAAACATCATACGATATCAGTAATACACGGAATGTCAACTTGGCTACACAGGAACTGAATTACAGAACAGAACAGGGTCTCAAATTTAGAAAACCAACTTATGCTTGTTTAAGGGTAAAGGTGAGTTGGGGTGCTGCATAAAACCAGAGATTGAAATGAGCACAGATAAACTTCCTTAAGCCAAATATGGAATAGACAAGAGCTACTCCTTGCTCAACGAAATGGACTCAACACCGCATATTAAACGCCTAAGAATGTACCTGACTCTTAAGTATCTTAAAACCTATGGATTGCTATGTCTCCGAAAGAGAATCAAGCATGTGTACAGGGACATAAACGCAGCAGTGATAGGATTGGAGAGGTTCGGTGAGCAAATGAAGACCCTTTGAAGTCATATTGCATGGTACCCATTCCACGGGTTTCAACTACCCAGGTTTAAGGTATTCTTCCTTCAGCTAAAACATGCATGTGGAACCTAGAGTATGATCAACCATGTGATCGGGAGACGTGTTCAAATATGTCTCAGTTTTCGTACCCTGGTACTCGGGTGCAACATTCCAGACGCTTTACTAACACTCTCCCGACTTGGAGAGTCAGTCCCTTTAACCTCCTGTTTGGCCCAGTTTGCAATTTCTGTGGAAGATGAACAGGAATAGCGAGAACCAATGAGAGACTAGCTGGAGGTGTCTGGACGGGCAAATTTAACTCTCATTTCCCACCAGGAAGAGGAAATAACCAAAGGCTCAGCGTGCCGTGCCGGAACCAGATTAGGGCCTGAAGCCATCCTGCGGTGTTGCGGCCAGCTCACAAGAAAACGAGTTGAAGAAAGGAGCTCAGGGGCACTGTAATTCACAAACCTGCAGAGTTATAAATGACAACTATCGTCCAAAAATATACTGAAGTAAGGCTGCCAAGAGGACTTGAAAGCGGGGCAGAATTGCAGGAAACCGATTTCAGGAGGTAGACTGGAATTGCATTGAAAGCATAGGAAAAGAGGCAGAACGTCCACAATGATGCACTTGGCCAAAAAGGGCGTATGCGTTTTTTCCTGAATATATTCAGGAAAGAACGCATATGCCCTTTTTGGCCAACCAAGCAAGCTTGCAAAGGAAATCTGCACTACAATGAAGTCTCACTTCCCCCCGGTCAAAAGGGCCATCTGAAAAAAGTGTAAAATCCAGAAAGGCAGGACAGGCCATGGAGAACTGGGAGCCTTGTTATGCTGATGGGCGGGATGTAAACTGCCAACAGACACTCGGGAGAAGTGTATGGTGTTTCCTGAAACATCTAAAAAACAAAGCAACAGAGCCTAGGGCACTTCCACTTATGGTCCTATAGCTTAGGGAAATTAAAATCAAAAAGACACAGCCACCCCAATGTTTGGGACGCCTCTGTTTACAAGAACCTCGTTTACCGTACAAGTTCAATATCACAGAAAGTGAAAAATGGATAAAGAACTTGTGGTACTTACGTACAATGCAGTATCACTCAGCAGTGAAATCTATGTCATCAGGCCCGTAGCAGCACAATGAGTGGATTCAGGTACGATGATTCTAACTGAAATAAGTCACACAGAAAAAGAAACATCATACGATATCAGTAATACACGGAATGTCAACTTGGCTACACCGGAACTGAATTACAGAACAGAACAGGGTCTCAAATTTAGAAAACCAACTTATGCTTGTTTAAGGGTAAAGGTGAGTTGGGGTGCTGCGTAAAACCAGAGATTGAAATGAGCACAGATAAAGTTCCTTAAGCCAAATATGGAATAGACAAGAGCTACTCCTTGCTCAACGAAATGGACTCAACACCGCATATTAAACGCCTAAGAATGTACCTGACTCTTAAGTATCTTAAAACCTATGGATTGCTATGTCTCCGAAAGAGAATCAAGCATGTGTACAGGGACATAAACGCAGCAGTGATAGGATTGGAGAGGTTCGGTGAGCAAATGAAGACCCTTTGAAGTCATACTGCATGGTACCCATTCCACGGGTTTCAACTACCCAGGTTTAAGGTATTCTTCCTTCAGCTAAAACATGCATGTGGAACCTAGAGTATGATCAACCATGTGATCGGGAGACGTGTTCAAATATGTCTCAGTTTTCGTACCCTGGTACTCGGGTGCAACATTCCAGACGCTTTACTAACACTCTCCCGACTTGGAGAGTCAGTCCCTTTAACCTCCTGTTTGGCCCAGTTTGCAATTTCTGCGGAAGATGAACAGGAATAGCGAGAACCAATGAGAGACTAGCTGGAGGTGTCTGGACGGGCAAATTTAACTCTCATTTCCCACCAGGAAGAGGAAATAACCAAAGGCTCAGCGTGCCGTGCCGGAACCAGATTAGGGCCTGAAGCCATCCTGCGGTGTTGCGGCCAGCTCACAAGAAAACGAGTTGAAGAAAGGAGCTCAGGGGCACTGTAATTCACAAACCTGCAGAGTTATAAATGACAACTATCGTCCAAAAATATACTGAAGTAAGGCTGCCAAGAGGACTTGAAAGCGGGGCAGAATTGCAGGAAACCGATTTCAGGAGGTAGACTGGAATTGCATTGAAAGCATAGGAAAAGAGGCAGAACGTCCACAATGATGCACTTGGCCAAAAAGGGCGTATGCGTTTTTTCCTGAATATATTCAAGAAAGAACGCATACGCCCTTTTTGGCCAACCAAGCAAGCTTGCAAAGGAAATCTGCACTACAATGAAGTCTCACTTCCCCCCGGTCAAAAGGGCCATCTGAAAAAAGTGTAAAATCCAGAAAGGCAGGACAGGCCATGGAGAACTGGGAGCCTTGTTATGCTGATGGGCGGGATGTAAACTGCCAACAGACACTCGGGAGAAGTGTATGGTGTTTCCTGAAACATCTAAAAAACAAAGCAACAGAGCCTAGGGCACTTCCACTTATGGTCCTATAGCTTAGGGAAATTAAAATCAAAAAGACACAGCCACCCCAATGTTTGGGACGCCTCTGTTTACAAGAACCTCGTTTACCGTACAAGTTCAATATCACAGAAAGTGAAAAATGGATAAAGAACTTGTGGTACTTACGTACAATGCAGTATCACTCAGCAGTGAAATCTATGCCATCAGGCCCGTAGCAGCACAATGAGTGGATTCAGGTACGATGATTCTAACTGAAATAAGTCACACAGAAAAAGAAACATCATAAGATATCAGTAATACACGGAATGTCAACTTGGCTACACAGGAACTGAATTACAGAACAGAACAGGGTCTCAAATTTAGAAAACCAACTTATGCTTGTTTAAGGGTAAAGGTGAGTTGGGGTGCTGCATAAAACCAGAGATTGAAATGAGCACAGATAAAGTTCCTTAAGCCAAATATGGAATAGACAAGAGCTACTCCTTGCTCAACGAAATGGACTCAACACCGCATATTAAACGCCTAAGAATGTACCTGACTCTTAAGTATCTTAAAACCTATGGATTGCTATGTCTCCGAAAGAGAATCAAGCATGTGTACAGGGACATAAACGCAGCAGTGATAGGATTGGAGAGGTTCGGTGAGCAAATGAAGACCCTTTGAAGTCATATTGCATGGTACCCATTCCACGGGTTTCAACCTCCCAGGTTTAAGGTATTCTTCCTTCAGCTAAAACATGCATGTGGAACCTAGAGTATGATCAACCATGTGATCGGGAGACGTGTTCAAATATGTCTCAGTTTTCGTACCCTGGTACTCGGGTGCAACATTCCAGACGCTTTACTAACACTCTCCCGACTTGGAGAGTCAGTCCCTTTAACCTCCTGTTTGGCCCAGTTTGCAATTTCTGCGGAAGATGAACAGGAATAGCGAGAACCAATGAGAGACTAGCTGGAGGTGTCTGGACGGGCAAATTTAACTCTCATTTCCCACCAGGAAGAGGAAATAACCAAAGGCTCAGCGTGCCGTGCCGGAACCAGATTAGGGCCTGAAGCCATCCTGCGGTGTTGCGGCCAGCTCACAAGAAAACGAGTTGAAGAAAGGAGCTCAGGGGCACTGTAATTCACAAACCTGCAGAGTTATAAATGACAACTATCGTCCAAAAATATACTGAAGTAAGGCTGCCAAGAGGACTTGAAAGCGGGGCAGAATTGCAGGAAACCGATTTCAGGAGGTAGACTGGAATTGCATTGAAAGCATAGGAAAAGAGGCAGAACGTCCACAATGATGCACTTGGCCAAAAAGGGCGTATGCGTTTTTTCCTGAATATATTCAGGAAAGAACGCATATGCCCTTTTTGGCCAACCAAGCAAGCTTGCAAAGGAAATCTGCACTACAATGAAGTCTCACTTCCCCCCGGTCAAAAGGGCCATCTGAAAAAAGTGTAAAATCCAGAAAGGCAGGACAGGCCATGGAGAACTGGGAGCCTTGTTATGCTGATGGGCGGGATGTAAACTGCCAACAGACACTCGGGAGAAGTGTATGGTGTTTCCTGAAACATCTAAAAAACAAAGCAACAGAGCCTAGGGCACTTCCACTTATGGTCCTATAGCTTAGGGAAATTAAAATCAAAAAGACACAGCCACCCCAATGTTTGGGACGCCTCTGTTTACAAGAACCTCGTTTACCGTACAAGTTCAATATCACAGAAAGTGAAAAATGGATAAAGAACTTGTGGTACTTACGTACAATGCAGTATCACTCAGCAGTGAAATCTATGTCATCAGGCCCGTAGCAGCACAATGAGTGGATTCAGGTACGATGATTCTAACTGAAATAAGTCACACAGAAAAAGAAACATCATACGATATCAGTAATACACGGAATGTCAACTTGGCTACACAGGAACTGAATTACAGAACAGAACAGGGTCTCAAATTTAGAAAACCAACTTATGCTTGTTTAAGGGTAAAGGTGAGTTGGGGTGCTGCATAAAACCAGAGATTGAAATGAGCACAGATAAAGTTCCTTAAGCCAAATATGGAATAGACAAGAGCTACTCCTTGCTCAACGAAATGGACTCAACACCGCATATTAAACGCCTAAGAATGTACCTGACTCTTAAGTATCTTAAAACCTATGGATTGCTATGTCTCCGAAAGAGAATCAAGCATGTGTACAGGGACATAAACGCAGCAGTGATAGGATTGGAGTGGATCGGTGAGCAAATGAAGACCCTTTGAAGTCATATTGCATGGTACCCATTCCACGGGTTTCAACTACCCAGGTTTAAGGTATTCTTCCTTCAGCTAAAACATGCATGTGGAACCTAGAGTATGATCAACCATGTGATCGGGAGACGTGTTCAAATATGTCTCAGTTTTTGTACCCTGGTACTCGGGTGCAACATTCCAGACGCTTTACTAACACTCTCCCGACTTGGAGAGTCAGTCCCTTTAACCTCCTGTTTGGCCCAGTTTGCAATTTCTGCGGAAGATGAACAGGAATAGCGAGAACCAATGAGAGACTAGCTGGAGGTGTCTGGACGGGCAAATTTAACTCTCATTTCCCACCAGGAAGAGGAAATAACCAAAGGCTCAGCGTGCCGTGCCGGAACCAGATTAGGGCCTGAAGCCATCCTGCGGTGTTGCGGCCAGCTCACAAGAAAACGAGTTGAAGAAAGGAGCTCAGGGGCACTGTAATTCACAAACCTGCAGAGTTATAAATGACAACTATCGTCCAAAAATATACTGAAGTAAGGCTGCCAAGAGGACTTGAAAGCGGGGCAGAATTGCAGGAAACCGATTTCAGGAGGTAGACTGGAATTGCATTGAAAGCATAGGAAAAGAGGCAGAACGTCCACAATGATGCACTTGGCCAAAAAGGGCATATGCGTTTTTTCCTGAATATATTCAGGAAAGAACGCATATGCCCTTTTTGGCCAACCAAGCAAGCTTGCAAAGGAAATCTGCACTACAATGAAGTCTCACTTCCCCCCGGTCAAAAGGGCCATCTGAAAAAAGTGTAAAATCCAGAAAGGCAGGACAGGCCATGGAGAACTGGGAGCCTTGTTATGCTGATGGGCGGGATGTAAACTGCCAACAGACACTCGGGAGAAGTGTATGGTGTTTCCTGAAACATCTAAAAAACAAAGCAACAGAGCCTAGGGCACTTCCACTTATGGTCCTATAGCTTAGGGAAATTAAAATCAAAAAGACACAGCCACCCCAATGTTTGGGACGCCTCTGTTTACAAGAACCTCGTTTACCGTACAAGTTCAATATCACAGAAAGTGAAAAATGGATAAAGAACTTGTGGTACTTACGTACAATGCAGTATCACTCAGCAGTGAAATCTATGCCATCAGGCCCGTAGCAGCACAATGAGTGGATTCAGGTACGATGATTCTAACTGAAATAAGTCACACAGAAAAAGAAACATCATACGATATCAGTAATACACGGAATGTCAACTTGGCTACACAGGAACTGAATTACAGAACAGAACAGGGTCTCAAATTTAGAAAACCAACTTATGCTTGTTTAAGGGTAAAGGTGAGTTGGGGTGCTGCATAAAACCAGAGATTGAAATGAGCACAGATAAAGTTCCTTAAGCCAAATATGGAATAGACAAGAGCTACTCCTTGCTCAACGAAATGGACTCAACACCGCATATTAAACGCCTAAGAATGTACCTGACTCTTAAGTATCTTAAAACCTATGGATTGCTATGTCTCCGAAAGAGAATCAAGCATGTGTACAGGGACATAAACGCAGCAGTGATAGGATTGGAGAGGTTCGGTGAGCAAATGAAGACCCTTTGAAGTCATATTGCATGGTACCCATTCCACGGGTTTCAACTACCCAGGTTTAAGGTATTCTTCCTTCAGCTAAAACATGCATGTGGAACCTAGAGTATGATCAACCATGTGATCGGGAGACGTGTTCAAATATGTCTCAGTTTTCGTACCCTGGTACTCGGGTGCAACATTCCAGACGCTTTACTAACACTCTCCCGACTTGGAGAGTCAGTCCCTTTAACCTCCTGTTTGGCCCAGTTTGCAATTTCTGCGGAAGATGAACAGGAATAGCGAGAACCAATGAGAGACTAGCTGGAGGTGTCTGGACGGGCAAATTTAACTCTCATTTCCCACCAGGAAGAGGAAATAACCAAAGGCTCAGCGTGCCGTGCCGGAACCAGATTAGGGCCTGAAGCCATCCTGCGGTGTTGCGGCCAGCTCACAAGAAAACGAGTTGAAGAAAGGAGCTCAGGGGCACTGTAATTCACAAACCTGCAGAGTTATAAATGACAACTATCGTCCAAAAATATACTGAAGTAAGGCTGCCAAGAGGACTTGAAAGCGGGGCAGAATTGCAGGAAACCGATTTCAGGAGGTAGACTGGAATTGCATTGAAAGCATAGGAAAAGAGGCAGAACGTCCACAATGATGCACTTGGCCAAAAAGGGCGTATGCGTTTTTTCCTGAATATATTCAGGAAAGAACGCATACGCCCTTTTTGGCCAACCAAGCAAGCTTGCAAAGGAAATCTGCACTACAATGAAGTCTCACTTCCCCCCGGTCAAAAGGGCCATCTGAAAAAAGTGTAAAATCCAGAAAGGCAGGACAGGCCATGGAGAACTGGGAGCCTTGTTATGCTGATGGGCGGGATGTAAACTGCCAACAGACACTCGGGAGAAGTGTATGGTGTTTCCTGAAACATCTAAAAAACAAAGCAACAGAGCCTAGGGCACTTCCACTTATGGTCCTATAGCTTAGGGAAATTAAAATCAAAAAGACACAGCCACCCCAATGTTTGGGACGCCTCTGTTTACAAGAACCTCGTTTACCGTACAAGTTCAATATCACAGAAAGTGAAAAATGGATAAAGAACTTGTGGTACTTACGTACAATGCAGTATCACTCAGCAGTGAAATCTATGCCATCAGGCCCGTAGCAGCACAATGAGTGGATTCAGGTACGATGATTCTAACTGAAATAAGTCACACAGAAAAAGAAACATCATAAGATATCAGTAATACACGGAATGTCAACTTGGCTACACAGGAACTGAATTACAGAACAGAACAGGGTCTCAAATTTAGAAAACCAACTTATGCTTGTTTAAGGGTAAAGGTGAGTTGGGGTGCTGCATAAAACCAGAGATTGAAATGAGCACAGATAAAGTTCCTTAAGCCAAATATGGAATAGACAAGAGCTACTCCTTGCTCAACGAAATGGACTCAACACCGCATATTAAACGCCTAAGAATGTACCTGACTCTTAAGTATCTTAAAACCTATGGATTGCTATGTCTCCGAAAGAGAATCAAGCATGTGTACAGGGACATAAACGCAGCAGTGATAGGATTGGAGAGGTTCGGTGAGCAAATGAAGACCCTTTGAAGTCATATTGCATGGTACCCATTCCACGGGTTTCAACTACCCAGGTTTAAGGTATTCTTCCTTCAGCTAAAACATGCATGTGGAACCTAGAGTATGATCAACCATGTGATCGGGAGACGTGTTCAAATATGTCTCAGTTTTCGTACCCTGGTACTCGGGTGCAACATTCCAGACGCTTTACTAACACTCTCCCGACTTGGAGAGTCAGTCCCTTTAACCTCCTGTTTGGCCCAGTTTGCAATTTCTGCGGAAGATGAACAGGAATAGCGAGAACCAATGAGAGACTAGCTGGAGGTGTCTGGACGGGCAAATTTAACTCTCATTTCCCACCAGGAAGAGGAAATAACCAAAGGCTCAGCGTGCCGTGCCGGAACCAGATTAGGGCCTGAAGCCATCCTGCGGTGTTGCGGCCAGCTCACAAGAAAACGAGTTGAAGAAAGGAGCTCAGGGGCACTGTAATTCACAAACCTGCAGAGTTATAAATGACAACTATCGTCCAAAAATATACTGAAGTAAGGCTGCCAAGAGGACTTGAAAGCGGGGCAGAATTGCAGGAAACCGATTTCAGGAGGTAGACTGGAATTGCATTGAAAGCATAGGAAAAGAGGCAGAACGTCCACAATGATGCACTTGGCCAAAAAGGGCGTATGCGTTTTTTCCTGAATATATTCAGGAAAGAACGCATACGCCCTTTTTGGCCAACCAAGCAAGCTTGCAAAGGAAATCTGCACTACAATGAAGTCTCACTTCCCCCCGGTCAAAAGGGCCATCTGAAAAAAGTGTAAAATCCAGAAAGGCAGGACAGGCCATGGAGAACTGGGAGCCTTGTTATGCTGATGGGCGGGATGTAAACTGCCAACAGACACTCGGGAGAAGTGTATGGTGTTTCCTGAAACATCTAAAAAACAAAGCAACAGAGCCTAGGGCACTTCCACTTATGGTCCTATAGCTTAGGGAAATTAAAATCAAAAAGACACAGCCACCCCAATGTTTGGGACGCCTCTGTTTACAAGAACCTCGTTTACCGTACAAGTTCAATATCACAGAAAGTGAAAAATGGATAAAGAACTTGTGGTACTTACGTACAATGCAGTATCACTCAGCAGTGAAATCTATGCCATCAGGCCCGTAGCAGCACAATGAGTGGATTCAGGTACGATGATTCTAACTGAAATAAGTCACACAGAAAAAGAAACATCATAAGATATCAGTAATACACGGAATGTCAACTTGGCTACACAGGAACTGAATTACAGAACAGAACAGGGTCTCAAATTTAGAAAACCAACTTATGCTTGTTTAAGGGTAAAGGTGAGTTGGGGTGCTGCATAAAACCAGAGATTGAAATGAGCACAGATAAAGTTCCTTAAGCCAAATATGGAATAGACAAGAGCTACTCCTTGCTCAACGAAATGGACTCAACACCGCATATTAAACGCCTAAGAATGTACCTGACTCTTAAGTATCTTAAAACCTATGGATTGCTATGTCTCCGAAAGAGAATCAAGCATGTGTACAGGGACATAAACGCAGCAGTGATAGGATTGGAGAGGTTCGGTGAGCAAATGAAGACCCTTTGAAGTCATATTGCATGGTACCCATTCCACGGGTTTCAACTACCCAGGTTTAAGGTATTCTTCCTTCAGCTAAAACATGCATGTGGAACCTAGAGTATGATCAACCATGTGATCGGGAGACGTGTTCAAATATGTCTCAGTTTTCGTACCCTGGTACTCGGGTGCAACATTCCAGACGCTTTACTAACACTCTCCCGACTTGGAGAGTCAGTCCCTTTAACCTCCTGTTTGGCCCAGTTTGCAATTTCTGCGGAAGATGAACAGGAATAGCGAGAACCAATGAGAGACTAGCTGGAGGTGTCTGGACGGGCAAATTTAACTCTCATTTCCCACCAGGAAGAGGAAATAACCAAAGGCTCAGCGTGCCGTGCCGGAACCAGATTAGGGCCTGAAGCCATCCTGCGGTGTTGCGGCCAGCTCACAAGAAAACGAGTTGAAGAAAGGAGCTCAGGGGCACTGTAATTCACAAACCTGCAGAGTTATAAATGACAACTATCGTCCAAAAATATACTGAAGTAAGGCTGCCAAGAGGACTTGAAAGCGGGGCAGAATTGCAGGAAACCGATTTCAGGAGGTAGACTGGAATTGCATTGAAAGCATAGGAAAAGAGGCAGAACGTCCACAATGATGCACTTGGCCAAAAAGGGCGTATGCGTTTTTTTCTGAATATATTCAGGAAAAAACGCATACGCCCTTTTTGGCCAACCAAGCAAGCTTGCAAAGGAAATCTGCACTACAATGAAGTCTCACTTCCCCCCGGTCAAAAGGGCCATCTGAAAAAAGTGTAAAATCCAGAAAGGCAGGACAGGCCATGGAGAACTGGGAGCCTTGTTATGCTGATGGGCGGGATGTAAACTGCCAACAGACACTCGGGAGAAGTGTATGGTGTTTCCTGAAACATCTAAAAAACAAAGCAACAGAGCCTAGGGCACTTCCACTTATGGTCCTATAGCTTAGGGAAATTAAAATCAAAAAGACACAGCCACCCCAATGTTTGGGACGCCTCTGTTTACAAGAACCTCGTTTACCGTACAAGTTCAATATCACAGAAAGTGAAAAATGGATAAAGAACTTGTGGTACTTACGTACAATGCAGTATCACTCAGCAGTGAAATCTATGTCATCAGGCCCGTAGCAGCACAATGAGTGGATTCAGGTACGATGATTCTAACTGAAATAAGTCACACAGAAAAAGAAACATCATAAGATATCAGTAATACACGGAATGTAAACTTGGCTACACAGGAACTGAATTACAGAACAGAACAGGGTCTCAAATTTAGAAAACCAACTTATGCTTGTTTAAGGGTAAAGGTGAGTTGGGGTGCTGCATAAAACCAGAGATTGAAATGAGCACAGATAAAGTTCCTTAAGCCAAATATGGAATAGACAAGAGCTACTCCTTGCTCAACGAAATGGACTCAACACCGCATATTAAACGCCTAAGAATGTACCTGACTCTTAAGTATCTTAAAACCTATGGATTGCTATGTCTCCGAAAGAGAATCAAGCATGTGTACAGGGACATAAACGCAGCAGTGATAGGATTGGAGAGGTTCGGTGAGCAAATGAAGACCCTTTGAAGTCATATTGCATGGTACCCATTCCACGGGTTTCAACTACCCAGGTTTAAGGTATTCTTCCTTCAGCTAAAACATGCATGTGGAACCTAGAGTATGATCAACCATGTGATCGGGAGACGTGTTCAAATATGTCTCAGTTTTCGTACCCTGGTACTCGGGTGCAACATTCCAGACGCTTTACTAACACTCTCCCGACTTGGAGAGTCAGTCCCTTTAACCTCCTGTTTGGCCCAGTTTGCAATTTCTGCGGAAGATGAACAGGAATAGCGAGAACCAATGAGAGACTAGCTGGAGGTGTCTGGACGGGCAAATTTAACTCTCATTTCCCACCAGGAAGAGGAAATAACCAAAGGCTCAGCGTGCCGTGCCGGAACCAGATTAGGGCCTGAAGCCATCCTGCGGTGTTGCGGCCAGCTCACAAGAAAACGAGTTGAAGAAAGGAGCTCAGGGGCACTGTAATTCACAAACCTGCAGAGTTATAAATGACAACTATCGTCCAAAAATATACTGAAGTAAGGCTGCCAAGAGGACTTGAAAGCGGGGCAGAATTGCAGGAAACCGATTTCAGGAGGTAGACTGGAATTGCATTGAAAGCATAGGAAAAGAGGCAGAACGTCCACAATGATGCACTTGGCCAAAAAGGGCGTATGCGTTTTTTCCTGAATATATTCAGGAAAGAACGCATATGCCCTTTTTGGCCAACCAAGCAAGCTTGCAAAGGAAATCTGCACTACAATGAAGTCTCACTTCCCCCCGGTCAAAAGGGCCATCTGAAAAAAGTGTAAAATCCAGAAAGGCAGGACAGGCCATGGAGAACTGGGAGCCTTGTTATGCTGATGGGCGGGATGTAAACTGCCAACAGACACTCGGGAGAAGTGTATGGTGTTTCCTGAAACATCTAAAAAACAAAGCAACAGAGCCTAGGGCACTTCCACTTATGGTCCTATAGCTTAGGGAAATTAAAATCAAAAAGACACAGCCACCCCAATGTTTGGGACGCCTCTGTTTACAAGAACCTCGTTTACCGTACAAGTTCAATATCACAGAAAGTGAAAAATGGATAAAGAACTTGTGGTACTTACGTACAATGCAGTATCACTCAGCAGTGAAATCTATGTCATCAGGCCCGTAGCAGCACAATGAGTGGATTCAGGTACGATGATTCTAACTGAAATAAGTCACACAGAAAAAGAAACATCATACGATATCAGTAATACACGGAATGTCAACTTGGCTACACAGGAACTGAATTACAGAACAGAACAGGGTCTCAAATTTAGAAAACCAACTTATGCTTGTTTAAGGGTAAAGGTGAGTTGGGGTGCTGCATAAAACCAGAGATTGAAATGAGCACAGATAAAGTTCCTTAAGCCAAATATGGAATAGACAAGAGCTACTCCTTGCTCAACGAAATGGACTCAACACCGCATATTAAACGCCTAAGAATGTACCTGACTCTTAAGTATCTTAAAACCTATGGATTGCTATGTCTCCGAAAGAGAATCAAGCATGTGTACAGGGACATAAACGCAGCAGTGATAGGATTGGAGAGGTTCGGTGAGCAAATGAAGACCCTTTGAAGTCATATTGCATGGTACCCATTCCACGGGTTTCAACTACCCAGGTTTAAGGTATTCTTCCTTCAGCTAAAACATGCATGTGGAACCTAGAGTATGATCAACCATGTGATCGGGAGACGTGTTCAAATATGTCTCAGTTTTCGTACCCTGGTACTCGGGTGCAACATTCCAGACGCTTTACTAACACTCTCCCGACTTGGAGAGTCAGTCCCTTTAACCTCCTGTTTGGCCCAGTTTGCAATTTCTGCGGAAGATGAACAGGAATAGCGAGAACCAATGAGAGACTAGCTGGAGGTGTCTGGACGGGCAAATTTAACTCTCATTTCCCACCAGGAAGAGGAAATAACCAAAGGCTCAGCGTGCCGTGCCGGAACCAGATTAGGGCCTGAAGCCATCCTGCGGTGTTGCGGCCAGCTCACAAGAAAACGAGTTGAAGAAAGGAGCTCAGGGGCACTGTAATTCACAAACCTGCAGAGTTATAAATGACAACTATCGTCCAAAAATATACTGAAGTAAGGCTGCCAAGAGGACTTGAAAGCGGGGCAGAATTGCAGGAAACCGATTTCAGGAGGTAGACTGGAATTGCATTGAAAGCATAGGAAAAGAGGCAGAACGTCCACAATGATGCACTTGGCCAAAAAGGGCGTATGCGTTTTTTCCTGAATATATTCAAGAAAGAACGCATACGCCCTTTTTGGCCAACCAAGCAAGCTTGCAAAGGAAATCTGCACTACAATGAAGTCTCACTTCCCCCCGGTCAAAAGGGCCATCTGAAAAAAGTGTAAAATCCAGAAAGGCAGGACAGGCCATGGAGAACTGGGAGCCTTGTTATGCTGATGGGCGGGATGTAAACTGCCAACAGACACTCGGGAGAAGTGTATGGTGTTTCCTGAAACATCTAAAAAACAAAGCAACAGAGCCTAGGGCACTTCCACTTATGGTCCTATAGCTTAGGGAAATTAAAATCAAAAAGACACAGCCACCCCAATGTTTGGGACGCCTCTGTTTACAAGAACCTCGTTTACCGTACAAGTTCAATATCACAGAAAGTGAAAAATGGATAAAGAACTTGTGGTACTTACGTACAATGCAGTATCACTCAGCAGTGAAATCTATGCCATCAGGCCCGTAGCAGCACAATGAGTGGATTCAGGTACGATGATTCTAACTGAAATAAGTCACACAGAAAAAGAAACATCATAAGATATCAGTAATACACGGAATGTCAACTTGGCTACACAGGAACTGAATTACAGAACAGAACAGGGTCTCAAATTTAGAAAACCAACTTATGCTTGTTTAAGGGTAAAGGTGAGTTGGGGTGCTGCATAAAACCAGAGATTGAAATGAGCACAGATAAAGTTCCTTAAGCCAAATATGGAATAGACAAGAGCTACTCCTTGCTCAACGAAATGGACTCAACACCGCATATTAAACGCCTAAGAATGTACCTGACTCTTAAGTATCTTAAAACCTATGGATTGCTATGTCTCCGAAAGAGAATCAAGCATGTGTACAGGGACATAAACGCAGCAGTGATAGGATTGGAGAGGTTCGGTGAGCAAATGAAGACCCTTTGAAGTCATATTGCATGGTACCCATTCCACGGGTTTCAACTACCCAGGTTTAAGGTATTCTTCCTTCAGCTAAAACATGCATGTGGAACCTAGAGTATGATCAACCATGTGATCGGGAGACGTGTTCAAATATGTCTCAGTTTTCGTACCCTGGTACTCGGGTGCAACATTCCAGACGCTTTACTAACACTCTCCCGACTTGGAGAGTCAGTCCCTTTAACCTCCTGTTTGGCCCAGTTTGCAATTTCTGCGGAAGATGAACAGGAATAGCGAGAACCAATGAGAGACTAGCTGGAGGTGTCTGGACTGGCAAATTTAACTCTCATTTCCCACCAGGAAGAGGAAATAACCAAAGGCTCAGCGTGCCGTGCCGGAACCAGATTAGGGCCTGAAGCCATCCTGCGGTGTTGCGGCCAGCTCACAAGAAAACGAGTTGAAGAAAGGAGCTCAGGGGCACTGTAATTCACAAACCTGCAGAGTTATAAATGACAACTATCGTCCAAAAATATACTGAAGTAAGGCTGCCAAGAGGACTTGAAAGCGGGGCAGAATTGCAGGAAACCGATTTCAGGAGGTAGACTGGAATTGCATTGAAAGCATAGGAAAAGAGGCAGAACGTCCACAATGATGCACTTGGCCAAAAAGGGCGTATGCGTTTTTTCCTGAATATATTCAGGAAAGAACGCATACGCCCTTTTTGGCCAACCAAGCAAGCTTGCAAAGGAAATCTGCACTACAATGAAGTCTCACTTCCCCCCGGTCAAAAGGGCCATCTGAAAAAAGTGTAAAATCCAGAAAGGCAGGACAGGCCATGGAGAACTGGGAGCCTTGTTATGCTGATGGGCGGGATGTAAACTGCCAACAGACACTCGGGAGAAGTGTATGGTGTTTCCTGAAACATCTAAAAAACAAAGCAACAGAGCCTAGGGCACTTCCACTTATGGTCCTATAGCTTAGGGAAATTAAAATCAAAAAGACACAGCCACCCCAATGTTTGGGACGCCTCTGTTTACAAGAACCTCGTTTACCGTACAAGTTCAATATCACAGAAAGTGAAAAATGGATAAAGAACTTGTGGTACTTACGTACAATGCAGTATCACTCAGCAGTGAAATCTATGCCATCAGGCCCGTAGCAGCACAATGAGTGGATTCAGGTACGATGATTCTAACTGAAATAAGTCACACAGAAAAAGAAACATCATAAGATATCAGTAATACACGGAATGTAAACTTGGCTACACAGGAACTGAATTACAGAACAGAACAGGGTCTCAAATTTAGAAAACCAACTTATGCTTGTTTAAGGGTAAAGGTGAGTTGGGGTGCTGCATAAAACCAGAGATTGAAATGAGCACAGATAAAGTTCCTTAAGCCAAATATGGAATAGACAAGAGCTACTCCTTGCTCAACGAAATGGACTCAACACCGCATATTAAACGCCTAAGAATGTACCTGACTCTTAAGTATCTTAAAACCTATGGATTGCTATGTCTCCGAAAGAGAATCAAGCATGTGTACAGGGACATAAACGCAGCAGTGATAGGATTGGAGAGGTTCGGTGAGCAAATGAAGACCCTTTGAAGTCATATTGCATGGTACCCATTCCACGGGTTTCAACTACCCAGGTTTAAGGTATTCTTCCTTCAGCTAAAACATGCATGTGGAACCTAGAGTATGATCAACCATGTGATCGGGAGACGTGTTCAAATATGTCTCAGTTTTCGTACCCTGGTACTCGGGTGCAACATTCCAGACGCTTTACTAACACTCTCCCGACTTGGAGAGTCAGTCCCTTTAACCTCCTGTTTGGCCCAGTTTGCAATTTCTGCGGAAGATGAACAGGAATAGCGAGAACCAATGAGAGACTAGCTGGAGGTGTCTGGACGGGCAAATTTAACTCTCATTTCCCACCAGGAAGAGGAAATAACCAAAGGCTCAGCGTGCCGTGCCGGAACCAGATTAGGGCCTGAAGCCATCCTGCGGTGTTGCGGCCAGCTCACAAGAAAACGAGTTGAAGAAAGGAGCTCAGGGGCACTGTAATTCACAAACCTGCAGAGTTATAAATGACAACTATCGTCCAAAAATATACTGAAGTAAGGCTGCCAAGAGGACTTGAAAGCGGGGCAGAATTGCAGGAAACCGATTTCAGGAGGTAGACTGGAATTGCATTGAAAGCATAGGAAAAGAGGCAGAACGTCCACAATGATGCACTTGGCCAAAAAGGGCGTATGCGTTTTTTCCTGAATATATTCAGGAAAGAACGCATACGCCCTTTTTGGCCAACCAAGCAAGCTTGCAAAGGAAATCTGCACTACAATGAAGTCTCACTTCCCCCCGGTCAAAAGGGCCATCTGAAAAAAGTGTAAAATCCAGAAAGGCAGGACAGGCCATGGAGAACTGGGAGCCTTGTTATGCTGATGGGCGGGATGTAAACTGCCAACAGACACTCGGGAGAAGTGTATGGTGTTTCCTGAAACATCTAAAAAACAAAGCAACAGAGCCTAGGGCACTTCCACTTATGGTCCTATAGCTTAGGGAAATTAAAATCAAAAAGACACAGCCACCCCAATGTTTGGGACGCCTCTGTTTACAAGAACCTCGTTTACCGTACAAGTTCAATATCACAGAAAGTGAAAAATGGATAAAGAACTTGTGGTACTTACGTACAATGCAGTATCACTCAGCAGTGAAATCTATGTCATCAGGCCCGTAGCAGCACAATGAGTGGATTCAGGTACGATGATTCTAACTGAAATAAGTCACACAGAAAAAGAAACATCATACGATATCAGTAATACACGGAATGTCAACTTGGCTACACAGGAACTGAATTACAGAACAGAACAGGGTCTCAAATTTAGAAAACCAACTTATGCTTGTTTAAGGGTAAAGGTGAGTTGGGGTGCTGCATAAAACCAGAGATTGAAATGAGCACAGATAAAGTTCCTTAAGCCAAATATGGAATAGACAAGAGCTACTCCTTGCTCAACGAAATGGACTCAACACCGCATATTAAACGCCTAAGAATGTACCTGACTCTTAAGTATCTTAAAACCTATGGATTGCTATGTCTCCGAAAGAGAATCAAGCATGTGTACAGGGACATAAACGCAGCAGTGATAGGATTGGAGAGGTTCGGTGAGCAAATGAAGACCCTTTGAAGTCATATTGCATGGTACCCATTCCACGGGTTTCAACTACCCAGGTTTAAGGTATTCTTCCTTCAGCTAAAACATGCATGTGGAACCTAGAGTATGATCAACCATGTGATCGGGAGACGTGTTCAAATATGTCTCAGTTTTCGTACCCTGGTACTCGGGTGCAACATTCCAGACGCTTTACTAACACTCTCCCGACTTGGAGAGTCAGTCCCTTTAACCTCCTGTTTGGCCCAGTTTGCAATTTCTGCGGAAGATGAACAGGAATAGCGAGAACCAATGAGAGACTAGCTGGAGGTGTCTGGACGGGCAAATTTAACTCTCATTTCCCACCAGGAAGAGGAAATAACCAAAGGCTCAGCGTGCCGTGCCGGAACCAGATTAGGGCCTGAAGCCATCCTGCGGTGTTGCGGCCAGCTCACAAGAAAACGAGTTGAAGAAAGGAGCTCAGGGGCACTGTAATTCACAAACCTGCAGAGTTATAAATGACAACTATCGTCCAAAAATATACTGAAGTAAGGCTGCCAAGAGGACTTGAAAGCGGGGCAGAATTGCAGGAAACCGATTTCAGGAGGTAGACTGGAATTGCATTGAAAGCATAGGAAAAGAGGCAGAACGTCCACAATGATGCACTTGGCCAAAAAGGGCGTATGCGTTTTTTCCTGAATATATTCAGGAAAAAACGCATACGCCCTTTTTGGCCAACCAAGCAAGCTTGCAAAGGAAATCTGCACTACAATGAAGTCTCACTTCCCCCCGGTCAAAAGGGCCATCTGAAAAAAGTGTAAAATCCAGAAAGGCAGGACAGGCCATGGAGAACTGGGAGCCTTGTTATGCTGATGGGCGGGATGTAAACTGCCAACAGACACTCGGGAGAAGTGTATGGTGTTTCCTGAAACATCTAAAAAACAAAGCAACAGAGCCTAGGGCACTTCCACTTATGGTCCTATAGCTTAGGGAAATTAAAATCAAAAAGACACAGCCACCCCAATGTTTGGGACGCCTCTGTTTACAAGAACCTCGTTTACCGTACAAGTTCAATATCACAGAAAGTGAAAAATGGATAAAGAACTTGTGGTACTTACGTACAATGCAGTATCACTCAGCAGTGAAATCTATGTCATCAGGCCCGTAGCAGCACAATGAGTGGATTCAGGTACGATGATTCTAACTGAAATAAGTCACACAGAAAAAGAAACATCATAAGATATCAGTAATACACGGAATGTCAACTTGGCTACACAGGAACTGAATTACAGAACAGAACAGGGTCTCAAATTTAGAAAACCAACTTATGCTTGTTTAAGGGTAAAGGTGAGTTGGGGTGCTGCATAAAACCAGAGATTGAAATGAGCACAGATAAAGTTCCTTAAGCCAAATATGGAATAGACAAGAGCTACTCCTTGCTCAACGAAATGGACTCAACACCGCATATTAAACGCCTAAGAATGTACCTGACTCTTAAGTATCTTAAAACCTATGGATTGCTATGTCTCCGAAAGAGAATCAAGTATGTGTACAGGGACATAAACGCAGCAGTGATAGGATTGGAGAGGTTCGGTGAGCAAATGAAGACCCTTTGAAGTCATATTGCATGGTACCCATCCCACGGGTTTCAACTCCCCAGGTTTAAGGTATTCTTCCTTCAGCTAAAACATGCATGTGGAACCTAGAGTATGATCAACCATGTGATCGGGAGACGTGTTCAAATATGTCTCAGTTTTCGTACCCTGGTACTCGGGTGCAACATTCCAGACGCTTTACTAACACTCTCCCCACTTGGAGAGTCAGTCCCTTTAACCTCCTGTTTGGCCCAGTTTGCAATTTCTGCGGAAGATGAACAGGAATAGCGAGAACCAATGAGAGACTAGCTGGAGGTGTCTGGACGGGCAAATTTAACTCTCATTTCCCACCAGGAAGAGGAAATAACCAAAGGCTCAGCGTGCCGTGCCGGAACCAGATTAGGGCCTGAAGCCATCCTGCGGTGTTGCGGCCAGCTCACAAGAAAACGAGTTGAAGAAAGGAGCTCAGGGGCACTGTAATTCACAAACCTGCAGAGTTATAAATGACAACTATCGTCCAAAAATATACTGAAGTAAGGCTGCCAAGAGGACTTGAAAGCGGGGCAGAATTGCAGGAAACCGATTTCAGGAGGTAGACTGGAATTGCATTGAAAGCATAGGAAAAGAGGCAGAACGTCCACAATGATGCACTTGGCCAAAAAGGGCGTATGCGTTTTTTCCTGAATATATTCAGGAAAAAACGCATACGCCCTTTTTGGCCAACCAAGCAAGCTTGCAAAGGAAATCTGCACTACAATGAAGTCTCACTTCCCCCCGGTCAAAAGGGCCATCTGAAAAAAGTGTAAAATCCAGAAAGGCAGGACAGGCCATGGAGAACTGGGAGCCTTGTTATGCTGATGGGCGGGATGTAAACTGCCAACAGACACTCGGGAGAAGTGTATGGTGTTTCCTGAAACATCTAAAAAACAAAGCAACAGAGCCTAGGCCACTTCCACTTATGGTCCTATAGCTTAGGGAAATTAAAATCAAAAAGACACAGCCACCCCAAAGTTTGGGACGCCTCTGTTTACAAGAACCTCGTTTACCGTACAAGTTCAATATCACAGAAAGTGAAAAATGGATAAAGAACTTGTGGTACTTACGTACAATGCAGTATCACTCAGCAGTGAAATCTATGTCATCAGGCCCGTAGCAGCACAATGAGTGGATTCAGGTACGATGATTCTAACTGAAATAAGTCACACAGAAAAAGAAACATCATAAGATATCAGTAATACACGGAATGTCAACTTGGCTACACAGGAACTGAATTACAGAACAGAACAGGGTCTCAAATTTAGAAAACCAACTTATGCTTGTTTAAGGGTAAAGGTGAGTTGGGGTGCTGCATAAAACCAGAGATTGAAATGAGCACAGATAAAGTTCCTTAAGCCAAATATGGAATAGACAAGAGCTACTCCTTGCTCAACGAAATGGACTCAACACCGCATATTAAACGCCTAAGAATGTACCTGACTCTTAAGTATCTTAAAACCTATGGATTGCTATGTCTCCGAAAGAGAATCAAGCATGTGTACAGGGACATAAACGCAGCAGTGATAGGATTGGAGAGGTTCGGTGAGCAAATGAAAACCCTTTGAAGTCATATTGCATGGTACCCATTCCACGGGTTTCAACTACCCAGGTTTAAGGTATTCTTCCTTCAGCTAAAACATGCATGTGGAACCTAGAGTATGATCAACCATGTGATCGGGAGACGTGTTCAAATATGTCTCAGTTTTCGTACCCTGGTACTCGGGTGCAACATTCCAGACGCTTTACTAACACTCTCCCGACTTGGAGAGTCAGTCCCTTTAACCTCCTGTTTGGCCCAGTTTGCAATTTCTGCGGAAGATGAACAGGAATAGCGAGAACCAATGAGAGACTAGCTGGAGGTGTCTGGACGGGCAAATTTAACTCTCATTTCCCACCAGGAAGAGGAAATAACCAAAGGCTCAGCGTGCCGTGCCGGAACCAGATTAGGGCCTGAAGCCATCCTGCGGTGTTGCGGCCAGCTCACAAGAAAACGAGTTGAAGAAAGGAGCTCAGGGGCACTGTAATTCACAAACCTGCAGAGTTATAAATGACAACTATCGTCCAAAAATATACTGAAGTAAGGCTGCCAAGAGGACTTGAAAGCGGGGCAGAATTGCAGGAAACCGATTTCAGGAGGTAGACTGGAATTGCATTGAAAGCATAGGAAAAGAGGCAGAACGTCCACAATGATGCACTTGGCCAAAAAGGGCGTATGCGTTTTTTCCTGAATATATTCAGGAAAAAACGCATACGCCCTTTTTGGCCAACCAAGCAAGCTTGCAAAGGAAATCTGCACTACAATGAAGTCTCACTTCCCCCCGGTCAAAAGGGCCATCTGAAAAAAGTGTAAAATCCAGAAAGGCAGGACAGGCCATGGAGAACTGGGAGCCTTGTTATGCTGATGGGCGGGATGTAAACTGCCAACAGACACTCGGGAGAAGTGTATGGTGTTTCCTGAAACATCTAAAAAACAAAGCAACAGAGCCTAGGCCACTTCCACTTATGGTCCTATAGCTTAGGGAAATTAAAATCAAAAAGACACAGCCACCCCAAAGTTTGGGACGCCTCTGTTTACAAGAACCTCGTTTACCGTACAAGTTCAATATCACAGAAAGTGAAAAATGGATAAAGAAATTGTGCTACTTACGTACAATGCAGTATCACTCAGCAGTGAAATCTATGTCATCAGGCCCGTAGCAGCACAATGAGTGGATTCAGGTACGATGATTCTAACTGAAATAAGTCACACAGAAAAAGAAACATCATAAGATATCAGTAATACACGGAATGTCAACTTGGCTACACAGGAACTGAATTACAGAACAGAACAGGGTCTCAAATTTAGAAAACCAACTTATGCTTGTTTAAGGGTAAAGGTGAGTTGGGGTGCTGCATAAAACCAGAGATTGAAATGAGCACAGATAAAGTTCCTTAAGCCAAATATGGAATAGACAAGAGCTACTCCTTGCTCAACGAAATGGACTCAACACCGCATATTAAACGCCTAAGAATGTACCTGACTCTTAAGTATCTTAAAACCTATGGATTGCTATGTCTCCGAAAGAGAATCAAGCATGTGTACAGGGACATAAACGCAGCAGTGATAGGATTGGAGAGGTTCGGTGAGCAAATGAAGACCCTTTGAAGTCATATTGCATGGTACCCATTCCACGGGTTTCAACTACCCAGGTTTAAGGTATTCTTCCTTCAGCTAAAACATGCATGTGGAACCTAGAGTATGATCAACCATGTGATCGGGAGACGTGTTCAAATATGTCTCAGTTTTCGTACCCTGGTACTCGGGTGCAACATTCCAGACGCTTTACTAACACTCTCCCGACTTGGAGAGTCAGTCCCTTTAACCTCCTGTTTGGCCCAGTTTGCAATTTCTGCGGAAGATGAACAGGAATAGCGAGAACCAATGAGAGACTAGCTGGAGGTGTCTGGACGGGCAAATTTAACTCTCATTTCCCACCAGGAAGAGGAAATAACCAAAGGCTCAGCGTGCCGTGCCGGAACCAGATTAGGGCCTGAAGCCATCCTGCGGTGTTGCGGCCAGCTCACAAGAAAAGGAGTTGAAGAAAGGAGCTCAGGGGCACTGTAATTCACAAACCTGCAGAGTTATAAATGACAACTATCGTCCAAAAATATACTGAAGTAAGGCTGCCAAGAGGACTTGAAAGCGGGGCAGAATTGCAGGAAACCGATTTCAGGAGGTAGACTGGAATTGCATTGAAAGCATAGGAAAAGAGGCAGAACGTCCACAATGATGCACTTGGCCAAAAAGGGCGTATGCGTTTTTTCCTGAATATATTCAGGAAAGAACGCATACGCCCTTTTTGGCCAACCAAGCAAGCTTGCAAAGGAAATCTGCACTACAATGAAGTCTCACTTCCCCCCGGTCAAAAGGGCCATCTGAAAAAAGTGTAAAATCCAGAAAGGCAGGACAGGCCATGGAGAACTGGGAGCCTTGTTATGCTGATGGGCGGGATGTAAACTGCCAACAGACACTCGGGAGAAGTGTATGGTGTTTCCTGAAACATCTAAAAAACAAAGCAACAGAGCCTAGGCCACTTCCACTTATGGTCCTATAGCTTAGGGAAATTAAAATCAAAAAGACACAGCCACCCCAATGTTTGGGACGCCTCTGTTTACAAGAACCTCGTTTACCGTACAAGTTCAATATCACAGAAAGTGAAAAATGGATAAAGAACTTGTGGTACTTACGTACAATGCAGTATCACTCAGCAGTGAAATCTATGTCATCAGGCCCGTAGCAGCACAATGAGTGGATTCAGGTACGATGATTCTAACTGAAATAAGTCACACAGAAAAAGAAACATCATAAGATATCAGTAATACACGGAATGTAAACTTGGCTACACAGGAACTGAATTACAGAACAGAACAGGGTCTCAAATTTAGAAAACCAACTTATGCTTGTTTAAGGGTAAAGGTGAGTTGGGGTGCTGCATAAAACCAGAGATTGAAATGAGCACAGATAAAGTTCCTTAAGCCAAATATGGAATAGACAAGAGCTACTCCTTGCTCAACGAAATGGACTCAACACCGCATATTAAACGCCTAAGAATGTACCTGACTCTTAAGTATCTTAAAACCTATGGATTGCTATGTCTCCGAAAGAGAATCAAGCATGTGTACAGGGACATAAACGCAGCAGTGATAGGATTGGAGAGGTTCGGTGAGCAAATGAAGACCCTTTGAAGTCATATTGCATGGTACCCATTCCACGGGTTTCAACTACCCAGGTTTAAGGTATTCTTCCTTCAGCTAAAACATGCATGTGGAACCTAGAGTATGATCAACCATGTGATCGGGAGACGTGTTCAAATATGTCTCAGTTTTCGTACCCTGGTACTCGGGTGCAACATTCCAGACGCTTTACTAACACTCTCCCGACTTGGAGAGTCAGTCCCTTTAACCTCCTGTTTGGCCCAGTTTGCAGTTTCTGCGGAAGATGAACAGGAATAGCGAGAACCAATGAGAGACTAGCTGGAGGTGTCTGGACGGGCAAATTTAACTCTCATTTCCCACCAGGAAGAGGAAATAACCAAAGGCTCAGCGTGCCGTGCCGGAACCAGATTAGGGCCTGAAGCCATCCTGCGGTGTTGCGGCCAGCTCACAAGAAAACGAGTTGAAGAAAGGAGCTCAGGGGCACTGTAATTCACAAACCTGCAGAGTTATAAATGACAACTATCGTCCAAAAATATACTGAAGTAAGGCTGCCAAGAGGACTTGAAAGCGGGGCAGAATTGCAGGAAACCGATTTCAGGAGGTAGACTGGAATTGCATTGAAAGCATAGGAAAAGAGGCAGAACGTCCACAATGATGCACTTGGCCATAAAGGGCGTATGCGTTTTTTCCTGAATATATTCAGGAAAAAACGCATACGCCCTTTTTGGCCAACCAAGCAAGCTTGCAAAGGAAATCTGCACTACAATGAAGTCTCACTTCCCCCCGGTCAAAAGGGCCATCTGAAAAAAGTGTAAAATCCAGAAAGGCAGGACAGGCCATGGAGAACTGGGAGCCTTGTTATGCTGATGGGCGGGATGTAAACTGCCAACAGACACTCGGGAGAAGTGTATGGTGTTTCCTGAAACATCTAAAAAACAAAGCAACAGAGCCTAGGCCACTTCCACTTATGGTCCTATAGTTTAGGGAAATTAAAATCAAAAAGACACAGCCACCCCAAAGTTTGGGACGCCTCTGTTTACAAGAACCTCGTTTACCGTACAAGTTCAATATCACAGAAAGTGAAAAATGGATAAAGAACTTGTGGTACTTACGTACAATGCAGTATCACTCAGCAGTGAAATCTATGTCATCAGGCCCGTAGCAGCACAATGAGTGGATTCAGGTACGATGATTCTAACTGAAATAAGTCACACAGAAAAAGAAACATCATAAGATATCAGTAATACACGGAATGTAAACTTGGCTACACAGGAACTGAATTACAGAACAGAACAGGGTCTCAAATTTAGAAAACCAACTTATGCTTGTTTAAGGGTAAAGGTGAGTTGGGGTGCTGCATAAAACCAGAGATTGAAATGAGCACAGATAAAGTTCCTTAAGCCAAATATGGAATAGACAAGAGCTACTCCTTGCTCAACGAAATGGACTCAACACCGCATATTAAACGCCTAAGAATGTACCTGACTCTTAAGTATCTTAAAACCTATGGATTGCTATGTCTCCGAAAGAGAATCAAGCATGTGTACAGGGACATAAACGCAGCAGTGATAGGATTGGAGAGGTTCGGTGAGCAAATGAAGACCCTTTGAAGTCATATTGCATGGTACCCATTCCACGGGTTTCAACCTCCCAGGTTTAAGGTATTCTTCCTTCAGCTAAAACATGCATGTGGAACCTAGAGTATGATCAACCATGTGATCGGGAGACGTGTTCAAATATGTCTCAGTTTTCGTACCCTGGTACTCGGGTGCAACATTCCAGACGCTTTACTAACACTCTCCCGACTTGGAGAGTCAGTCCCTTTAACCTCCTGTTTGGCCCAGTTTGCAATTTCTGCGGAAGATGAACAGGAATAGCGAGAACCAATGAGAGACTAGCTGGAGGTGTCTGGACGGGCAAATTTAACTCTCATTTCCCACCAGGAAGAGGAAATAACCAAAGGCTCAGCGTGCCGTGCCGGAACCAGATTAGGGCCTGAAGCCATCCTGCGGTGTTGCGGCCAGCTCACAAGAAAACGAGTTGAAGAAAGGAGCTCAGGGGCACTGTAATTCACAAACCTGCAGAGTTATAAATGACAACTATCGTCCAAAAATATACTGAAGTAAGGCTGCCAAGAGGACTTGAAAGCGGGGCAGAATTGCAGGAAACCGATTTCAGGAGGTAGACTGGAATTGCATTGAAAGCATAGGAAAAGAGGCAGAACGTCCACAATGATGCACTTGGCCAAAAAGGGCGTATGCGTTTTTTCCTGAATATATTCAGGAAAGAACGCATACGCCCTTTTTGGCCAACCAAGCAAGCTTGCAAAGGAAATCTGCACTACAATGAAGTCTCACTTCCCCCCGGTCAAAAGGGCCATCTGAAAAAAGTGTAAAATCCAGAAAGGCAGGACAGGCCATGGAGAACTGGGAGCCTTGTTATGCTGATGGGCGGGATGTAAACTGCCAACAGACACTCGGGAGAAGTGTATGGTGTTTCCTGAAACATCTATAAAACAAAGCAACAGAGCCTAGGGCACTTCCACTTATGGTCCTATAGCTTAGGGAAATTAAAATCAAAAAGACACAGCCACCCCAATGTTTGGGACGCCTCTGTTTACAAGAACCTCGTTTACCGTACAAGTTCAATATCACAGAAAGTGAAAAATGGATAAAGAACTTGTGGTACTTACGTACAATGCAGTATCACTCAGCAGTGAAATCTATGTCATCAGGCCCGTAGCAGCACAATGAGTGGATTCAGGTACGATGATTCTAACTGAAATAAGTCACACAGAAAAAGAAACATCATACGATATCAGTAATACACGGAATGTCAACTTGGCTACACAGGAACTGAATTACAGAACAGAACAGGGTCTCAAATTTAGAAAACCAACTTATGCTTGTTTAAGGGTAAAGGTGAGTTGGGGTGCTGCATAAAACCAGAGATTGAAATGAGCACAGATAAACTTCCTTAAGCCAAATATGGAATAGACAAGAGCTACTCCTTGCTCAACGAAATGGACTCAACACCGCATATTAAACGCCTAAGAATGTACCTGACTCTTAAGTATCTTAAAACCTATGGATTGCTATGTCTCCGAAAGAGAATCAAGCATGTGTACAGGGACATAAACGCAGCAGTGATAGGATTGGAGAGGTTCGGTGAGCAAATGAAGACCCTTTGAAGTCATATTGCATGGTACCCATTCCACGGGTTTCAACTACCCAGGTTTAAGGTATTCTTCCTTCAGCTAAAACATGCATGTGGAACCTAGAGTATGATCAACCATGTGATCGGGAGACGTGTTCAAATATGTCTCAGTTTTCGTACCCTGGTACTCGGGTGCAACATTCCAGACGCTTTACTAACACTCTCCCGACTTGGAGAGTCAGTCCCTTTAACCTCCTGTTTGGCCCAGTTTGCAATTTCTGTGGAAGATGAACAGGAATAGCGAGAACCAATGAGAGACTAGCTGGAGGTGTCTGGACGGGCAAATTTAACTCTCATTTCCCACCAGGAAGAGGAAATAACCAAAGGCTCAGCGTGCCGTGCCGGAACCAGATTAGGGCCTGAAGCCATCCTGCGGTGTTGCGGCCAGCTCACAAGAAAACGAGTTGAAGAAAGGAGCTCAGGGGCACTGTAATTCACAAACCTGCAGAGTTATAAATGACAACTATCGTCCAAAAATATACTGAAGTAAGGCTGCCAAGAGGACTTGAAAGCGGGGCAGAATTGCAGGAAACCGATTTCAGGAGGTAGACTGGAATTGCATTGAAAGCATAGGAAAAGAGGCAGAACGTCCACAATGATGCACTTGGCCAAAAAGGGCGTATGCGTTTTTTCCTGAATATATTCAGGAAAGAACGCATATGCCCTTTTTGGCCAACCAAGCAAGCTTGCAAAGGAAATCTGCACTACAATGAAGTCTCACTTCCCCCCGGTCAAAAGGGCCATCTGAAAAAAGTGTAAAATCCAGAAAGGCAGGACAGGCCATGGAGAACTGGGAGCCTTGTTATGCTGATGGGCGGGATGTAAACTGCCAACAGACACTCGGGAGAAGTGTATGGTGTTTCCTGAAACATCTAAAAAACAAAGCAACAGAGCCTAGGGCACTTCCACTTATGGTCCTATAGCTTAGGGAAATTAAAATCAAAAAGACACAGCCACCCCAATGTTTGGGACGCCTCTGTTTACAAGAACCTCGTTTACCGTACAAGTTCAATATCACAGAAAGTGAAAAATGGATAAAGAACTTGTGGTACTTACGTACAATGCAGTATCACTCAGCAGTGAAATCTATGTCATCAGGCCCGTAGCAGCACAATGAGTGGATTCAGGTACGATGATTCTAACTGAAATAAGTCACACAGAAAAAGAAACATCATACGATATCAGTAATACACGGAATGTCAACTTGGCTACACCGGAACTGAATTACAGAACAGAACAGGGTCTCAAATTTAGAAAACCAACTTATGCTTGTTTAAGGGTAAAGGTGAGTTGGGGTGCTGCGTAAAACCAGAGATTGAAATGAGCACAGATAAAGTTCCTTAAGCCAAATATGGAATAGACAAGAGCTACTCCTTGCTCAACGAAATGGACTCAACACCGCATATTAAACGCCTAAGAATGTACCTGACTCTTAAGTATCTTAAAACCTATGGATTGCTATGTCTCCGAAAGAGAATCAAGCATGTGTACAGGGACATAAACGCAGCAGTGATAGGATTGGAGAGGTTCGGTGAGCAAATGAAGACCCTTTGAAGTCATACTGCATGGTACCCATTCCACGGGTTTCAACTACCCAGGTTTAAGGTATTCTTCCTTCAGCTAAAACATGCATGTGGAACCTAGAGTATGATCAACCATGTGATCGGGAGACGTGTTCAAATATGTCTCAGTTTTCGTACCCTGGTACTCGGGTGCAACATTCCAGACGCTTTACTAACACTCTCCCGACTTGGAGAGTCAGTCCCTTTAACCTCCTGTTTGGCCCAGTTTGCAATTTCTGCGGAAGATGAACAGGAATAGCGAGAACCAATGAGAGACTAGCTGGAGGTGTCTGGACGGGCAAATTTAACTCTCATTTCCCACCAGGAAGAGGAAATAACCAAAGGCTCAGCGTGCCGTGCCGGAACCAGATTAGGGCCTGAAGCCATCCTGCGGTGTTGCGGCCAGCTCACAAGAAAACGAGTTGAAGAAAGGAGCTCAGGGGCACTGTAATTCACAAACCTGCAGAGTTATAAATGACAACTATCGTCCAAAAATATACTGAAGTAAGGCTGCCAAGAGGACTTGAAAGCGGGGCAGAATTGCAGGAAACCGATTTCAGGAGGTAGACTGGAATTGCATTGAAAGCATAGGAAAAGAGGCAGAACGTCCACAATGATGCACTTGGCCAAAAAGGGCGTATGCGTTTTTTCCTGAATATATTCAAGAAAGAACGCATACGCCCTTTTTGGCCAACCAAGCAAGCTTGCAAAGGAAATCTGCACTACAATGAAGTCTCACTTCCCCCCGGTCAAAAGGGCCATCTGAAAAAAGTGTAAAATCCAGAAAGGCAGGACAGGCCATGGAGAACTGGGAGCCTTGTTATGCTGATGGGCGGGATGTAAACTGCCAACAGACACTCGGGAGAAGTGTATGGTGTTTCCTGAAACATCTAAAAAACAAAGCAACAGAGCCTAGGGCACTTCCACTTATGGTCCTATAGCTTAGGGAAATTAAAATCAAAAAGACACAGCCACCCCAATGTTTGGGACGCCTCTGTTTACAAGAACCTCGTTTACCGTACAAGTTCAATATCACAGAAAGTGAAAAATGGATAAAGAACTTGTGGTACTTACGTACAATGCAGTATCACTCAGCAGTGAAATCTATGCCATCAGGCCCGTAGCAGCACAATGAGTGGATTCAGGTACGATGATTCTAACTGAAATAAGTCACACAGAAAAAGAAACATCATAAGATATCAGTAATACACGGAATGTCAACTTGGCTACACAGGAACTGAATTACAGAACAGAACAGGGTCTCAAATTTAGAAAACCAACTTATGCTTGTTTAAGGGTAAAGGTGAGTTGGGGTGCTGCATAAAACCAGAGATTGAAATGAGCACAGATAAAGTTCCTTAAGCCAAATATGGAATAGACAAGAGCTACTCCTTGCTCAACGAAATGGACTCAACACCGCATATTAAACGCCTAAGAATGTACCTGACTCTTAAGTATCTTAAAACCTATGGATTGCTATGTCTCCGAAAGAGAATCAAGCATGTGTACAGGGACATAAACGCAGCAGTGATAGGATTGGAGAGGTTCGGTGAGCAAATGAAGACCCTTTGAAGTCATATTGCATGGTACCCATTCCACGGGTTTCAACCTCCCAGGTTTAAGGTATTCTTCCTTCAGCTAAAACATGCATGTGGAACCTAGAGTATGATCAACCATGTGATCGGGAGACGTGTTCAAATATGTCTCAGTTTTCGTACCCTGGTACTCGGGTGCAACATTCCAGACGCTTTACTAACACTCTCCCGACTTGGAGAGTCAGTCCCTTTAACCTCCTGTTTGGCCCAGTTTGCAATTTCTGCGGAAGATGAACAGGAATAGCGAGAACCAATGAGAGACTAGCTGGAGGTGTCTGGACGGGCAAATTTAACTCTCATTTCCCACCAGGAAGAGGAAATAACCAAAGGCTCAGCGTGCCGTGCCGGAACCAGATTAGGGCCTGAAGCCATCCTGCGGTGTTGCGGCCAGCTCACAAGAAAACGAGTTGAAGAAAGGAGCTCAGGGGCACTGTAATTCACAAACCTGCAGAGTTATAAATGACAACTATCGTCCAAAAATATACTGAAGTAAGGCTGCCAAGAGGACTTGAAAGCGGGGCAGAATTGCAGGAAACCGATTTCAGGAGGTAGACTGGAATTGCATTGAAAGCATAGGAAAAGAGGCAGAACGTCCACAATGATGCACTTGGCCAAAAAGGGCGTATGCGTTTTTTCCTGAATATATTCAGGAAAGAACGCATATGCCCTTTTTGGCCAACCAAGCAAGCTTGCAAAGGAAATCTGCACTACAATGAAGTCTCACTTCCCCCCGGTCAAAAGGGCCATCTGAAAAAAGTGTAAAATCCAGAAAGGCAGGACAGGCCATGGAGAACTGGGAGCCTTGTTATGCTGATGGGCGGGATGTAAACTGCCAACAGACACTCGGGAGAAGTGTATGGTGTTTCCTGAAACATCTAAAAAACAAAGCAACAGAGCCTAGGGCACTTCCACTTATGGTCCTATAGCTTAGGGAAATTAAAATCAAAAAGACACAGCCACCCCAATGTTTGGGACGCCTCTGTTTACAAGAACCTCGTTTACCGTACAAGTTCAATATCACAGAAAGTGAAAAATGGATAAAGAACTTGTGGTACTTACGTACAATGCAGTATCACTCAGCAGTGAAATCTATGTCATCAGGCCCGTAGCAGCACAATGAGTGGATTCAGGTACGATGATTCTAACTGAAATAAGTCACACAGAAAAAGAAACATCATACGATATCAGTAATACACGGAATGTCAACTTGGCTACACAGGAACTGAATTACAGAACAGAACAGGGTCTCAAATTTAGAAAACCAACTTATGCTTGTTTAAGGGTAAAGGTGAGTTGGGGTGCTGCATAAAACCAGAGATTGAAATGAGCACAGATAAAGTTCCTTAAGCCAAATATGGAATAGACAAGAGCTACTCCTTGCTCAACGAAATGGACTCAACACCGCATATTAAACGCCTAAGAATGTACCTGACTCTTAAGTATCTTAAAACCTATGGATTGCTATGTCTCCGAAAGAGAATCAAGCATGTGTACAGGGACATAAACGCAGCAGTGATAGGATTGGAGTGGATCGGTGAGCAAATGAAGACCCTTTGAAGTCATATTGCATGGTACCCATTCCACGGGTTTCAACTACCCAGGTTTAAGGTATTCTTCCTTCAGCTAAAACATGCATGTGGAACCTAGAGTATGATCAACCATGTGATCGGGAGACGTGTTCAAATATGTCTCAGTTTTTGTACCCTGGTACTCGGGTGCAACATTCCAGACGCTTTACTAACACTCTCCCGACTTGGAGAGTCAGTCCCTTTAACCTCCTGTTTGGCCCAGTTTGCAATTTCTGCGGAAGATGAACAGGAATAGCGAGAACCAATGAGAGACTAGCTGGAGGTGTCTGGACGGGCAAATTTAACTCTCATTTCCCACCAGGAAGAGGAAATAACCAAAGGCTCAGCGTGCCGTGCCGGAACCAGATTAGGGCCTGAAGCCATCCTGCGGTGTTGCGGCCAGCTCACAAGAAAACGAGTTGAAGAAAGGAGCTCAGGGGCACTGTAATTCACAAACCTGCAGAGTTATAAATGACAACTATCGTCCAAAAATATACTGAAGTAAGGCTGCCAAGAGGACTTGAAAGCGGGGCAGAATTGCAGGAAACCGATTTCAGGAGGTAGACTGGAATTGCATTGAAAGCATAGGAAAAGAGGCAGAACGTCCACAATGATGCACTTGGCCAAAAAGGGCATATGCGTTTTTTCCTGAATATATTCAGGAAAGAACGCATATGCCCTTTTTGGCCAACCAAGCAAGCTTGCAAAGGAAATCTGCACTACAATGAAGTCTCACTTCCCCCCGGTCAAAAGGGCCATCTGAAAAAAGTGTAAAATCCAGAAAGGCAGGACAGGCCATGGAGAACTGGGAGCCTTGTTATGCTGATGGGCGGGATGTAAACTGCCAACAGACACTCGGGAGAAGTGTATGGTGTTTCCTGAAACATCTAAAAAACAAAGCAACAGAGCCTAGGGCACTTCCACTTATGGTCCTATAGCTTAGGGAAATTAAAATCAAAAAGACACAGCCACCCCAATGTTTGGGACGCCTCTGTTTACAAGAACCTCGTTTACCGTACAAGTTCAATATCACAGAAAGTGAAAAATGGATAAAGAACTTGTGGTACTTACGTACAATGCAGTATCACTCAGCAGTGAAATCTATGCCATCAGGCCCGTAGCAGCACAATGAGTGGATTCAGGTACGATGATTCTAACTGAAATAAGTCACACAGAAAAAGAAACATCATACGATATCAGTAATACACGGAATGTCAACTTGGCTACACAGGAACTGAATTACAGAACAGAACAGGGTCTCAAATTTAGAAAACCAACTTATGCTTGTTTAAGGGTAAAGGTGAGTTGGGGTGCTGCATAAAACCAGAGATTGAAATGAGCACAGATAAAGTTCCTTAAGCCAAATATGGAATAGACAAGAGCTACTCCTTGCTCAACGAAATGGACTCAACACCGCATATTAAACGCCTAAGAATGTACCTGACTCTTAAGTATCTTAAAACCTATGGATTGCTATGTCTCCGAAAGAGAATCAAGCATGTGTACAGGGACATAAACGCAGCAGTGATAGGATTGGAGAGGTTCGGTGAGCAAATGAAGACCCTTTGAAGTCATATTGCATGGTACCCATTCCACGGGTTTCAACTACCCAGGTTTAAGGTATTCTTCCTTCAGCTAAAACATGCATGTGGAACCTAGAGTATGATCAACCATGTGATCGGGAGACGTGTTCAAATATGTCTCAGTTTTCGTACCCTGGTACTCGGGTGCAACATTCCAGACGCTTTACTAACACTCTCCCGACTTGGAGAGTCAGTCCCTTTAACCTCCTGTTTGGCCCAGTTTGCAATTTCTGCGGAAGATGAACAGGAATAGCGAGAACCAATGAGAGACTAGCTGGAGGTGTCTGGACGGGCAAATTTAACTCTCATTTCCCACCAGGAAGAGGAAATAACCAAAGGCTCAGCGTGCCGTGCCGGAACCAGATTAGGGCCTGAAGCCATCCTGCGGTGTTGCGGCCAGCTCACAAGAAAACGAGTTGAAGAAAGGAGCTCAGGGGCACTGTAATTCACAAACCTGCAGAGTTATAAATGACAACTATCGTCCAAAAATATACTGAAGTAAGGCTGCCAAGAGGACTTGAAAGCGGGGCAGAATTGCAGGAAACCGATTTCAGGAGGTAGACTGGAATTGCATTGAAAGCATAGGAAAAGAGGCAGAACGTCCACAATGATGCACTTGGCCAAAAAGGGCGTATGCGTTTTTTCCTGAATATATTCAGGAAAGAACGCATACGCCCTTTTTGGCCAACCAAGCAAGCTTGCAAAGGAAATCTGCACTACAATGAAGTCTCACTTCCCCCCGGTCAAAAGGGCCATCTGAAAAAAGTGTAAAATCCAGAAAGGCAGGACAGGCCATGGAGAACTGGGAGCCTTGTTATGCTGATGGGCGGGATGTAAACTGCCAACAGACACTCGGGAGAAGTGTATGGTGTTTCCTGAAACATCTAAAAAACAAAGCAACAGAGCCTAGGGCACTTCCACTTATGGTCCTATAGCTTAGGGAAATTAAAATCAAAAAGACACAGCCACCCCAATGTTTGGGACGCCTCTGTTTACAAGAACCTCGTTTACCGTACAAGTTCAATATCACAGAAAGTGAAAAATGGATAAAGAACTTGTGGTACTTACGTACAATGCAGTATCACTCAGCAGTGAAATCTATGCCATCAGGCCCGTAGCAGCACAATGAGTGGATTCAGGTACGATGATTCTAACTGAAATAAGTCACACAGAAAAAGAAACATCATAAGATATCAGTAATACACGGAATGTCAACTTGGCTACACAGGAACTGAATTACAGAACAGAACAGGGTCTCAAATTTAGAAAACCAACTTATGCTTGTTTAAGGGTAAAGGTGAGTTGGGGTGCTGCATAAAACCAGAGATTGAAATGAGCACAGATAAAGTTCCTTAAGCCAAATATGGAATAGACAAGAGCTACTCCTTGCTCAACGAAATGGACTCAACACCGCATATTAAACGCCTAAGAATGTACCTGACTCTTAAGTATCTTAAAACCTATGGATTGCTATGTCTCCGAAAGAGAATCAAGCATGTGTACAGGGACATAAACGCAGCAGTGATAGGATTGGAGAGGTTCGGTGAGCAAATGAAGACCCTTTGAAGTCATATTGCATGGTACCCATTCCACGGGTTTCAACTACCCAGGTTTAAGGTATTCTTCCTTCAGCTAAAACATGCATGTGGAACCTAGAGTATGATCAACCATGTGATCGGGAGACGTGTTCAAATATGTCTCAGTTTTCGTACCCTGGTACTCGGGTGCAACATTCCAGACGCTTTACTAACACTCTCCCGACTTGGAGAGTCAGTCCCTTTAACCTCCTGTTTGGCCCAGTTTGCAATTTCTGCGGAAGATGAACAGGAATAGCGAGAACCAATGAGAGACTAGCTGGAGGTGTCTGGACGGGCAAATTTAACTCTCATTTCCCACCAGGAAGAGGAAATAACCAAAGGCTCAGCGTGCCGTGCCGGAACCAGATTAGGGCCTGAAGCCATCCTGCGGTGTTGCGGCCAGCTCACAAGAAAACGAGTTGAAGAAAGGAGCTCAGGGGCACTGTAATTCACAAACCTGCAGAGTTATAAATGACAACTATCGTCCAAAAATATACTGAAGTAAGGCTGCCAAGAGGACTTGAAAGCGGGGCAGAATTGCAGGAAACCGATTTCAGGAGGTAGACTGGAATTGCATTGAAAGCATAGGAAAAGAGGCAGAACGTCCACAATGATGCACTTGGCCAAAAAGGGCGTATGCGTTTTTTCCTGAATATATTCAGGAAAGAACGCATACGCCCTTTTTGGCCAACCAAGCAAGCTTGCAAAGGAAATCTGCACTACAATGAAGTCTCACTTCCCCCCGGTCAAAAGGGCCATCTGAAAAAAGTGTAAAATCCAGAAAGGCAGGACAGGCCATGGAGAACTGGGAGCCTTGTTATGCTGATGGGCGGGATGTAAACTGCCAACAGACACTCGGGAGAAGTGTATGGTGTTTCCTGAAACATCTAAAAAACAAAGCAACAGAGCCTAGGGCACTTCCACTTATGGTCCTATAGCTTAGGGAAATTAAAATCAAAAAGACACAGCCACCCCAATGTTTGGGACGCCTCTGTTTACAAGAACCTCGTTTACCGTACAAGTTCAATATCACAGAAAGTGAAAAATGGATAAAGAACTTGTGGTACTTACGTACAATGCAGTATCACTCAGCAGTGAAATCTATGCCATCAGGCCCGTAGCAGCACAATGAGTGGATTCAGGTACGATGATTCTAACTGAAATAAGTCACACAGAAAAAGAAACATCATAAGATATCAGTAATACACGGAATGTCAACTTGGCTACACAGGAACTGAATTACAGAACAGAACAGGGTCTCAAATTTAGAAAACCAACTTATGCTTGTTTAAGGGTAAAGGTGAGTTGGGGTGCTGCATAAAACCAGAGATTGAAATGAGCACAGATAAAGTTCCTTAAGCCAAATATGGAATAGACAAGAGCTACTCCTTGCTCAACGAAATGGACTCAACACCGCATATTAAACGCCTAAGAATGTACCTGACTCTTAAGTATCTTAAAACCTATGGATTGCTATGTCTCCGAAAGAGAATCAAGCATGTGTACAGGGACATAAACGCAGCAGTGATAGGATTGGAGAGGTTCGGTGAGCAAATGAAGACCCTTTGAAGTCATATTGCATGGTACCCATTCCACGGGTTTCAACTACCCAGGTTTAAGGTATTCTTCCTTCAGCTAAAACATGCATGTGGAACCTAGAGTATGATCAACCATGTGATCGGGAGACGTGTTCAAATATGTCTCAGTTTTCGTACCCTGGTACTCGGGTGCAACATTCCAGACGCTTTACTAACACTCTCCCGACTTGGAGAGTCAGTCCCTTTAACCTCCTGTTTGGCCCAGTTTGCAATTTCTGCGGAAGATGAACAGGAATAGCGAGAACCAATGAGAGACTAGCTGGAGGTGTCTGGACGGGCAAATTTAACTCTCATTTCCCACCAGGAAGAGGAAATAACCAAAGGCTCAGCGTGCCGTGCCGGAACCAGATTAGGGCCTGAAGCCATCCTGCGGTGTTGCGGCCAGCTCACAAGAAAACGAGTTGAAGAAAGGAGCTCAGGGGCACTGTAATTCACAAACCTGCAGAGTTATAAATGACAACTATCGTCCAAAAATATACTGAAGTAAGGCTGCCAAGAGGACTTGAAAGCGGGGCAGAATTGCAGGAAACCGATTTCAGGAGGTAGACTGGAATTGCATTGAAAGCATAGGAAAAGAGGCAGAACGTCCACAATGATGCACTTGGCCAAAAAGGGCGTATGCGTTTTTTTCTGAATATATTCAGGAAAAAACGCATACGCCCTTTTTGGCCAACCAAGCAAGCTTGCAAAGGAAATCTGCACTACAATGAAGTCTCACTTCCCCCCGGTCAAAAGGGCCATCTGAAAAAAGTGTAAAATCCAGAAAGGCAGGACAGGCCATGGAGAACTGGGAGCCTTGTTATGCTGATGGGCGGGATGTAAACTGCCAACAGACACTCGGGAGAAGTGTATGGTGTTTCCTGAAACATCTAAAAAACAAAGCAACAGAGCCTAGGGCACTTCCACTTATGGTCCTATAGCTTAGGGAAATTAAAATCAAAAAGACACAGCCACCCCAATGTTTGGGACGCCTCTGTTTACAAGAACCTCGTTTACCGTACAAGTTCAATATCACAGAAAGTGAAAAATGGATAAAGAACTTGTGGTACTTACGTACAATGCAGTATCACTCAGCAGTGAAATCTATGTCATCAGGCCCGTAGCAGCACAATGAGTGGATTCAGGTACGATGATTCTAACTGAAATAAGTCACACAGAAAAAGAAACATCATAAGATATCAGTAATACACGGAATGTAAACTTGGCTACACAGGAACTGAATTACAGAACAGAACAGGGTCTCAAATTTAGAAAACCAACTTATGCTTGTTTAAGGGTAAAGGTGAGTTGGGGTGCTGCATAAAACCAGAGATTGAAATGAGCACAGATAAAGTTCCTTAAGCCAAATATGGAATAGACAAGAGCTACTCCTTGCTCAACGAAATGGACTCAACACCGCATATTAAACGCCTAAGAATGTACCTGACTCTTAAGTATCTTAAAACCTATGGATTGCTATGTCTCCGAAAGAGAATCAAGCATGTGTACAGGGACATAAACGCAGCAGTGATAGGATTGGAGAGGTTCGGTGAGCAAATGAAGACCCTTTGAAGTCATATTGCATGGTACCCATTCCACGGGTTTCAACTACCCAGGTTTAAGGTATTCTTCCTTCAGCTAAAACATGCATGTGGAACCTAGAGTATGATCAACCATGTGATCGGGAGACGTGTTCAAATATGTCTCAGTTTTCGTACCCTGGTACTCGGGTGCAACATTCCAGACGCTTTACTAACACTCTCCCGACTTGGAGAGTCAGTCCCTTTAACCTCCTGTTTGGCCCAGTTTGCAATTTCTGCGGAAGATGAACAGGAATAGCGAGAACCAATGAGAGACTAGCTGGAGGTGTCTGGACGGGCAAATTTAACTCTCATTTCCCACCAGGAAGAGGAAATAACCAAAGGCTCAGCGTGCCGTGCCGGAACCAGATTAGGGCCTGAAGCCATCCTGCGGTGTTGCGGCCAGCTCACAAGAAAACGAGTTGAAGAAAGGAGCTCAGGGGCACTGTAATTCACAAACCTGCAGAGTTATAAATGACAACTATCGTCCAAAAATATACTGAAGTAAGGCTGCCAAGAGGACTTGAAAGCGGGGCAGAATTGCAGGAAACCGATTTCAGGAGGTAGACTGGAATTGCATTGAAAGCATAGGAAAAGAGGCAGAACGTCCACAATGATGCACTTGGCCAAAAAGGGCGTATGCGTTTTTTCCTGAATATATTCAGGAAAGAACGCATATGCCCTTTTTGGCCAACCAAGCAAGCTTGCAAAGGAAATCTGCACTACAATGAAGTCTCACTTCCCCCCGGTCAAAAGGGCCATCTGAAAAAAGTGTAAAATCCAGAAAGGCAGGACAGGCCATGGAGAACTGGGAGCCTTGTTATGCTGATGGGCGGGATGTAAACTGCCAACAGACACTCGGGAGAAGTGTATGGTGTTTCCTGAAACATCTAAAAAACAAAGCAACAGAGCCTAGGGCACTTCCACTTATGGTCCTATAGCTTAGGGAAATTAAAATCAAAAAGACACAGCCACCCCAATGTTTGGGACGCCTCTGTTTACAAGAACCTCGTTTACCGTACAAGTTCAATATCACAGAAAGTGAAAAATGGATAAAGAACTTGTGGTACTTACGTACAATGCAGTATCACTCAGCAGTGAAATCTATGTCATCAGGCCCGTAGCAGCACAATGAGTGGATTCAGGTACGATGATTCTAACTGAAATAAGTCACACAGAAAAAGAAACATCATACGATATCAGTAATACACGGAATGTCAACTTGGCTACACAGGAACTGAATTACAGAACAGAACAGGGTCTCAAATTTAGAAAACCAACTTATGCTTGTTTAAGGGTAAAGGTGAGTTGGGGTGCTGCATAAAACCAGAGATTGAAATGAGCACAGATAAAGTTCCTTAAGCCAAATATGGAATAGACAAGAGCTACTCCTTGCTCAACGAAATGGACTCAACACCGCATATTAAACGCCTAAGAATGTACCTGACTCTTAAGTATCTTAAAACCTATGGATTGCTATGTCTCCGAAAGAGAATCAAGCATGTGTACAGGGACATAAACGCAGCAGTGATAGGATTGGAGAGGTTCGGTGAGCAAATGAAGACCCTTTGAAGTCATATTGCATGGTACCCATTCCACGGGTTTCAACTACCCAGGTTTAAGGTATTCTTCCTTCAGCTAAAACATGCATGTGGAACCTAGAGTATGATCAACCATGTGATCGGGAGACGTGTTCAAATATGTCTCAGTTTTCGTACCCTGGTACTCGGGTGCAACATTCCAGACGCTTTACTAACACTCTCCCGACTTGGAGAGTCAGTCCCTTTAACCTCCTGTTTGGCCCAGTTTGCAATTTCTGCGGAAGATGAACAGGAATAGCGAGAACCAATGAGAGACTAGCTGGAGGTGTCTGGACGGGCAAATTTAACTCTCATTTCCCACCAGGAAGAGGAAATAACCAAAGGCTCAGCGTGCCGTGCCGGAACCAGATTAGGGCCTGAAGCCATCCTGCGGTGTTGCGGCCAGCTCACAAGAAAACGAGTTGAAGAAAGGAGCTCAGGGGCACTGTAATTCACAAACCTGCAGAGTTATAAATGACAACTATCGTCCAAAAATATACTGAAGTAAGGCTGCCAAGAGGACTTGAAAGCGGGGCAGAATTGCAGGAAACCGATTTCAGGAGGTAGACTGGAATTGCATTGAAAGCATAGGAAAAGAGGCAGAACGTCCACAATGATGCACTTGGCCAAAAAGGGCGTATGCGTTTTTTCCTGAATATATTCAAGAAAGAACGCATACGCCCTTTTTGGCCAACCAAGCAAGCTTGCAAAGGAAATCTGCACTACAATGAAGTCTCACTTCCCCCCGGTCAAAAGGGCCATCTGAAAAAAGTGTAAAATCCAGAAAGGCAGGACAGGCCATGGAGAACTGGGAGCCTTGTTATGCTGATGGGCGGGATGTAAACTGCCAACAGACACTCGGGAGAAGTGTATGGTGTTTCCTGAAACATCTAAAAAACAAAGCAACAGAGCCTAGGGCACTTCCACTTATGGTCCTATAGCTTAGGGAAATTAAAATCAAAAAGACACAGCCACCCCAATGTTTGGGACGCCTCTGTTTACAAGAACCTCGTTTACCGTACAAGTTCAATATCACAGAAAGTGAAAAATGGATAAAGAACTTGTGGTACTTACGTACAATGCAGTATCACTCAGCAGTGAAATCTATGCCATCAGGCCCGTAGCAGCACAATGAGTGGATTCAGGTACGATGATTCTAACTGAAATAAGTCACACAGAAAAAGAAACATCATAAGATATCAGTAATACACGGAATGTCAACTTGGCTACACAGGAACTGAATTACAGAACAGAACAGGGTCTCAAATTTAGAAAACCAACTTATGCTTGTTTAAGGGTAAAGGTGAGTTGGGGTGCTGCATAAAACCAGAGATTGAAATGAGCACAGATAAAGTTCCTTAAGCCAAATATGGAATAGACAAGAGCTACTCCTTGCTCAACGAAATGGACTCAACACCGCATATTAAACGCCTAAGAATGTACCTGACTCTTAAGTATCTTAAAACCTATGGATTGCTATGTCTCCGAAAGAGAATCAAGCATGTGTACAGGGACATAAACGCAGCAGTGATAGGATTGGAGAGGTTCGGTGAGCAAATGAAGACCCTTTGAAGTCATATTGCATGGTACCCATTCCACGGGTTTCAACTACCCAGGTTTAAGGTATTCTTCCTTCAGCTAAAACATGCATGTGGAACCTAGAGTATGATCAACCATGTGATCGGGAGACGTGTTCAAATATGTCTCAGTTTTCGTACCCTGGTACTCGGGTGCAACATTCCAGACGCTTTACTAACACTCTCCCGACTTGGAGAGTCAGTCCCTTTAACCTCCTGTTTGGCCCAGTTTGCAATTTCTGCGGAAGATGAACAGGAATAGCGAGAACCAATGAGAGACTAGCTGGAGGTGTCTGGACTGGCAAATTTAACTCTCATTTCCCACCAGGAAGAGGAAATAACCAAAGGCTCAGCGTGCCGTGCCGGAACCAGATTAGGGCCTGAAGCCATCCTGCGGTGTTGCGGCCAGCTCACAAGAAAACGAGTTGAAGAAAGGAGCTCAGGGGCACTGTAATTCACAAACCTGCAGAGTTATAAATGACAACTATCGTCCAAAAATATACTGAAGTAAGGCTGCCAAGAGGACTTGAAAGCGGGGCAGAATTGCAGGAAACCGATTTCAGGAGGTAGACTGGAATTGCATTGAAAGCATAGGAAAAGAGGCAGAACGTCCACAATGATGCACTTGGCCAAAAAGGGCGTATGCGTTTTTTCCTGAATATATTCAGGAAAGAACGCATACGCCCTTTTTGGCCAACCAAGCAAGCTTGCAAAGGAAATCTGCACTACAATGAAGTCTCACTTCCCCCCGGTCAAAAGGGCCATCTGAAAAAAGTGTAAAATCCAGAAAGGCAGGACAGGCCATGGAGAACTGGGAGCCTTGTTATGCTGATGGGCGGGATGTAAACTGCCAACAGACACTCGGGAGAAGTGTATGGTGTTTCCTGAAACATCTAAAAAACAAAGCAACAGAGCCTAGGGCACTTCCACTTATGGTCCTATAGCTTAGGGAAATTAAAATCAAAAAGACACAGCCACCCCAATGTTTGGGACGCCTCTGTTTACAAGAACCTCGTTTACCGTACAAGTTCAATATCACAGAAAGTGAAAAATGGATAAAGAACTTGTGGTACTTACGTACAATGCAGTATCACTCAGCAGTGAAATCTATGCCATCAGGCCCGTAGCAGCACAATGAGTGGATTCAGGTACGATGATTCTAACTGAAATAAGTCACACAGAAAAAGAAACATCATAAGATATCAGTAATACACGGAATGTAAACTTGGCTACACAGGAACTGAATTACAGAACAGAACAGGGTCTCAAATTTAGAAAACCAACTTATGCTTGTTTAAGGGTAAAGGTGAGTTGGGGTGCTGCATAAAACCAGAGATTGAAATGAGCACAGATAAAGTTCCTTAAGCCAAATATGGAATAGACAAGAGCTACTCCTTGCTCAACGAAATGGACTCAACACCGCATATTAAACGCCTAAGAATGTACCTGACTCTTAAGTATCTTAAAACCTATGGATTGCTATGTCTCCGAAAGAGAATCAAGCATGTGTACAGGGACATAAACGCAGCAGTGATAGGATTGGAGAGGTTCGGTGAGCAAATGAAGACCCTTTGAAGTCATATTGCATGGTACCCATTCCACGGGTTTCAACTACCCAGGTTTAAGGTATTCTTCCTTCAGCTAAAACATGCATGTGGAACCTAGAGTATGATCAACCATGTGATCGGGAGACGTGTTCAAATATGTCTCAGTTTTCGTACCCTGGTACTCGGGTGCAACATTCCAGACGCTTTACTAACACTCTCCCGACTTGGAGAGTCAGTCCCTTTAACCTCCTGTTTGGCCCAGTTTGCAATTTCTGCGGAAGATGAACAGGAATAGCGAGAACCAATGAGAGACTAGCTGGAGGTGTCTGGACGGGCAAATTTAACTCTCATTTCCCACCAGGAAGAGGAAATAACCAAAGGCTCAGCGTGCCGTGCCGGAACCAGATTAGGGCCTGAAGCCATCCTGCGGTGTTGCGGCCAGCTCACAAGAAAACGAGTTGAAGAAAGGAGCTCAGGGGCACTGTAATTCACAAACCTGCAGAGTTATAAATGACAACTATCGTCCAAAAATATACTGAAGTAAGGCTGCCAAGAGGACTTGAAAGCGGGGCAGAATTGCAGGAAACCGATTTCAGGAGGTAGACTGGAATTGCATTGAAAGCATAGGAAAAGAGGCAGAACGTCCACAATGATGCACTTGGCCAAAAAGGGCGTATGCGTTTTTTCCTGAATATATTCAGGAAAGAACGCATACGCCCTTTTTGGCCAACCAAGCAAGCTTGCAAAGGAAATCTGCACTACAATGAAGTCTCACTTCCCCCCGGTCAAAAGGGCCATCTGAAAAAAGTGTAAAATCCAGAAAGGCAGGACAGGCCATGGAGAACTGGGAGCCTTGTTATGCTGATGGGCGGGATGTAAACTGCCAACAGACACTCGGGAGAAGTGTATGGTGTTTCCTGAAACATCTAAAAAACAAAGCAACAGAGCCTAGGGCACTTCCACTTATGGTCCTATAGCTTAGGGAAATTAAAATCAAAAAGACACAGCCACCCCAATGTTTGGGACGCCTCTGTTTACAAGAACCTCGTTTACCGTACAAGTTCAATATCACAGAAAGTGAAAAATGGATAAAGAACTTGTGGTACTTACGTACAATGCAGTATCACTCAGCAGTGAAATCTATGTCATCAGGCCCGTAGCAGCACAATGAGTGGATTCAGGTACGATGATTCTAACTGAAATAAGTCACACAGAAAAAGAAACATCATACGATATCAGTAATACACGGAATGTCAACTTGGCTACACAGGAACTGAATTACAGAACAGAACAGGGTCTCAAATTTAGAAAACCAACTTATGCTTGTTTAAGGGTAAAGGTGAGTTGGGGTGCTGCATAAAACCAGAGATTGAAATGAGCACAGATAAAGTTCCTTAAGCCAAATATGGAATAGACAAGAGCTACTCCTTGCTCAACGAAATGGACTCAACACCGCATATTAAACGCCTAAGAATGTACCTGACTCTTAAGTATCTTAAAACCTATGGATTGCTATGTCTCCGAAAGAGAATCAAGCATGTGTACAGGGACATAAACGCAGCAGTGATAGGATTGGAGAGGTTCGGTGAGCAAATGAAGACCCTTTGAAGTCATATTGCATGGTACCCATTCCACGGGTTTCAACTACCCAGGTTTAAGGTATTCTTCCTTCAGCTAAAACATGCATGTGGAACCTAGAGTATGATCAACCATGTGATCGGGAGACGTGTTCAAATATGTCTCAGTTTTCGTACCCTGGTACTCGGGTGCAACATTCCAGACGCTTTACTAACACTCTCCCGACTTGGAGAGTCAGTCCCTTTAACCTCCTGTTTGGCCCAGTTTGCAATTTCTGCGGAAGATGAACAGGAATAGCGAGAACCAATGAGAGACTAGCTGGAGGTGTCTGGACGGGCAAATTTAACTCTCATTTCCCACCAGGAAGAGGAAATAACCAAAGGCTCAGCGTGCCGTGCCGGAACCAGATTAGGGCCTGAAGCCATCCTGCGGTGTTGCGGCCAGCTCACAAGAAAACGAGTTGAAGAAAGGAGCTCAGGGGCACTGTAATTCACAAACCTGCAGAGTTATAAATGACAACTATCGTCCAAAAATATACTGAAGTAAGGCTGCCAAGAGGACTTGAAAGCGGGGCAGAATTGCAGGAAACCGATTTCAGGAGGTAGACTGGAATTGCATTGAAAGCATAGGAAAAGAGGCAGAACGTCCACAATGATGCACTTGGCCAAAAAGGGCGTATGCGTTTTTTCCTGAATATATTCAGGAAAAAACGCATACGCCCTTTTTGGCCAACCAAGCAAGCTTGCAAAGGAAATCTGCACTACAATGAAGTCTCACTTCCCCCCGGTCAAAAGGGCCATCTGAAAAAAGTGTAAAATCCAGAAAGGCAGGACAGGCCATGGAGAACTGGGAGCCTTGTTATGCTGATGGGCGGGATGTAAACTGCCAACAGACACTCGGGAGAAGTGTATGGTGTTTCCTGAAACATCTAAAAAACAAAGCAACAGAGCCTAGGGCACTTCCACTTATGGTCCTATAGCTTAGGGAAATTAAAATCAAAAAGACACAGCCACCCCAATGTTTGGGACGCCTCTGTTTACAAGAACCTCGTTTACCGTACAAGTTCAATATCACAGAAAGTGAAAAATGGATAAAGAACTTGTGGTACTTACGTACAATGCAGTATCACTCAGCAGTGAAATCTATGTCATCAGGCCCGTAGCAGCACAATGAGTGGATTCAGGTACGATGATTCTAACTGAAATAAGTCACACAGAAAAAGAAACATCATAAGATATCAGTAATACACGGAATGTCAACTTGGCTACACAGGAACTGAATTACAGAACAGAACAGGGTCTCAAATTTAGAAAACCAACTTATGCTTGTTTAAGGGTAAAGGTGAGTTGGGGTGCTGCATAAAACCAGAGATTGAAATGAGCACAGATAAAGTTCCTTAAGCCAAATATGGAATAGACAAGAGCTACTCCTTGCTCAACGAAATGGACTCAACACCGCATATTAAACGCCTAAGAATGTACCTGACTCTTAAGTATCTTAAAACCTATGGATTGCTATGTCTCCGAAAGAGAATCAAGTATGTGTACAGGGACATAAACGCAGCAGTGATAGGATTGGAGAGGTTCGGTGAGCAAATGAAGACCCTTTGAAGTCATATTGCATGGTACCCATCCCACGGGTTTCAACTCCCCAGGTTTAAGGTATTCTTCCTTCAGCTAAAACATGCATGTGGAACCTAGAGTATGATCAACCATGTGATCGGGAGACGTGTTCAAATATGTCTCAGTTTTCGTACCCTGGTACTCGGGTGCAACATTCCAGACGCTTTACTAACACTCTCCCCACTTGGAGAGTCAGTCCCTTTAACCTCCTGTTTGGCCCAGTTTGCAATTTCTGCGGAAGATGAACAGGAATAGCGAGAACCAATGAGAGACTAGCTGGAGGTGTCTGGACGGGCAAATTTAACTCTCATTTCCCACCAGGAAGAGGAAATAACCAAAGGCTCAGCGTGCCGTGCCGGAACCAGATTAGGGCCTGAAGCCATCCTGCGGTGTTGCGGCCAGCTCACAAGAAAACGAGTTGAAGAAAGGAGCTCAGGGGCACTGTAATTCACAAACCTGCAGAGTTATAAATGACAACTATCGTCCAAAAATATACTGAAGTAAGGCTGCCAAGAGGACTTGAAAGCGGGGCAGAATTGCAGGAAACCGATTTCAGGAGGTAGACTGGAATTGCATTGAAAGCATAGGAAAAGAGGCAGAACGTCCACAATGATGCACTTGGCCAAAAAGGGCGTATGCGTTTTTTCCTGAATATATTCAGGAAAAAACGCATACGCCCTTTTTGGCCAACCAAGCAAGCTTGCAAAGGAAATCTGCACTACAATGAAGTCTCACTTCCCCCCGGTCAAAAGGGCCATCTGAAAAAAGTGTAAAATCCAGAAAGGCAGGACAGGCCATGGAGAACTGGGAGCCTTGTTATGCTGATGGGCGGGATGTAAACTGCCAACAGACACTCGGGAGAAGTGTATGGTGTTTCCTGAAACATCTAAAAAACAAAGCAACAGAGCCTAGGCCACTTCCACTTATGGTCCTATAGCTTAGGGAAATTAAAATCAAAAAGACACAGCCACCCCAAAGTTTGGGACGCCTCTGTTTACAAGAACCTCGTTTACCGTACAAGTTCAATATCACAGAAAGTGAAAAATGGATAAAGAACTTGTGGTACTTACGTACAATGCAGTATCACTCAGCAGTGAAATCTATGTCATCAGGCCCGTAGCAGCACAATGAGTGGATTCAGGTACGATGATTCTAACTGAAATAAGTCACACAGAAAAAGAAACATCATAAGATATCAGTAATACACGGAATGTCAACTTGGCTACACAGGAACTGAATTACAGAACAGAACAGGGTCTCAAATTTAGAAAACCAACTTATGCTTGTTTAAGGGTAAAGGTGAGTTGGGGTGCTGCATAAAACCAGAGATTGAAATGAGCACAGATAAAGTTCCTTAAGCCAAATATGGAATAGACAAGAGCTACTCCTTGCTCAACGAAATGGACTCAACACCGCATATTAAACGCCTAAGAATGTACCTGACTCTTAAGTATCTTAAAACCTATGGATTGCTATGTCTCCGAAAGAGAATCAAGCATGTGTACAGGGACATAAACGCAGCAGTGATAGGATTGGAGAGGTTCGGTGAGCAAATGAAAACCCTTTGAAGTCATATTGCATGGTACCCATTCCACGGGTTTCAACTACCCAGGTTTAAGGTATTCTTCCTTCAGCTAAAACATGCATGTGGAACCTAGAGTATGATCAACCATGTGATCGGGAGACGTGTTCAAATATGTCTCAGTTTTCGTACCCTGGTACTCGGGTGCAACATTCCAGACGCTTTACTAACACTCTCCCGACTTGGAGAGTCAGTCCCTTTAACCTCCTGTTTGGCCCAGTTTGCAATTTCTGCGGAAGATGAACAGGAATAGCGAGAACCAATGAGAGACTAGCTGGAGGTGTCTGGACGGGCAAATTTAACTCTCATTTCCCACCAGGAAGAGGAAATAACCAAAGGCTCAGCGTGCCGTGCCGGAACCAGATTAGGGCCTGAAGCCATCCTGCGGTGTTGCGGCCAGCTCACAAGAAAACGAGTTGAAGAAAGGAGCTCAGGGGCACTGTAATTCACAAACCTGCAGAGTTATAAATGACAACTATCGTCCAAAAATATACTGAAGTAAGGCTGCCAAGAGGACTTGAAAGCGGGGCAGAATTGCAGGAAACCGATTTCAGGAGGTAGACTGGAATTGCATTGAAAGCATAGGAAAAGAGGCAGAACGTCCACAATGATGCACTTGGCCAAAAAGGGCGTATGCGTTTTTTCCTGAATATATTCAGGAAAAAACGCATACGCCCTTTTTGGCCAACCAAGCAAGCTTGCAAAGGAAATCTGCACTACAATGAAGTCTCACTTCCCCCCGGTCAAAAGGGCCATCTGAAAAAAGTGTAAAATCCAGAAAGGCAGGACAGGCCATGGAGAACTGGGAGCCTTGTTATGCTGATGGGCGGGATGTAAACTGCCAACAGACACTCGGGAGAAGTGTATGGTGTTTCCTGAAACATCTAAAAAACAAAGCAACAGAGCCTAGGCCACTTCCACTTATGGTCCTATAGCTTAGGGAAATTAAAATCAAAAAGACACAGCCACCCCAAAGTTTGGGACGCCTCTGTTTACAAGAACCTCGTTTACCGTACAAGTTCAATATCACAGAAAGTGAAAAATGGATAAAGAAATTGTGCTACTTACGTACAATGCAGTATCACTCAGCAGTGAAATCTATGTCATCAGGCCCGTAGCAGCACAATGAGTGGATTCAGGTACGATGATTCTAACTGAAATAAGTCACACAGAAAAAGAAACATCATAAGATATCAGTAATACACGGAATGTCAACTTGGCTACACAGGAACTGAATTACAGAACAGAACAGGGTCTCAAATTTAGAAAACCAACTTATGCTTGTTTAAGGGTAAAGGTGAGTTGGGGTGCTGCATAAAACCAGAGATTGAAATGAGCACAGATAAAGTTCCTTAAGCCAAATATGGAATAGACAAGAGCTACTCCTTGCTCAACGAAATGGACTCAACACCGCATATTAAACGCCTAAGAATGTACCTGACTCTTAAGTATCTTAAAACCTATGGATTGCTATGTCTCCGAAAGAGAATCAAGCATGTGTACAGGGACATAAACGCAGCAGTGATAGGATTGGAGAGGTTCGGTGAGCAAATGAAGACCCTTTGAAGTCATATTGCATGGTACCCATTCCACGGGTTTCAACTACCCAGGTTTAAGGTATTCTTCCTTCAGCTAAAACATGCATGTGGAACCTAGAGTATGATCAACCATGTGATCGGGAGACGTGTTCAAATATGTCTCAGTTTTCGTACCCTGGTACTCGGGTGCAACATTCCAGACGCTTTACTAACACTCTCCCGACTTGGAGAGTCAGTCCCTTTAACCTCCTGTTTGGCCCAGTTTGCAATTTCTGCGGAAGATGAACAGGAATAGCGAGAACCAATGAGAGACTAGCTGGAGGTGTCTGGACGGGCAAATTTAACTCTCATTTCCCACCAGGAAGAGGAAATAACCAAAGGCTCAGCGTGCCGTGCCGGAACCAGATTAGGGCCTGAAGCCATCCTGCGGTGTTGCGGCCAGCTCACAAGAAAAGGAGTTGAAGAAAGGAGCTCAGGGGCACTGTAATTCACAAACCTGCAGAGTTATAAATGACAACTATCGTCCAAAAATATACTGAAGTAAGGCTGCCAAGAGGACTTGAAAGCGGGGCAGAATTGCAGGAAACCGATTTCAGGAGGTAGACTGGAATTGCATTGAAAGCATAGGAAAAGAGGCAGAACGTCCACAATGATGCACTTGGCCAAAAAGGGCGTATGCGTTTTTTCCTGAATATATTCAGGAAAGAACGCATACGCCCTTTTTGGCCAACCAAGCAAGCTTGCAAAGGAAATCTGCACTACAATGAAGTCTCACTTCCCCCCGGTCAAAAGGGCCATCTGAAAAAAGTGTAAAATCCAGAAAGGCAGGACAGGCCATGGAGAACTGGGAGCCTTGTTATGCTGATGGGCGGGATGTAAACTGCCAACAGACACTCGGGAGAAGTGTATGGTGTTTCCTGAAACATCTAAAAAACAAAGCAACAGAGCCTAGGCCACTTCCACTTATGGTCCTATAGCTTAGGGAAATTAAAATCAAAAAGACACAGCCACCCCAAAGTTTGGGACGCCTCTGTTTACAAGAACCTCGTTTACCGTACAAGTTCAATATCACAGAAAGTGAAAAATGGATAAAGAACTTGTGCTACTTACGTACAATGCAGTATCACTCAGCAGTGAAATCTATGTCATCAGGCCCGTAGCAGCACAATGAGTGGATTCAGGTACGATGATTCTAACTGAAATAAGTCACACAGAAAAAGAAACATCATAAGATATCAGTAATACACGGAATGTCAACTTGGCTACACAGGAACTGAATTACAGAACAGAACAGGGTCTCAAATTTAGAAAACCAACTTATGCTTGTTTAAGGGTAAAGGTGAGTTGGGGTGCTGCATAAAACCAGAGATTGAAATGAGCACAGATAAAGTTCCTTAAGCCAAATATGGAATAGACAAGAGCTACTCCTTGCTCAACGAAATGGACTCAACACCGCATATTAAACGCCTAAGAATGTACCTGACTCTTAAGTATCTTAAAACCTATGGATTGCTATGTCTCCGAAAGAGAATCAAGCATGTGTACAGGGACATAAACGCAGCAGTGATAGGATTGGAGAGGTTCGGTGAGCAAATGAAGACCCTTTGAAGTCATATTGCATGGTACCCATTCCACGGGTTTCAACTACCCAGGTTTAAGGTATTCTTCCTTCAGCTAAAACATGCATGTGGAACCTAGAGTATGATCAACCATGTGATCGGGAGACGTGTTCAAATATGTCTCAGTTTTCGTACCCTGGTACTCGGGTGCAACATTCCAGACGCTTTACTAACACTCTCCCGACTTGGAGAGTCAGTCCCTTTAACCTCCTGTTTGGCCCAGTTTGCAATTTCTGCGGAAGATGAACAGGAATAGCGAGAACCAATGAGAGACTAGCTGGAGGTGTCTGGACGGGCAAATTTAACTCTCATTTCCCACCAGGAAGAGGAAATAACCAAAGGCTCAGCGTGCCGTGCCGGAACCAGATTAGGGCCTGAAGCCATCCTGCGGTGTTGCGGCCAGCTCACAAGAAAACGAGTTGAAGAAAGGAGCTCAGGGGCACTGTAATTCACAAACCTGCAGAGTTATAAATGACAACTATCGTCCAAAAATATACTGAAGTAAGGCTGCCAAGAGGACTTGAAAGCGGGGCAGAATTGCAGGAAACCGATTTCAGGAGGTAGACTGGAATTGCATTGAAAGCATAGGAAAAGAGGCAGAACGTCCACAATGATGCACTTGGCCAAAAAGGGCGTATGCGTTTTTTCCTGAATATATTCAGGAAAAAACGCATACGCCCTTTTTGGCCAACCAAGCAAGCTTGCAAAGGAAATCTGCACTACAATGAAGTCTCACTTCCCGCCGGTCAAAAGGGCCATCTGAAAAAAGTGTAAAATCCAGAAAGGCAGGACAGGCCATGGAGACCTGGGAGCCTTGTTATGCTGATGGGCGGGATGTAAACTGCCAACAGACACTCGGGAGAAGTGTATGGTGTTTCCTGAAACATCTAAAAAACAAAGCAACAGAGCCTAGGGCACTTCCACTTATGGTCCTATAGCTTAGGGAAATTAAAATCAAAAAGACACAGCCACCCCAATGTTTGGGACGCCTCTGTTTACAAGAACCTCGTTTACCGTACAAGTTCAATATCACAGAAAGTGAAAAATGGATAAAGAACTTGTGGTACTTACGTACAATGCAGTATCACTCAGCAGTGAAATCTATGTCATCAGGCCCGTAGCAGCACAATGAGTGGATTCAGGTACGATGATTCTAACTGAAATAAGTCACACAGAAAAAGAAACATCATAAGATATCAGTAATACACGGAATGTAAACTTGGCTACACAGGAACTGAATTACAGAACAGAACAGGGTCTCAAATTTAGAAAACCAACTTATGCTTGTTTAAGGGTAAAGGTGAGTTGGGGTGCTGCATAAAACCAGAGATTGAAATGAGCACAGATAAAGTTCCTTAAGCCAAATATGGAATAGACAAGAGCTACTCCTTGCTCAACGAAATGGACTCAACACCGCATATTAAACGCCTAAGAATGTACCTGACTCTTAAGTATCTTAAAACCTATGGATTGCTATGTCTCCGAAAGAGAATCAAGCATGTGTATAAGGACATAAACGCAGCAGTGATAGGATTGGAGAGGTTCGGTGAGCAAATGAAGACCCTTTGAAGTCATATTGCATGGTACCCATTCCACGGGTTTCAACTACCCAGGTTTAAGGTATTCTTCCTTCAGCTAAAACATGCATGTGGAACCTAGAGTATGATCAACCATGTGATCGGGAGACGTGTTCAAATATGTCTCAGTTTTCGTACCCTGGTACTCGGGTGCAACATTCCAGACGCTTTACTAACACTCTCCCGACTTGGAGAGTCAGTCCCTTTAACCTCCTGTTTGGCCCAGTTTGCAATTTCTGCGGAAGATGAACAGGAATAGCGAGAACCAATGAGAGACTAGCTGGAGGTGTCTGGACGGGCAAATTTAACTCCCATTTCCCACCAGGAAGAGGAAATAACCAAAGGCTCAGCGTGCCGTGCCAGAACCAGATTAGGGCCTGAAGCCATCCTGCGGTGTTGCGGCCAGCTCACAAGAAAACGAGTTGAAGAAAGGAGCTCAGGGGCACTGTAATTCACAAACCTGCAGAGTTATAAATGACAACTATCGTCCAAAAATATACTGAAGTAAGGCTGCCAAGAGGACTTGAAAGCGGGGCAGAATTGCAGGAAACCGATTTCAGGAGGTAGACTGGAATTGCATTGAAAGCATAGGAAAAGAGGCAGAACGTCCACAATGATGCACTTGGCCAAAAAGGGCGTATGCGTTTTTTCCTGAATATATTCAGGAAAGAACGCATACGCCCTTTTTGGCCAACCAAGCAAGCTTGCAAAGGAAATCTGCACTACAATGAAGTCTCACTTCCCCCCGGTCAAAAGGGCCATCTGAAAAAAGTGTAAAATCCAGAAAGGCAGGACAGGCCATGGAGAACTGGGAGCCTTGTTATGCTGATGGGCGGGATGTAAACTGCCAACAGACACTCGGGAGAAGTGTATGGTGTTTCCTGAAACATCTAAAAAACAAAGCAACAGAGCCTAGGGCACTTCCACTTATGGTCCTATAGCTTAGGGAAATTAAAATCAAAAAGATACAGCCACCCCAATGTTTGGGACGCCTCTGTTTACAAGAACCTCGTTTACCGTACAAGTTCAATATCACAGAAAGTGAAAAATGGATAAAGAACTTGTGGTACTTACGTACAATGCAGTATCACTCAGCAGTGAAATCTATGTCATCAGGCCCGTAGCAGCACAATGAGTGGATTCAGGTACGATGATTCTAACTGAAATAAGTCACACAGAAAAAGAAACATCATAAGATATCAGTAATACACGGAATGTAAACTTGGCTACACAGGAACTGAATTACAGAACAGAACAGGGTCTCAAATTTAGAAAACCAACTTATGCTTGTTTAAGTGTAAAGGTGAGTTGGGGTGCTGCGTAAAACCAGAGATTGAAATGAGCACAGATAAAGTTCCTTAAGCCAAATATGGAATAGACAAGAGCTACTCCTTGCTCAACGAAATGGACTCAACACCGCATATTAAACGCCTAAGAATGTACCTGACTCTTAAGTATCTTAAAACCTATGGATTGCTATGTCTCCGAAAGAGAATCAAGCATGTGTACAGGGACATAAACGCAGCAGTGATAGGATTGGAGAGGTTCGGTGAGCAAATGAAGACCCTTTGAAGTCATATTGCATGGTACCCATTCCACGGGTTTCAACTACCCAGGTTTAAGGTATTCTTCCTTCAGCTAAAACATGCATGTGGAACCTAGAGTATGATCAACCATGTGATCGGGAGACGTGTTCAAATATGTCTCAGTTTTCGTACCCTGGTACTCGGGTGCAACATTCCAGACGCTTTACTAACACTCTCCCCACTTGGAGAGTCAGCGCCTTTAACCTCCTGTTTGGCCCAGTTTGCAATTTCTGCGGAAGATGAACAGGAATAGCGAGAACCAATGAGAGACTAGCTGGAGGTGTCTGGACGGGCAAATTTAACTCTCATTTCCCACCAGGAAGAGGAAATAACCAAAGGCTCAGCGTGCCGTGCCGGAACCAGATTAGGGCCTGAAGCCATCCTGCGGTGTTGCGGCCAGCTCACAAGAAAACGAGTTGAAGAAAGGAGCTCAGGGGCACTGTAATTCACAAACCTGCAGAGTTATAAATGACAACTATCGTCCAAAAATATACTGAAGTAAGGCTGCCAAGAGGACTTGAAAGCGGGGCAGAATTGCAGGAAACCGATTTCAGGAGGTAGACTGGAATTGCATTGAAAGCATAGGAAAAGAGGCAGAACGTCCACAATGATGCACTTGGCCAAAAAGGGCGTATGCGTTTTTTCCTGAATATATTCAGGAAAAAACGCATACGCCCTTTTTGGCCAACCAAGCAAGCTTGCAAAGGAAATCTGCACTACAATGAAGTCTCACTTCCCCCCGGTCAAAAGGGCCATCTGAAAAAAGTGTAAAATCCAGAAAGGCAGGACAGGCCATGGAGAACTGGGAGCCTTGTTATGCTGATGGGCGGGATGTAAACTGCCAACAGACACTCGGGAGAAGTGTATGGTGTTTCCTGAAACATCTAAAAAACAAAGCAACAGAGCCTAGGCCACTTCCACTTATGGTCCTATAGCTTAGGGAAATTAAAATCAAAAAGACACAGCCACCCCAAAGTTTGGGACGCCTCTGTTTACAAGAACCTCGTTTACCGTACAAGTTCAATATCACAGAAAGTGAAAAATGGATAAAGAACTTGTGCTACTTACGTACAATGCAGTATCACTCAGCAGTGAAATCTATGTCATCAGGCCCGTAGCAGCACAATGAGTGGATTCAGGTACGATGATTCTAACTGAAATAAGTCACACAGAAAAAGAAACATCATAAGATATCAGTAATACACGGAATGTCAACTTGGCTACACAGGAACTGAATTACAGAACAGAACAGGGTCTCAAATTTAGAAAACCAACTTATGCTTGTTTAAGGGTAAAGGTGAGTTGGGGTGCTGCATAAAACCAGAGATTGAAATGAGCACAGATAAAGTTCCTTAAGCCAAATATGGAATAGACAAGAGCTACTCCTTGCTCAACGAAATGGACTCAACACCGCATATTAAACGCCTAAGAATGTACCTGACTCTTAAGTATCTTAAAACCTATGGATTGCTATGTCTCCGAAAGAGAATCAAGCATGTGTACAGGGACATAAACGCAGCAGTGATAGGATTGGAGAGGTTCGGTGAGCAAATGAAGACCCTTTGAAGTCATATTGCATGGTACCCATTCCACGGGTTTCAACTACCCAGGTTTAAGGTATTCTTCCTTCAGCTAAAACATGCATGTGGAACCTAGATTATGATCAACCATGTGATCGGGAGACGTGTTCAAATATGTCTCAGTTTTCGTACCCTGGTACTCGGGTGCAACATTCCAGACGCTTTACTAACACTCTCCCGACTTGGAGAGTCAGTCCCTTTAACCTCCTGTTTGGCCCAGTTTGCAATTTCTGCGGAAGATGAACAGGAATAGCGAGAACCAATGAGAGACTAGCTGGAGGTGTCTGGACGGGCAAATTTAACTCTCATTTCCCACCAGGAAGAGGAAATAACCAAAGGCTCAGCGTGCCGTGCCGGAACCAGATTAGGGCCTGAAGCCATCCTGCGGTGTTGCGGCCAGCTCACAAGAAAGCGAGTTGAAGAAAGGAGCTCAGGGGCACTGTAATTCACAAACCTGCAGAGTTATAAATGACAGCTATCGTCCAAAAATATACTGAAGTAAGGCTGCCAAGAGGACTTGAAAGCGGGGCAGAATTGCAGGAAACCGATTTCAGGAGGTAGACTGGAATTGCATTGAAAGCATAGGAAAAGAGGCAGAACGTCCACAATGATGCACTTGGCCAAAAAGGGCGTATGCGTTTTTTCCTGAATATATTCAGGAAAAAACGCATACGCCCTTTTTGGCCAACCAAGCAAGCTTGCAAAGGAAATCTGCACTACAATGAAGTCTCACTTCCCCCCGGTCAAAAGGGCCATCTGAAAAAAGTGTAAAATCCAGAAAGGCAGGACAGGCCATGGAGAACTGGGAGCCTTGTTATGCTGATGGGCGGGATGTAAACTGCCAACAGACACTCGGGAGAAGTGTATGGTGTTTCCTGAAACATCTAAAAAACAAAGCAACAGAGCCTAGGGCACTTCCACTTATGGTCCTATAGCTTAGGGAAATTAAAATCAAAAAGACACAGCCACCCCAATGTTTGGGACGCCTCTGTTTACAAGAACCTCGTTTACCGTACAAGTTCAATATCACAGAAAGTGAAAAATGGATAAAGAACTTGTGGTACTTACGTACAATGCAGTATCACTCAGCAGTGAAATCTATGTCATCAGGCCCGTAGCAGCACAATGAGTGGATTCAGGTACGATGATTCTAACTGAAATAAGTCACACAGAAAAAGAAACATCATAAGATATCAGTAATACACGGAATGTAAACTTGGCTACACAGGAACTGAATTACAGAACAGAACAGGGTCTCAAATTTAGAAAACCAACTTATGCTTGTTTAAGGGTAAAGGTGAGTTGGGGTGCTGCATAAAACCAGAGATTGAAATGAGCACAGATAAAGTTCCTTAAGCCAAATATGGAATAGACAAGAGCTACTCCTTGCTCAACGAAATGGACTCAACACCGCATATTAAACGCCTAAGAATGTACCTGACTCTTAAGTATCTTAAAACCTATGGATTGCTATGTCTCCGAAAGAGAATCAAGTATGTGTACAGGGACATAAACGCAGCAGTGATAGGATTGGAGAGGTTCGGTGAGCAAATGAAGACCCTTTGAAGTCATATTGCATGGTACCCATCCCACGGGTTTCAACTACCCAGGTTTAAGGTATTCTTCCTTCAGCTAAAACATGCATGTGGAACCTAGAGTATGATCAACCATGTGATCGGGAGACGTGTTCAAATATGTCTCAGTTTTCGTACCCTGGTACTCGGGTGCAACATTCCAGACGCTTTACTAACACTCTCCCCACTTGGAGAGTCAGTCCCTTTAACCTCCTGTTTGGCCCAGTTTGCAATTTCTGCGGAAGATGAACAGGAATAGCGAGAACCAATGAGAGACTAGCTGGAGGTGTCTGGACGGGCAAATTTAACTCTCATTTCCCACCAGGAAGAGGAAATAACCAAAGGCTCAGCGTGCCGTGCCGGAACCAGATTAGGGCCTGAAGCCATCCTGCGGTGTTGCGGCCAGCTCACAAGAAAACGAGTTGAAGAAAGGAGCTCAGGGGCACTGTAATTCACAAACCTGCAGAGTTATAAATGACAACTATCGTCCAAAAATATACTGAAGTAAGGCTGCCAAGAGGACTTGAAAGCGGGGCAGAATTGCAGGAAACCGATTTCAGGAGGTAGACTGGAATTGCATTGAAAGCATAGGAAAAGAGGCAGAACGTCCACAATGATGCACTTGGCCAAAAAGGGCGTATGCGTTTTTTCCTGAATATATTCAGGAAAAAACGCATACGCCCTTTTTGGCCAACCAAGCAAGCTTGCAAAGGAAATCTGCACTACAATGAAGTCTCACTTCCCCCCGGTCAAAAGGGCCATCTGAAAAAAGTGTAAAATCCAGAAAGGCAGGACAGGCCATGGAGAACTGGGAGCCTTGTTATGCTGATGGGCGGGATGTAAACTGCCAACAGACACTCGGGAGAAGTGTATGGTGTTTCCTGAAACATCTAAAAAACAAAGCAACAGAGCCTAGGGCACTTCCACTTATGGTCCTATAGCTTAGGGAAATTAAAATCAAAAAGATACAGCCACCCCAATGTTTGGGACGCCTCTGTTTACAAGAACCTCGTTTACCGTACAAGTTCAATATCACAGAAAGTGAAAAATGGATAAAGAACTTGTGGTAATTACGTACAACGCAGTATCACTCAGCAGTGAAATCTATGCCATCAGGCCCGTAGCAGCACAATGAGTGGATTCAGGTACGATGATTCTAACTGAGATAAGTCACACAGAAAAACAAACATCATACGATATCAGTAATACACGGAATGTCAACTTGGCTACACAGGAACTGAATTACAGAACAGAACAGGGTCTCAAATTTAGAAAACCAACTTATGCTTGTTTAAGGGTAAAGGTGAGTTGGGGTGCTGCATAAAACCAGAGATTGAAATGAGCACAGATAAAGTTCCTTAAGCCAAATATGGAATAGACAAGAGCTACACCTTGCTCAACGAAATGGACTCAACACCGCATATTAAACGCCTAAGAATGTACCTGACTCTTAAGTATCTTAAAACCTATGGATTGCTATGTCTCCGAAAGAGAATCAAGCATGTGTACAGGGACATAAACACAGCAGTGATAGGATTGGAGAGGTTCGGTGAGCAAATGAAGAGCCTTTGAAGTCATATTGCATGGTACCCATTCCACGGGTTTCAACTACCCAGGTTTAAGGTATTCTTCCTTCAGCTAAAACATGCATGTGGAACCTAGAGTATGATCAACCATGTGATCGGGAGACGTGTTCAAATATGTCTCAGTTTTCGTACCCTGGTACTCGGGTGCAACATTCCAGACGCTTTACTAACACTCTCCCCACTTGGAGAGTCAGTCCCTTTAACCTCCTGTTTGGCCCAGTTTGCAATTTCTGCGGAAGATGAACAGGAATAGCGAGAACCAATGAGAGACTAGCTGGAGGTGTCTGGACGGGCAAATTTAACTCCCATTTCCCACCAGGAAGAGGAAAGAACCAAAGGCTCAGCATGCCGTGCCGGAACCAGATTAGGGCCTGAAGCCATCCTGCGGTGTTGCGGCCAGCTCACAAGAAAACGAGTTGAAGAAAGGAGCTCAGGGGCACTGTAATTCACAAACCTGCAGAGTTATAAATGACAACTATCGTCCAAAAATATACTGAAGTAAGGCTGCCAAGAGGACTTGAAAGCGGGGCAGAATTGCAGGAAACCGATTTCAGGAGGTAGACTGGAATTGCATTGAAAGCATAGGAAAAGAGGCAGAACGTCCACAATGATGCACTTGGCCAAAAAGGGCGTATGCGTTTTTTCCTGAATATATTCAGGAAAAAACGCATACGCCCTTTTTGGCCAACCAAGCAAGCTTGCAAAGGAAATCTGCACTACAATGAAGTCTCACTTCCCCCCGGTCAAAAGGGCCATCTGAAAAAAGTGTAAAATCCAGAAAGGCAGGACAGGCCATGGAGAACTGGGAGCCTTGTTATGCTGATGGGCGGGATGTAAACTGCCAACAGACACTCGGGAGAAGTGTATGGTGTTTCCTGAAACATCTAAAAAACAAAGCAACAGAGCCTAGGCCACTTCCACTTATGGTCCTATAGCTTAGGGAAATTAAAATCAAAAAGACACAGCCACCCCAAAGTTTGGGACGCCTCTGTTTACAAGAACCTCGTTTACCGTACAAGTTCAATATCACAGAAAGTGAAAAATGGATAAAGAACTTGTGGTACTTACGTACAATGCAGTATCACTCAGCAGTGAAATCTATGTCATCAGGCCCGTAGCAGCACAATGAGTGGATTCAGGTACGATGATTCTAACTGAAATAAGTCACACAGAAAAAGAAACATCATAAGATATCAGTAATACACGGAATGTCAACTTGGCTACACAGGAACTGAATTACAGAACAGAACAGGGTCTCAAATTTAGAAAACCAACTTATGCTTGTTTAAGGGTAAAGGTGAGTTGGGGTGCTGCATAAAACCAGAGATTGAAATGAGCACAGATAAAGTTCCTTAAGCCAAATATGGAATAGACAAGAGCTACTCCTTGCTCAACGAAATGGACTCAACACCGCATATTAAACGCCTAAGAATGTACCTGACTCTTAAGTATCTTAAAACCTATGGATTGCTATGTCTCCGAAAGAGAATCAAGCATGTGTACAGGGACATAAACGCAGCAGTGATAGGATTGGAGAGGTTCGGTGAGCAAATGAAAACCCTTTGAAGTCATATTGCATGGTACCCATTCCACGGGTTTCAACTACCCAGGTTTAAGGTATTCTTCCTTCAGCTAAAACATGCATGTGGAACCTAGAGTATGATCAACCATGTGATCGGGAGACGTGTTCAAATATGTCTCAGTTTTCGTACCCTGGTACTCGGGTGCAACATTCCAGACGCTTTACTAACACTCTCCCGACTTGGAGAGTCAGTCCCTTTAACCTCCTGTTTGGCCCAGTTTGCAATTTCTGCGGAAGATGAACAGGAATAGCGAGAACCAATGAGAGACTAGCTGGAGGTGTCTGGACGGGCAAATTTAACTCTCATTTCCCACCAGGAAGAGGAAATAACCAAAGGCTCAGCGTGCCGTGCCGGAACCAGATTAGGGCCTGAAGCCATCCTGCGGTGTTGCGGCCAGCTCACAAGAAAACGAGTTGAAGAAAGGAGCTCAGGGGCACTGTAATTCACAAACCTGCAGAGTTATAAATGACAACTATCGTCCAAAAATATACTGAAGTAAGGCTGCCAAGAGGACTTGAAAGCGGGGCAGAATTGCAGGAAACCGATTTCAGGAGGTAGACTGGAATTGCATTGAAAGCATAGGAAAAGAGGCAGAACGTCCACAATGATGCACTTGGCCAAAAAGGGCGTATGCGTTTTTTCCTGAATATATTCAGGAAAAAACGCATACGCCCTTTTTGGCCAACCAAGCAAGCTTGCAAAGGAAATCTGCACTACAATGAAGTCTCACTTCCCCCCGGTCAAAAGGGCCATCTGAAAAAAGTGTAAAATCCAGAAAGGCAGGACAGGCCATGGAGAACTGGGAGCCTTGTTATGCTGATGGGCGGGATGTAAACTGCCAACAGACACTCGGGAGAAGTGTATGGTGTTTCCTGAAACATCTAAAAAACAAAGCAACAGAGCCTAGGCCACTTCCACTTATGGTCCTATAGCTTAGGGAAATTAAAATCAAAAAGACACAGCCACCCCAAAGTTTGGGACGCCTCTGTTTACAAGAACCTCGTTTACCGTACAAGTTCAATATCACAGAAAGTGAAAAATGGATAAAGAAATTGTGCTACTTACGTACAATGCAGTATCACTCAGCAGTGAAATCTATGTCATCAGGCCCGTAGCAGCACAATGAGTGGATTCAGGTACGATGATTCTAACTGAAATAAGTCACACAGAAAAAGAAACATCATAAGATATCAGTAATACACGGAATGTCAACTTGGCTACACAGGAACTGAATTACAGAACAGAACAGGGTCTCAAATTTAGAAAACCAACTTATGCTTGTTTAAGGGTAAAGGTGAGTTGGGGTGCTGCATAAAACCAGAGATTGAAATGAGCACAGATAAAGTTCCTTAAGCCAAATATGGAATAGACAAGAGCTACTCCTTGCTCAACGAAATGGACTCAACACCGCATATTAAACGCCTAAGAATGTACCTGACTCTTAAGTATCTTAAAACCTATGGATTGCTATGTCTCCGAAAGAGAATCAAGCATGTGTACAGGGACATAAACGCAGCAGTGATAGGATTGGAGAGGTTCGGTGAGCAAATGAAGACCCTTTGAAGTCATATTGCATGGTACCCATTCCACGGGTTTCAACTACCCAGGTTTAAGGTATTCTTCCTTCAGCTAAAACATGCATGTGGAACCTAGAGTATGATCAACCATGTGATCGGGAGACGTGTTCAAATATGTCTCAGTTTTCGTACCCTGGTACTCGGGTGCAACATTCCAGACGCTTTACTAACACTCTCCCGACTTGGAGAGTCAGTCCCTTTAACCTCCTGTTTGGCCCAGTTTGCAATTTCTGCGGAAGATGAACAGGAATAGCGAGAACCAATGAGAGACTAGCTGGAGGTGTCTGGACGGGCAAATTTAACTCTCATTTCCCACCAGGAAGAGGAAATAACCAAAGGCTCAGCGTGCCGTGCCGGAACCAGATTAGGGCCTGAAGCCATCCTGCGGTGTTGCGGCCAGCTCACAAGAAAAGGAGTTGAAGAAAGGAGCTCAGGGGCACTGTAATTCACAAACCTGCAGAGTTATAAATGACAACTATCGTCCAAAAATATACTGAAGTAAGGCTGCCAAGAGGACTTGAAAGCGGGGCAGAATTGCAGGAAACCGATTTCAGGAGGTAGACTGGAATTGCATTGAAAGCATAGGAAAAGAGGCAGAACGTCCACAATGATGCACTTGGCCAAAAAGGGCGTATGCGTTTTTTCCTGAATATATTCAGGAAAGAACGCATACGCCCTTTTTGGCCAACCAAGCAAGCTTGCAAAGGAAATCTGCACTACAATGAAGTCTCACTTCCCCCCGGTCAAAAGGGCCATCTGAAAAAAGTGTAAAATCCAGAAAGGCAGGACAGGCCATGGAGAACTGGGAGCCTTGTTATGCTGATGGGCGGGATGTAAACTGCCAACAGACACTCGGGAGAAGTGTATGGTGTTTCCTGAAACATCTAAAAAACAAAGCAACAGAGCCTAGGCCACTTCCACTTATGGTCCTATAGCTTAGGGAAATTAAAATCAAAAAGACACAGCCACCCCAAAGTTTGGGACGCCTCTGTTTACAAGAACCTCGTTTACCGTACAAGTTCAATATCACAGAAAGTGAAAAATGGATAAAGAACTTGTGCTACTTACGTACAATGCAGTATCACTCAGCAGTGAAATCTATGTCATCAGGCCCGTAGCAGCACAATGAGTGGATTCAGGTACGATGATTCTAACTGAAATAAGTCACACAGAAAAAGAAACATCATAAGATATCAGTAATACACGGAATGTCAACTTGGCTACACAGGAACTGAATTACAGAACAGAACAGGGTCTCAAATTTAGAAAACCAACTTATGCTTGTTTAAGGGTAAAGGTGAGTTGGGGTGCTGCATAAAACCAGAGATTGAAATGAGCACAGATAAAGTTCCTTAAGCCAAATATGGAATAGACAAGAGCTACTCCTTGCTCAACGAAATGGACTCAACACCGCATATTAAACGCCTAAGAATGTACCTGACTCTTAAGTATCTTAAAACCTATGGATTGCTATGTCTCCGAAAGAGAATCAAGCATGTGTACAGGGACATAAACGCAGCAGTGATAGGATTGGAGAGGTTCGGTGAGCAAATGAAGACCCTTTGAAGTCATATTGCATGGTACCCATTCCACGGGTTTCAACTACCCAGGTTTAAGGTATTCTTCCTTCAGCTAAAACATGCATGTGGAACCTAGAGTATGATCAACCATGTGATCGGGAGACGTGTTCAAATATGTCTCAGTTTTCGTACCCTGGTACTCGGGTGCAACATTCCAGACGCTTTACTAACACTCTCCCGACTTGGAGAGTCAGTCCCTTTAACCTCCTGTTTGGCCCAGTTTGCAATTTCTGCGGAAGATGAACAGGAATAGCGAGAACCAATGAGAGACTAGCTGGAGGTGTCTGGACGGGCAAATTTAACTCTCATTTCCCACCAGGAAGAGGAAATAACCAAAGGCTCAGCGTGCCGTGCCGGAACCAGATTAGGGCCTGAAGCCATCCTGCGGTGTTGCGGCCAGCTCACAAGAAAACGAGTTGAAGAAAGGAGCTCAGGGGCACTGTAATTCACAAACCTGCAGAGTTATAAATGACAACTATCGTCCAAAAATATACTGAAGTAAGGCTGCCAAGAGGACTTGAAAGCGGGGCAGAATTGCAGGAAACCGATTTCAGGAGGTAGACTGGAATTGCATTGAAAGCATAGGAAAAGAGGCAGAACGTCCACAATGATGCACTTGGTCAAAAAGGGCGTATGCGTTTTTTCCTGAATATATTCAGGAAAAAACGCATACGCCCTTTTTGGCCAACCAAGCAAGCTTGCAAAGGAAATCTGCACTACAATGAAGTCTCACTTCCCGCCGGTCAAAAGGGCCATCTGAAAAAAGTGTAAAATCCAGAAAGGCAGGACAGGCCATGGAGACCTGGGAGCCTTGTTATGCTGATGGGCGGGATGTAAACTGCCAACAGACACTCGGGAGAAGTGTATGGTGTTTCCTGAAACATCTAAAAAACAAAGCAACAGAGCCTAGGGCACTTCCACTTATGGTCCTATAGCTTAGGGAAATTAAAATCAAAAAGACACAGCCACCCCAATGTTTGGGACGCCTCTGTTTACAAGAACCTCGTTTACCGTACAAGTTCAATATCACAGAAAGTGAAAAATGGATAAAGAACTTGTGGTACTTACGTACAATGCAGTATCACTCAGCAGTGAAATCTATGTCATCAGGCCCGTAGCAGCACAATGAGTGGATTCAGGTACGATGATTCTAACTGAAATAAGTCACACAGAAAAAGAAACATCATAAGATATCAGTAATACACGGAATGTAAACTTGGCTACACAGGAACTGAATTACAGAACAGAACAGGGTCTCAAATTTAGAAAACCAACTTATGCTTGTTTAAGGGTAAAGGTGAGTTGGGGTGCTGCATAAAACCAGAGATTGAAATGAGCACAGATAAAGTTCCTTAAGCCAAATATGGAATAGACAAGAGCTACTCCTTGCTCAACGAAATGGACTCAACACCGCATATTAAACGCCTAAGAATGTACCTGACTCTTAAGTATCTTAAAACCTATGGATTGCTATGTCTCCGAAAGAGAATCAAGCATGTGTATAAGGACATAAACGCAGCAGTGATAGGATTGGAGAGGTTCGGTGAGCAAATGAAGACCCTTTGAAGTCATATTGCATGGTACCCATTCCACGGGTTTCAACTACCCAGGTTTAAGGTATTCTTCCTTCAGCTAAAACATGCATGTGGAACCTAGAGTATGATCAACCATGTGATCGGGAGACGTGTTCAAATATGTCTCAGTTTTCGTACCCTGGTACTCGGGTGCAACATTCCAGACGCTTTACTAACACTCTCCCGACTTGGAGAGTCAGTCCCTTTAACCTCCTGTTTGGCCCAGTTTGCAATTTCTGCGGAAGATGAACAGGAATAGCGAGAACCAATGAGAGACTAGCTGGAGGTGTCTGGACGGGCAAATTTAACTCCCATTTCCCACCAGGAAGAGGAAATAACCAAAGGCTCAGCGTGCCGTGCCAGAACCAGATTAGGGCCTGAAGCCATCCTGCGGTGTTGCGGCCAGCTCACAAGAAAACGAGTTGAAGAAAGGAGCTCAGGGGCACTGTAATTCACAAACCTGCAGAGTTATAAATGACAACTATCGTCCAAAAATATACTGAAGTAAGGCTGCCAAGAGGACTTGAAAGCGGGGCAGAATTGCAGGAAACCGATTTCAGGAGGTAGACTGGAATTGCATTGAAAGCATAGGAAAAGAGGCAGAACGTCCACAATGATGCACTTGGCCAAAAAGGGCGTATGCGTTTTTTCCTGAATATATTCAGGAAAGAACGCATACGCCCTTTTTGGCCAACCAAGCAAGCTTGCAAAGGAAATCTGCACTACAATGAAGTCTCACTTCCCCCCGGTCAAAAGGGCCATCTGAAAAAAGTGTAAAATCCAGAAAGGCAGGACAGGCCATGGAGAACTGGGAGCCTTGTTATGCTGATGGGCGGGATGTAAACTGCCAACAGACACTCGGGAGAAGTGTATGGTGTTTCCTGAAACATCTAAAAAACAAAGCAACAGAGCCTAGGGCACTTCCACTTATGGTCCTATAGCTTAGGGAAATTAAAATCAAAAAGATACAGCCACCCCAATGTTTGGGACGCCTCTGTTTACAAGAACCTCGTTTACCGTACAAGTTCAATATCACAGAAAGTGAAAAATGGATAAAGAACTTGTGGTACTTACGTACAATGCAGTATCACTCAGCAGTGAAATCTATGTCATCAGGCCCGTAGCAGCACAATGAGTGGATTCAGGTACGATGATTCTAACTGAAATAAGTCACACAGAAAAAGAAACATCATAAGATATCAGTAATACACGGAATGTAAACTTGGCTACACAGGAACTGAATTACAGAACAGAACAGGGTCTCAAATTTAGAAAACCAACTTATGCTTGTTTAAGTGTAAAGGTGAGTTGGGGTGCTGCGTAAAACCAGAGATTGAAATGAGCACAGATAAAGTTCCTTAAGCCAAATATGGAATAGACAAGAGCTACTCCTTGCTCAACGAAATGGACTCAACACCGCATATTAAACGCCTAAGAATGTACCTGACTCTTAAGTATCTTAAAACCTATGGATTGCTATGTCTCCGAAAGAGAATCAAGCATGTGTACAGGGACATAAACGCAGCAGTGATAGGATTGGAGAGGTTCGGTGAGCAAATGAAGACCCTTTGAAGTCATATTGCATGGTACCCATTCCACGGGTTTCAACTACCCAGGTTTAAGGTATTCTTCCTTCAGCTAAAACATGCATGTGGAACCTAGAGTATGATCAACCATGTGATCGGGAGACGTGTTCAAATATGTCTCAGTTTTCGTACCCTGGTACTCGGGTGCAACATTCCAGACGCTTTACTAACACTCTCCCCACTTGGAGAGTCAGCGCCTTTAACCTCCTGTTTGGCCCAGTTTGCAATTTCTGCGGAAGATGAACAGGAATAGCGAGAACCAATGAGAGACTAGCTGGAGGTGTCTGGACGGGCAAATTTAACTCTCATTTCCCACCAGGAAGAGGAAATAACCAAAGGCTCAGCGTGCCGTGCCGGAACCAGATTAGGGCCTGAAGCCATCCTGCGGTGTTGCGGCCAGCTCACAAGAAAACGAGTTGAAGAAAGGAGCTCAGGGGCACTGTAATTCACAAACCTGCAGAGTTATAAATGACAACTATCGTCCAAAAATATACTGAAGTAAGGCTGCCAAGAGGACTTGAAAGCGGGGCAGAATTGCAGGAAACCGATTTCAGGAGGTAGACTGGAATTGCATTGAAAGCATAGGAAAAGAGGCAGAACGTCCACAATGATGCACTTGGCCAAAAAGGGCGTATGCGTTTTTTCCTGAATATATTCAGGAAAAAACGCATACGCCCTTTTTGGCCAACCAAGCAAGCTTGCAAAGGAAATCTGCACTACAATGAAGTCTCACTTCCCCCCGGTCAAAAGGGCCATCTGAAAAAAGTGTAAAATCCAGAAAGGCAGGACAGGCCATGGAGAACTGGGAGCCTTGTTATGCTGATGGGCGGGATGTAAACTGCCAACAGACACTCGGGAGAAGTGTATGGTGTTTCCTGAAACATCTAAAAAACAAAGCAACAGAGCCTAGGCCACTTCCACTTATGGTCCTATAGCTTAGGGAAATTAAAATCAAAAAGACACAGCCACCCCAAAGTTTGGGACGCCTCTGTTTACAAGAACCTCGTTTACCGTACAAGTTCAATATCACAGAAAGTGAAAAATGGATAAAGAACTTGTGCTACTTACGTACAATGCAGTATCACTCAGCAGTGAAATCTATGTCATCAGGCCCGTAGCAGCACAATGAGTGGATTCAGGTACGATGATTCTAACTGAAATAAGTCACACAGAAAAAGAAACATCATAAGATATCAGTAATACACGGAATGTCAACTTGGCTACACAGGAACTGAATTACAGAACAGAACAGGGTCTCAAATTTAGAAAACCAACTTATGCTTGTTTAAGGGTAAAGGTGAGTTGGGGTGCTGCATAAAACCAGAGATTGAAATGAGCACAGATAAAGTTCCTTAAGCCAAATATGGAATAGACAAGAGCTACTCCTTGCTCAACGAAATGGACTCAACACCGCATATTAAACGCCTAAGAATGTACCTGACTCTTAAGTATCTTAAAACCTATGGATTGCTATGTCTCCGAAAGAGAATCAAGCATGTGTACAGGGACATAAACGCAGCAGTGATAGGATTGGAGAGGTTCGGTGAGCAAATGAAGACCCTTTGAAGTCATATTGCATGGTACCCATTCCACGGGTTTCAACTACCCAGGTTTAAGGTATTCTTCCTTCAGCTAAAACATGCATGTGGAACCTAGATTATGATCAACCATGTGATCGGGAGACGTGTTCAAATATGTCTCAGTTTTCGTACCCTGGTACTCGGGTGCAACATTCCAGACGCTTTACTAACACTCTCCCGACTTGGAGAGTCAGTCCCTTTAACCTCCTGTTTGGCCCAGTTTGCAATTTCTGCGGAAGATGAACAGGAATAGCGAGAACCAATGAGAGACTAGCTGGAGGTGTCTGGACGGGCAAATTTAACTCTCATTTCCCACCAGGAAGAGGAAATAACCAAAGGCTCAGCGTGCCGTGCCGGAACCAGATTAGGGCCTGAAGCCATCCTGCGGTGTTGCGGCCAGCTCACAAGAAAGCGAGTTGAAGAAAGGAGCTCAGGGGCACTGTAATTCACAAACCTGCAGAGTTATAAATGACAGCTATCGTCCAAAAATATACTGAAGTAAGGCTGCCAAGAGGACTTGAAAGCGGGGCAGAATTGCAGGAAACCGATTTCAGGAGGTAGACTGGAATTGCATTGAAAGCATAGGAAAAGAGGCAGAACGTCCACAATGATGCACTTGGCCAAAAAGGGCGTATGCGTTTTTTCCTGAATATATTCAGGAAAAAACGCATACGCCCTTTTTGGCCAACCAAGCAAGCTTGCAAAGGAAATCTGCACTACAATGAAGTCTCACTTCCCCCCGGTCAAAAGGGCCATCTGAAAAAAGTGTAAAATCCAGAAAGGCAGGACAGGCCATGGAGAACTGGGAGCCTTGTTATGCTGATGGGCGGGATGTAAACTGCCAACAGACACTCGGGAGAAGTGTATGGTGTTTCCTGAAACATCTAAAAAACAAAGCAACAGAGCCTAGGGCACTTCCACTTATGGTCCTATAGCTTAGGGAAATTAAAATCAAAAAGACACAGCCACCCCAATGTTTGGGACGCCTCTGTTTACAAGAACCTCGTTTACCGTACAAGTTCAATATCACAGAAAGTGAAAAATGGATAAAGAACTTGTGGTACTTACGTACAATGCAGTATCACTCAGCAGTGAAATCTATGTCATCAGGCCCGTAGCAGCACAATGAGTGGATTCAGGTACGATGATTCTAACTGAAATAAGTCACACAGAAAAAGAAACATCATAAGATATCAGTAATACACGGAATGTAAACTTGGCTACACAGGAACTGAATTACAGAACAGAACAGGGTCTCAAATTTAGAAAACCAACTTATGCTTGTTTAAGGGTAAAGGTGAGTTGGGGTGCTGCATAAAACCAGAGATTGAAATGAGCACAGATAAAGTTCCTTAAGCCAAATATGGAATAGACAAGAGCTACTCCTTGCTCAACGAAATGGACTCAACACCGCATATTAAACGCCTAAGAATGTACCTGACTCTTAAGTATCTTAAAACCTATGGATTGCTATGTCTCCGAAAGAGAATCAAGCATGTGTACAGGGACATAAACGCAGCAGTGATAGGATTGGAGAGGTTCGGTGAGCAAATGAAGACCCTTTGAAGTCATATTGCATGGTACCCATTCCACGGGTTTCAACTACCCAGGTTTAAGGTATTCTTCCTTCAGCTAAAACATGCATGTGGAACCTAGAGTATGATCAACCATGTGATCGGGAGACGTGTTCAAATATGTCTCAGTTTTCGTACCCTGGTACTCGGGTGCAACATTCCAGACGCTTTACTAACACTCTCCCGACTTGGAGAGTCAGTCCCTTTAACCTCCTGTTTGGCCCAGTTTGCAATTTCTGCGGAAGATGAACAGGAATAGCGAGAACCAATGAGAGACTAGCTGGAGGTGTCTGGACGGGCAAATTTAACTCTCATTTCCCACCAGGAAGAGGAAATAACCAAAGGCTCAGCGTGCCGTGCCGGAACCAGATTAGGGCCTGAAGCCATCCTGCGGTGTTGCGGCCAGCTCACAAGAAAACGAGTTGAAGAAAGGAGCTCAGGGGCACTGTAATTCACAAACCTGCAGAGTTATAAATGACAACTATCGTCCAAAAATATACTGAAGTAAGGCTGCCAAGAGGACTTGAAAGCGGGGCAGAATTGCAGGAAACCGATTTCAGGAGGTAGACTGGAATTGCATTGAAAGCATAGGAAAAGAGGCAGAACGTCCACAATGATGCACTTGGCCAAAAAGGGCGTATGCGTTTTTTCCTGAATATATTCAGGAAAAAACGCATACGCCCTTTTTGGCCAACCAAGCAAGCTTGCAAAGGAAATCTGCACTACAATGAAGTCTCACTTCCCCCCCCCCCCGGTCAAAAGGGCCATCTGAAAAAAGTGTAAAATCCAGAAAGGCAGGACAGGCCATGGAGAACTGGGAGCCTTGTTATGCTGATGGGCGGGATGTAAACTGCCAACAGACACTCGGGAGAAGTGTATGGTGTTTCCTGAAACATCTAAAAAACAAAGCAACAGAGCCTAGGGCACTTCCACTTATGGTCCTATAGCTTAGGGAAATTAAAATCAAAAAGACACAGCCACCCCAATGTTTGGGACGCCTCTGTTTACAAGAACCTCGTTTACCGTACAAGTTCAATATCACAGAAAGTGAAAAATGGATAAAGAACTTGTGGTACTTACGTACAATGCAGTATCACTCAGCAGTGAAATCTATGTCATCAGGCCCGTAGCAGCACAATGAGTGGATTCAGGTACGATGATTCTAACTGAAATAAGTCACACAGAAAAAGAAACATCATAAGATATCAGTAATACATGGAATGTAAACTTGGCTACACAGGAACTGAATTACAGAACAGAACAGGGTCTCAAATTTAGAAAACCAACTTATGCTTGTTTAAGGGTAAAGGTGAGTTGGGGTGCTGCATAAAACCAGAGATTGAAATGAGCACAGATAAAGTTCCTTAAGCCAAATATGGAATAGACAAGAGCTACTCCTTGCTCAACGAAATGGACTCAACACCCCATATTAAACGCCTAAGAATGTACCTGACTCTTAAGTATCTTAAAACCTATGGATTGCTATGTCTCCGAAAGAGAATCAAGCATGTGTACAGGGACATAAACGCAGCAGTGATAGGATTGGAGAGGTTCGGTGAGCAAATGAAGACCCTTTGAAGTCATATTGCATGGTACCCATTCCACGGGTTTCAACTACCCAGGTTTAAGGTATTCTTCCTTCAGCTAAAACATGCATGTGGAACCTAGAGTATGATCAACCATGTGATCGGGAGACGTGTTCAAATATGTCTCAGTTTTCGTACCCTGGTACTCGGGTGCAACATTCCAGACGCTTTACTAACACTCTCCCGACTTGGAGAGTCTGTCCCTTTAACCTCCTGTTTGGCCCAGTTTGCAATTTCTGCGGAAGATGAACAGGAATAGCGAGAACCAATGAGAGACTAGCTGGAGGTGTCTGGACGGGCAAATTTAACTCTCATTTCCCACCAGGAAGAGGAAATAACCAAAGGCTCAGCGTGCCGTGCCGGAACCAGATTAGGGCCTGAAGCCATCCTGCGGTGTTGCGGCCAGCTCACAAGAAAACGAGTTGAAGAAAGGAGCTCAGGGGCACTGTAATTCACAAACCTGCAGAGTTATAAATGACAGCTATCGTCCAAAAATATACTGAAGTAAGGCTGCCAAGAGGACTTGAAAGCGGGGCAGAATTGCAGGAAACCGATTTCAGGAGGTAGACTGGAATTGCATTGAAAGCATAGGAAAAGAGGCAGAACGTCCACAATGATGCACTTGGCCAAAAAGGGCGTATGCGTTTTTTCCTGAATATATTCAGGAAAAAACGCATACGCCCTTTTTGGCCAACCAAGCAAGCTTGCAAAGGAAATCTGCACTACAATGAAGTCTCACTTCCCCCCCCCCCCGGTCAAAAGGGCCATCTGAAAAAAGTGTAAAATCCAGAAAGGCAGGACAGGCCATGGAGAACTGGGAGCCTTGTTATGCTGATGGGCGGGATGTAAACTGCCAACAGACACTCGGGAGAAGTGTATGGTGTTTCCTGAAACATCTAAAAAACAAAGCAACAGAGCCTAGGCCACTTCCACTTATGGTCCTATAGCTTAGGGAAATTAAAATCAAAAAGACACAGCCACCCCAAAGTTTGGGACGCCTCTGTTTACAAGAACCTCGTTTACCGTACAAGTTCAATATCACAGAAAGTGAAAAATGGATAAAGAACTTGTGCTACTTACGTACAATGCAGTATCACTCAGCAGTGAAATCTATGTCATCAGGCCCGTAGCAGCACAATGAGTGGATTCAGGTACGATGATTCTAACTGAAATAAGTCACACAGAAAAAGAAACATCATAAGATATCAGTAATACACGGAATGTCAACTTGGCTACACAGGAACTGAATTACAGAACAGAACAGGGTCTCAAATTTAGAAAACCAACTTATGCTTGTTTAAGGGTAAAGGTGAGTTGGGGTGCTGCATAAAACCAGAGATTGAAATGAGCACAGATAAAGTTCCTTAAGCCAAATATGGAATAGACAAGAGCTACTCCTTGCTCAACGAAATGGACTCAACACCGCATATTAAACGCCTAAGAATGTACCTGACTCTTAAGTATCTTAAAACCTATGGATTGCTATGTCTCCGAAAGAGAATCAAGCATGTGTACAGGGACATAAACGCAGCAGTGATAGGATTGGAGAGGTTCGGTGAGCAAATGAAGACCCTTTGAAGTCATATTGCATGGTACCCATTCCACGGGTTTCAACTACCCAGGTTTAAGGTATTCTTCCTTCAGCTAAAACATGCATGTGGAACCTAGATTATGATCAACCATGTGATCGGGAGACGTGTTCAAATATGTCTCAGTTTTCGTACCCTGGTACTCGGGTGCAACATTCCAGACGCTTTACTAACACTCTCCCGACTTGGAGAGTCAGTCCCTTTAACCTCCTGTTTGGCCCAGTTTGCAATTTCTGCGGAAGATGAACAGGAATAGCGAGAACCAATGAGAGACTAGCTGGAGGTGTCTGGACGGGCAAATTTAACTCTCATTTCCCACCAGGAAGAGGAAATAACCAAAGGCTCAGCGTGCCGTGCCGGAACCAGATTAGGGCCTGAAGCCATCCTGCGGTGTTGCGGCCAGCTCACAAGAAAGCGAGTTGAAGAAAGGAGCTCAGGGGCACTGTAATTCACAAACCTGCAGAGTTATAAATGACAGCTATCGTCCAAAAATATACTGAAGTAAGGCTGCCAAGAGGACTTGAAAGCGGGGCAGAATTGCAGGAAACCGATTTCAGGAGGTAGACTGGAATTGCATTGAAAGCATAGGAAAAGAGGCAGAACGTCCACAATGATGCACTTGGCCAAAAAGGGCGTATGCGTTTTTTCCTGAATATATTCAGGAAAAAACGCATACGCCCTTTTTGGCCAACCAAGCAAGCTTGCAAAGGAAATCTGCACTACAATGAAGTCTCACTTCCCCCCGGTCAAAAGGGCCATCTGAAAAAAGTGTAAAATCCAGAAAGGCAGGACAGGCCATGGAGAACTGGGAGCCTTGTTATGCTGATGGGCGGGATGTAAACTGCCAACAGACACTCGGGAGAAGTGTATGGTGTTTCCTGAAACATCTAAAAAACAAAGCAACAGAGCCTAGGGCACTTCCACTTATGGTCCTATAGCTTAGGGAAATTAAAATCAAAAAGACACAGCCACCCCAATGTTTGGGACGCCTCTGTTTACAAGAACCTCGTTTACCGTACAAGTTCAATATCACAGAAAGTGAAAAATGGATAAAGAACTTGTGGTACTTACGTACAATGCAGTATCACTCAGCAGTGAAATCTATGTCATCAGGCCCGTAGCAGCACAATGAGTGGATTCAGGTACGATGATTCTAACTGAAATAAGTCACACAGAAAAAGAAACATCATAAGATATCAGTAATACACGGAATGTAAACTTGGCTACACAGGAACTGAATTACAGAACAGAACAGGGTCTCAAATTTAGAAAACCAACTTATGCTTGTTTAAGGGTAAAGGTGAGTTGGGGTGCTGCATAAAACCAGAGATTGAAATGAGCACAGATAAAGTTCCTTAAGCCAAATATGGAATAGACAAGAGCTACTCCTTGCTCAACGAAATGGACTCAACACCGCATATTAAACGCCTAAGAATGTACCTGACTCTTAAGTATCTTAAAACCTATGGATTGCTATGTCTCCGAAAGAGAATCAAGCATGTGTACAGGGACATAAACGCAGCAGTGATAGGATTGGAGAGGTTCGGTGAGCAAATGAAGACCCTTTGAAGTCATATTGCATGGTACCCATTCCACGGGTTTCAACTACCCAGGTTTAAGGTATTCTTCCTTCAGCTAAAACATGCATGTGGAACCTAGAGTATGATCAACCATGTGATCGGGAGACGTGTTCAAATATGTCTCAGTTTTCGTACCCTGGTACTCGGGTGCAACATTCCAGACGCTTTACTAACACTCTCCCGACTTGGAGAGTCAGTCCCTTTAACCTCCTGTTTGGCCCAGTTTGCAATTTCTGCGGAAGATGAACAGGAATAGCGAGAACCAATGAGAGACTAGCTGGAGGTGTCTGGACGGGCAAATTTAACTCTCATTTCCCACCAGGAAGAGGAAATAACCAAAGGCTCAGCGTGCCGTGCCGGAACCAGATTAGGGCCTGAAGCCATCCTGCGGTGTTGCGGCCAGCTCACAAGAAAACGAGTTGAAGAAAGGAGCTCAGGGGCACTGTAATTCACAAACCTGCAGAGTTATAAATGACAACTATCGTCCAAAAATATACTGAAGTAAGGCTGCCAAGAGGACTTGAAAGCGGGGCAGAATTGCAGGAAACCGATTTCAGGAGGTAGACTGGAATTGCATTGAAAGCATAGGAAAAGAGGCAGAACGTCCACAATGATGCACTTGGCCAAAAAGGGCGTATGCGTTTTTTCCTGAATATATTCAGGAAAAAACGCATACGCCCTTTTTGGCCAACCAAGCAAGCTTGCAAAGGAAATCTGCACTACAATGAAGTCTCACTTCCCCCCCCCCCCGGTCAAAAGGGCCATCTGAAAAAAGTGTAAAATCCAGAAAGGCAGGACAGGCCATGGAGAACTGGGAGCCTTGTTATGCTGATGGGCGGGATGTAAACTGCCAACAGACACTCGGGAGAAGTGTATGGTGTTTCCTGAAACATCTAAAAAACAAAGCAACAGAGCCTAGGGCACTTCCACTTATGGTCCTATAGCTTAGGGAAATTAAAATCAAAAAGACACAGCCACCCCAATGTTTGGGACGCCTCTGTTTACAAGAACCTCGTTTACCGTACAAGTTCAATATCACAGAAAGTGAAAAATGGATAAAGAACTTGTGGTACTTACGTACAATGCAGTATCACTCAGCAGTGAAATCTATGTCATCAGGCCCGTAGCAGCACAATGAGTGGATTCAGGTACGATGATTCTAACTGAAATAAGTCACACAGAAAAAGAAACATCATAAGATATCAGTAATACATGGAATGTAAACTTGGCTACACAGGAACTGAATTACAGAACAGAACAGGGTCTCAAATTTAGAAAACCAACTTATGCTTGTTTAAGGGTAAAGGTGAGTTGGGGTGCTGCATAAAACCAGAGATTGAAATGAGCACAGATAAAGTTCCTTAAGCCAAATATGGAATAGACAAGAGCTACTCCTTGCTCAACGAAATGGACTCAACACCCCATATTAAACGCCTAAGAATGTACCTGACTCTTAAGTATCTTAAAACCTATGGATTGCTATGTCTCCGAAAGAGAATCAAGCATGTGTACAGGGACATAAACGCAGCAGTGATAGGATTGGAGAGGTTCGGTGAGCAAATGAAGACCCTTTGAAGTCATATTGCATGGTACCCATTCCACGGGTTTCAACTACCCAGGTTTAAGGTATTCTTCCTTCAGCTAAAACATGCATGTGGAACCTAGAGTATGATCAACCATGTGATCGGGAGACGTGTTCAAATATGTCTCAGTTTTCGTACCCTGGTACTCGGGTGCAACATTCCAGACGCTTTACTAACACTCTCCCGACTTGGAGAGTCTGTCCCTTTAACCTCCTGTTTGGCCCAGTTTGCAATTTCTGCGGAAGATGAACAGGAATAGCGAGAACCAATGAGAGACTAGCTGGAGGTGTCTGGACGGGCAAATTTAACTCTCATTTCCCACCAGGAAGAGGAAATAACCAAAGGCTCAGCGTGCCGTGCCGGAACCAGATTAGGGCCTGAAGCCATCCTGCGGTGTTGCGGCCAGCTCACAAGAAAACGAGTTGAAGAAAGGAGCTCAGGGGCACTGTAATTCACAAACCTGCAGAGTTATAAATGACAGCTATCGTCCAAAAATATACTGAAGTAAGGCTGCCAAGAGGACTTGAAAGCGGGGCAGAATTGCAGGAAACCGATTTCAGGAGGTAGACTGGAATTGCATTGAAAGCATAGGAAAAGAGGCAGAACGTCCACAATGATGCACTTGGCCAAAAAGGGCGTATGCGTTTTTTCCTGAATATATTCAGGAAAAAACGCATACGCCCTTTTTGGCCAACCAAGCAAGCTTGCAAAGGAAATCTGCACTACAATGAAGTCTCACTTCCCCCCGGTCAAAAGGGCCATCTGAAAAAAGTGTAAAATCCAGAAAGGCAGGACAGGCCATGGAGAACTGGGAGCCTTGTTATGCTGATGGGCGGGATGTAAACTGCCAACAGACACTCGGGAGAAGTGTATGGTGTTTCCTGAAACATCTAAAAAACAAAGCAACAGAGCCTAGGGCACTTCCACTTATGGTCCTATAGCTTAGGGAAATTAAAATCAAAAAGACACAGCCACCCCAATGTTTGGGACGCCTCTGTTTACAAGAACCTCGTTTACCGTACAAGTTCAATATCACAGAAATGAAAAATGGATAAAGAACTTGTGGTACTTACGTACAATGCAGTATCACTCAGCAGTGAAATCTATGTCATCAGGCCCGTAGCAGCACAATGAGTGGATTCAGGTACGATGATTCTAACTGAAATAAGTCACACAGAAAAAGAAACATCATAAGATATCAGTAATACACGGAATGTAAACTTGGCTACACAGGAACTGAATTACAGAACAGAACAGGGTCTCAAATTTAGAAAACCAACTTATGCTTGTTTAAGGGTAAAGGTGAGTTGGGGTGCTGCATAAAACCAGAGATTGAAATGAGCACAGATAAAGTTCCTTAAGCCAAATATGGAATAGACAAGAGCTACTCCTTGCTCAACGAAATGGACTCAACACCGCATATTAAACGCCTAAGAATGTACCTGACTCTTAAGTATCTTAAAACCTATGGATTGCTATGTCTCCGAAAGAGAATCAAGCATGTGTACAGGGACATAAACGCAGCAGTGATAGGATTGGAGAGGTTCGGTGAGCAAATGAAGACCCTTTGAAGTCATATTGCATGGTACCCATTCCACGGGTTTCAACTACCCAGGTTTAAGGTATTCTTCCTTCAGCTAAAACATGCATGTGGAACCTAGAGTATGATCAACCATGTGATCGGGAGACGTGTTCAAATATGTCTCAGTTTTCGTACCCTGGTACTCGGGTGCAACATTCCAGACGCTTTACTAACACTCTCCCGACTTGGAGAGTCAGTCCCTTTAACCTCCTGTTTGGCCCAGTTTGCAATTTCTGCGGAAGATGAACAGGAATAGCGAGAACCAATGAGAGACTAGCTGGAGGTGTCTGGACGGGCAAATTTAACTCTCATTTCCCACCAGGAAGAGGAAATAACCAAAGGCTCAGCGTGCCGTGCCGGAACCAGATTAGGGCCTGAAGCCATCCTGCGGTGTTGCGGCCAGCTCACAAGAAAACGAGTTGAAGAAAGGAGCTCAGGGGCACTGTAATTCACAAACCTGCAGAGTTATAAATGACAACTATCGTCCAAAAATATACTGAAGTAAGGCTGCCAAGAGGACTTGAAAGCGGGGCAGAATTGCAGGAAACCGATTTCAGGAGGTAGACTGGAATTGCATTGAAAGCATAGGAAAAGAGGCAGAACGTCCACAATGATGCACTTGGCCAAAAAGGGCGTATGCGTTTTTTCCTGAATATATTCAGGAAAAAACGCATACGCCCTTTTTGGCCAACCAAGCAAGCTTGCAAAGGAAATCTGCACTACAATGAAGTCTCACTTCCCCCCGGTCAAAAGGGCCATCTGAAAAAAGTGTAAAATCCAGAAAGGCAGGACAGGCCATGGAGAACTGGGAGCCTTGTTATGCTGATGGGCGGGATGTAAACTGCCAACAGACACTCGGGAGAAGTGTATGGTGTTTCCTGAAACATCTAAAAAACAAAGCAACAGAGCCTAGGGCACTTCCACTTATGGTCCTATAGCTTAGGGAAATTAAAATCAAAAAGACACAGCCACCCCAATGTTTGGGACGCCTCTGTTTACAAGAACCTCGTTTACCGTACAAGTTCAATATCACAGAAAGTGAAAAATGGATAAAGAACTTGTGGTACTTACGTACAATGCAGTATCACTCAGCAGTGAAATCTATGTCATCAGGCCCGTAGCAGCACAATGAGTGGATTCAGGTACGATGATTCTAACTGAAATAAGTCACACAGAAAAAGAAACATCATAAGATATCAGTAATACACGGAATGTAAACTTGGCTACACAGGAACTGAATTACAGAACAGAACAGGGTCTCAAATTTAGAAAACCAACTTATGCTTGTTTAAGGGTAAAGGTGAGTTGGGGTGCTGCATAAAACCAGAGATTGAAATGAGCACAGATAAAGTTCCTTAAGCCAAATATGGAATAGACAAGAGCTACTCCTTGCTCAACGAAATGGACTCAACACCGCATATTAAACGCCTAAGAATGTACCTGACTCTTAAGTATCTTAAAACCTATGGATTGCTATGTCTCCGAAAGAGAATCAAGCATGTGTACAGGGACATAAACGCAGCAGTGATAGGATTGGAGAGGTTCGGTGAGCAAATGAAGACCCTTTGAAGTCATATTGCATGGTACCCATTCCACGGGTTTCAACTACCCAGGTTTAAGGTATTCTTCCTTCAGCTAAAACATGCATGTGGAACCTAGAGTATGATCAACCATGTGATCGGGAGACGTGTTCAAATATGTCTCAGTTTTCGTACCCTGGTACTCGGGTGCAACATTCCAGACGCTTTACTAACACTCTCCCGACTTGGAGAGTCAGTCCCTTTAACCTCCTGTTTGGCCCAGTTTGCAATTTCTGCGGAAGATGAACAGGAATAGCGAGAACCAATGAGAGACTAGCTGGAGGTGTCTGGACGGGCAAATTTAACTCTCATTTCCCACCAGGAAGAGGAAATAACCAAAGGCTCAGCGTGCCGTGCCGGAACCAGATTAGGGCCTGAAGCCATCCTGCGGTGTTGCGGCCAGCTCACAAGAAAACGAGTTGAAGAAAGGAGCTCAGGGGCACTGTAATTCACAAACCTGCAGAGTTATAAATGACAACTATCGTCCAAAAATATACTGAAGTAAGGCTGCCAAGAGGACTTGAAAGCGGGGCAGAATTGCAGGAAACCGATTTCAGGAGGTAGACTGGAATTGCATTGAAAGCATAGGAAAAGAGGCAGAACGTCCACAATGATGCACTTGGCCAAAAAGGGCGTATGCGTTTTTTCCTGAATATATTCAGGAAAAAACGCATACGCCCTTTTTGGCCAACCAAGCAAGCTTGCAAAGGAAATCTGCACTACAATGAAGTCTCACTTCCCCCCCCCCCCGGTCAAAAGGGCCATCTGAAAAAAGTGTAAAATCCAGAAAGGCAGGACAGGCCATGGAGAACTGGGAGCCTTGTTATGCTGATGGGCGGGATGTAAACTGCCAACAGACACTCGGGAGAAGTGTATGGTGTTTCCTGAAACATCTAAAAAACAAAGCAACAGAGCCTAGGGCACTTCCACTTATGGTCCTATAGCTTAGGGAAATTAAAATCAAAAAGACACAGCCACCCCAATGTTTGGGACGCCTCTGTTTACAAGAACCTCGTTTACCGTACAAGTTCAATATCACAGAAAGTGAAAAATGGATAAAGAACTTGTGGTACTTACGTACAATGCAGTATCACTCAGCAGTGAAATCTATGTCATCAGGCCCGTAGCAGCACAATGAGTGGATTCAGGTACGATGATTCTAACTGAAATAAGTCACACAGAAAAAGAAACATCATAAGATATCAGTAATACACGGAATGTAAACTTGGCTACACAGGAACTGAATTACAGAACAGAACAGGGTCTCAAATTTAGAAAACCAACTTATGCTTGTTTAAGGGTAAAGGTGAGTTGGGGTGCTGCATAAAACCAGAGATTGAAATGAGCACAGATAAAGTTCCTTAAGCCAAATATGGAATAGACAAGAGCTACTCCTTGCTCAACGAAATGGACTCAACACCCCATATTAAACGCCTAAGAATGTACCTGACTCTTAAGTATCTTAAAACGTATGGATTGCTATGTCTCCGAAAGAGAATCAAGCATGTGTACAGGGACATAAACGCAGCAGTGATAGGATTGGAGAGGTTCGGTGAGCAAATGAAGACCCTTTGAAGTCATATTGCATGGTACCCATTCCACGGGTTTCAACTACCCAGGTTTAAGGTATTCTTCCTTCAGCTAAAACATGCATGTGGAACCTAGAGTATGATCAACCATGTGATCGGGAGACGTGTTCAAATATGTCTCAGTTTTCGTACCCTGGTACTCGGGTGCAACATTCCAGACGCTTTACTAACACTCTCCCGACTTGGAGAGTCTGTCCCTTTAACCTCCTGTTTGGCCCAGTTTGCAATTTCTGCGGAAGATGAACAGGAATAGCGAGAACCAATGAGAGACTAGCTGGAGGTGTCTGGACGGGCAAATTTAACTCTCATTTCCCACCAGGAAGAGGAAATAACCAAAGGCTCAGCGTGCCGTGCCGGAACCAGATTAGGGCCTGAAGCCATCCTGCGGTGTTGCGGCCAGCTCACAAGAAAACGAGTTGAAGAAAGGAGCTCAGGGGCACTGTAATTCACAAACCTGCAGAGTTATAAATGACAGCTATCGTCCAAAAATATACTGAAGTAAGGCTGCCAAGAGGACTTGAAAGCGGGGCAGAATTGCAGGAAACCGATTTCAGGAGGTAGACTGGAATTGCACTGAAAGCATAGGAAAAGAGGCAGAACGTCCACAATGATGCACTTGGCCAAAAAGGGCGTATGCGTTTTTTCCTGAATATATTCAGGAAAAAACGCATACGCCCTTTTTGGCCAACCAAGCAAGCTTGCAAAGGAAATCTGCACTACAATGAAGTCTCACTTCCCCCCGGTCAAAAGGGCCATCTGAAAAAAGTGTAAAATCCAGAAAGGCAGGACAGGCCATGGAGAACTGGGAGCCTTGTTATGCTGATGGGCGGGATGTAAACTGCCAACAGACACTCGGGAGAAGTGTATAGTGTTTCCTGAAACATCTAAAAAACAAAGCAACAGAGCCTAGGGCACTTCCACTTATGGTCCTATAGCTTAGGGAAATTAAAATCAAAAAGACACAGCCACCCCAATGTTTGGGACGCCTCTGTTTACAAGAACCTCGTTTACCGTACAAGTTCAATATCACAGAAAGTGAAAAATGGATAAAGAACTTGTGGTACTTACGTACAATGCAGTATCACTCAGCAGTGAAATCTATGTCATCAGGCCCGTAGCAGCACAATGAGTGGATTCAGGTACGATGATTCTAACTGAAATAAGTCACACAGAAAAAGAAACATCATAAGATATCAGTAATACACGGAATGTAAACTTGGCTACACAGGAACTGAATTACAGAACAGAACAGGGTCTCAAATTTAGAAAACCAACTTATGCTTGTTTAAGGGTAAAGGTGAGTTGGGGTGCTGCATAAAACCAGAGATTGAAATGAGCACAGATAAAGTTCCTTAAGCCAAATATGGAATAGACAAGAGCTACTCCTTGCTCAACGAAATGGACTCAACACCGCATATTAAACGCCTAAGAATGTACCTGACTCTTAAGTATCTTAAAACCTATGGATTGCTATGTCTCCGAAAGAGAATCAAGCATGTGTACAGGGACATAAACGCAGCAGTGATAGGATTGGAGAGGTTCAGTGAGCAAATGAAGACCCTTTGAAGTCATATTGCATGGTACCCATTCCACGGGTTTCAACTACCCAGGTTTAAGGTATTCTTCCTTCAGCTAAAACATGCATGTGGAACCTAGAGTATGATCAACCATGTGATCGGGAGACGTGTTCAAATATGTCTCAGTTTTCGTACCCTGGTACTCGGGTGCAACATTCCAGACGCTTTACTAACACTCTCCCGACTTGGAGAGTCTGTCCCTTTAACCTCCTGTTTGGCCCAGTTTGCAATTTCTGCGGAAGATGAACAGGAATAGCGAGAACCAATGAGAGACTAGCTGGAGGTGTCTGGACGGGCAAATTTAACTCTCATTTCCCACCAGGAAGAGGAAATAACCAAAGGCTCAGCGTGCCGTGCCGGAACCAGATTAGGGCCTGAAGCCATCCTGCGGTGTTGCGGCCAGCTCACAAGAAAGCGAGTTGAAGAAAGGAGCTCAGGGGCACTGTAATTCACAAACCTGCAGAGTTATAAATGACAGCTATCGTCCAAAAATATACTGAAGTAAGGCTGCCAAGAGGACTTGAAAGCGGGGCAGAATTGCAGGAAACCGATTTCAGGAGGTAGACTGGAATTGCATTGAAAGCATAGGAAAAGAGGCAGAACGTCCACAATGATGCACTTGGCCAAAAAGGGCGTATGCGTTTTTTCCTGAATATATTCAGGAAAAAACGCATACGCCCTTTTTGGCCAACCAAGCAAGCTTGCAAAGGAAATCTGCACTACAATGAAGTCTCACTTCCCCCGGTCAAAAGGGCCATCTGAAAAAAGTGTAAAATCCAGAAAGGCAGGACAGGCCATGGAGAACTGGGAGCCTTGTTATGCTGATGGGCGGGATGTAAACTGCCAACAGACACTCGGGAGAAATGTATGGTGTTTCCTGAAACATCTAAAAAACAAAGCAACAGAGCCTAGGGCACTTCCACTTATGGTCCTATAGCTTAGGGAAATTAAAATCAAAAAGACACAGCCACCCCAATGTTTGGGACGCCTCTGTTTACAAGAACCTCGTTTACCGTACAAGTTCAATATCACAGAAAGTGAAAAATGGATAAAGAACTTGTGGTACTTACGTACAATGCAGTATCACTCAGCAGTGAAATCTATGTCATCAGGCCCGTAGCAGCACAATGAGTGGATTCAGGTACGATGATTCTAACTGAAATAAGTCACACAGAAAAAGAAACATCATAAGATATCAGTAATACACGGAATGTAAACTTGGCTACACAGGAACTGAATTACAGAACAGAACAGGGTCTCAAATTTAGAAAACCAACTTATGCTTGTTTAAGGGTAAAGGTGAGTTGGGGTGCTGCATAAAACCAGAGATTGAAATGAGCACAGATAAAGTTCCTTAAGCCAAATATGGAATAGACAAGAGCTACTCCTTGCTCAACGAAATGGACTCAACACCGCATATTAAACGCCTAAGAATGTACCTGACTCTTAAGTATCTTAAAACCTATGGATTGCTATGTCTCCGAAAGAGAATCAAGCATGTGTACAGGGACATAAACGCAGCAGTGATAGGATTGGAGAGGTTCGGTGAGCAAATGAAGACCCTTTGAAGTCATATTGCATGGTACCCATTCCACGGGTTTCAACTACCCAGGTTTAAGGTATTCTTCCTTCAGCTAAAACATGCATGTGGAACCTAGAGTATGATCAACCATGTGATCGGGAGACGTGTTCAAATATGTCTCAGTTTTCGTACCCTGGTACTCGGGTGCAACATTCCAGACGCTTTACTAACACTCTCCCGACTTGGAGAGTCAGTCCCTTTAACCTCCTGTTTGGCCCAGTTTGCAATTTCTGCGGAAGATGAACAGGAATAGCGAGAACCAATGAGAGACTAGCTGGAGGTGTCTGGACGGGCAAATTTAACTCTCATTTCCCACCAGGAAGAGGAAATAACCAAAGGCTCAGCGTGCCGTGCCGGAACCAGATTAGGGCCTGAAGCCATCCTGCGGTGTTGCGGCCAGCTCACAAGAAAACGAGTTGAAGAAAGGAGCTCAGGGGCACTGTAATTCACAAACCTGCAGAGTTATAAATGACAACTATCGTCCAAAAATATACTGAAGTAAGGCTGCCAAGAGGACTTGAAAGCGGGGCAGAATTGCAGGAAACCGATTTCAGGAGGTAGACTGGAATTGCATTGAAAGCATAGGAAAAGAGGCAGAACGTCCACAATGATGCACTTGGCCAAAAAGGGCGTATGCGTTTTTTCCTGAATATATTCAGGAAAAAACGCATACGCCCTTTTTGGCCAACCAAGCAAGCTTGCAAAGGAAATCTGCACTACAATGAAGTCTCACTTCCCCCCCCCCGGTCAAAAGGGCCATCTGAAAAAAGTGTAAAATCCAGAAAGGCAGGACAGGCCATGGAGAACTGGGAGCCTTGTTATGCTGATGGGCGGGATGTAAACTGCCAACAGACACTCGGGAGAAGTGTATGGTGTTTCCTGAAACATCTAAAAAACAAAGCAACAGAGCCTAGGGCACTTCCACTTATGGTCCTATAGCTTAGGGAAATTAAAATCAAAAAGACACAGCCACCCCAATGTTTGGGACGCCTCTGTTTACAAGAACCTCGTTTACCGTACAAGTTCAATATCACAGAAAGTGAAAAATGGATAAAGAACTTGTGGTACTTACGTACAATGCAGTATCACTCAGCAGTGAAATCTATGTCATCAGGCCCGTAGCAGCACAATGAGTGGATTCAGGTACGATGATTCTAACTGAAATAAGTCACACAGAAAAAGAAACATCATAAGATATCAGTAATACATGGAATGTAAACTTGGCTACACAGGAACTGAATTACAGAACAGAACAGGGTCTCAAATTTAGAAAACCAACTTATGCTTGTTTAAGGGTAAAGGTGAGTTGGGGTGCTGCATAAAACCAGAGATTGAAATGAGCACAGATAAAGTTCCTTAAGCCAAATATGGAATAGACAAGAGCTACTCCTTGCTCAACGAAATGGACTCAAAACCCCATATTAAACGCCTAAGAATGTACCTGACTCTTAAGTATCTTAAAACGTATGGATTGCTATGTCTCCGAAAGAGAATCAAGCATGTGTACAGGGACATAAACGCAGCAGTGATAGGATTGGAGAGGTTCGGTGAGCAAATGAAGACCCTTTGAAGTCATATTGCATGGTACCCATTCCACGGGTTTCAACTACCCAGGTTTAAGGTATTCTTCCTTCAGCTAAAACATGCATGTGGAACCTAGAGTATGATCAACCATGTGATCGGGAGACGTGTTCAAATATGTCTCAGTTTTCGTACCCTGGTACTCGGGTGCAACATTCCAGACGCTTTACTAACACTCTCCCGACTTGGAGAGTCTGTCCCTTTAACCTCCTGTTTGGCCCAGTTTGCAATTTCTGCGGAAGATGAACAGGAATAGCGAGAACCAATGAGAGACTAGCTGGAGGTGTCTGGACGGGCAAATTTAACTCTCATTTCCCACCAGGAAGAGGAAATAACCAAAGGCTCAGCGTGCCGTGCCGGAACCAGATTAGGGCCTGAAGCCATCCTGCGGTGTTGCGGCCAGCTCACAAGAAAACGAGTTGAAGAAAGGAGCTCAGGGGCACTGTAATTCACAAACCTGCAGAGTTATAAATGACAGCTATCGTCCAAAAATATACTGAAGTAAGGCTGCCAAGAGGACTTGAAAGCGGGGCAGAATTGCAGGAAACCGATTTCAGGAGGTAGACTGGAATTGCACTGAAAGCATAGGAAAAGAGGCAGAACGTCCACAATGATGCACTTGGCCAAAAAGGGCGTATGCGTTTTTTCCTGAATATATTCAGGAAAAAACGCATACGCCCTTTTTGGCCAACCAAGCAAGCTTGCAAAGGAAATCTGCACTACAATGAAGTCTCACTTCCCCCCGGTCAAAAGGGCCATCTGAAAAAAGTGTAAAATCCAGAAAGGCAGGACAGGCCATGGAGAACTGGGAGCCTTGTTATGCTGATGGGCGGGATGTAAACTGCCAACAGACACTCGGGAGAAGTGTATGGTGTTTCCTGAAACATCTAAAAAACAAAGCAACAGAGCCTAGGGCACTTCCACTTATGGTCCTATAGCTTAGGGAAATTAAAATCAAAAAGACACAGCCACCCCAATGTTTGGGACGCCTCTGTTTACAAGAACCTCGTTTACCGTACAAGTTCAATATCACAGAAAGTGAAAAATGGATAAAGAACTTGTGGTACTTACGTACAATGCAGTATCACTCAGCAGTGAAATCTATGTCATCAGGCCCGTAGCAGCACAATGAGTGGATTCAGGTACGATGATTCTAACTGAAATAAGTCACACAGAAAAAGAAACATCATAAGATATCAGTAATACACGGAATGTAAACTTGGCTACACAGGAACTGAATTACAGAACAGAACAGGGTCTCAAATTTAGAAAACCAACTTATGCTTGTTTAAGGGTAAAGGTGAGTTGGGGTGCTGCATAAAACCAGAGATTGAAATGAGCACAGATAAAGTTCCTTAAGCCAAATATGGAATAGACAAGAGCTACTCCTTGCTCAACGAAATGGACTCAACACCGCATATTAAACGCCTAAGAATGTACCTGACTCTTAAGTATCTTAAAACCTATGGATTGCTATGTCTCCGAAAGAGAATCAAGCATGTGTACAGGGACATAAACGCAGCAGTGATAGGATTGGAGAGGTTCGGTGAGCAAATGAAGACCCTTTGAAGTCATATTGCATGGTACCCATTCCACGGGTTTCAACTACCCAGGTTTAAGGTATTCTTCCTTCAGCTAAAACATGCATGTGGAACCTAGAGTATGATCAACCATGTGATCGGGAGACGTGTTCAAATATGTCTCAGTTTTCGTACCCTGGTACTCGGGTGCAACATTCCAGACGCTTTACTAACACTCTCCCGACTTGGAGAGTCTGTCCCTTTAACCTCCTGTTTGGCCCAGTTTGCAATTTCTGCGGAAGATGAACAGGAATAGCGAGAACCAATGAGAGACTAGCTGGAGGTGTCTGGACGGGCAAATTTAACTCTCATTTCCCACCAGGAAGAGGAAATAACCAAAGGCTCAGCGTGCCGTGCCGGAACCAGATTAGGGCCTGAAGCCATCCTGCGGTGTTGCGGCCAGCTCACAAGAAAACGAGTTGAAGAAAGGAGCTCAGGGGCACTGTAATTCACAAACCTGCAGAGTTATAAATGACAACTATCGTCCAAAAATATACTGAAGTAAGGCTGCCAAGAGGACTTGAAAGCGGGGCAGAATTGCAGGAAACCGATTTCAGGAGGTAGACTGGAATTGCATTGAAAGCATAGGAAAAGAGGCAGAACGTCCACAATGATGCACTTGGCCAAAAAGGGCGTATGCGTTTTTTCCTGAATATATTCAGGAAAAAACGCATACGCCCTTTTTGGCCAACCAAGCAAGCTTGCAAAGGAAATCTGCACTACAATGAAGTCTCACTTCCCCCCGGTCAAAAGGGCCATCTGAAAAAAGTGTAAAATCCAGAAAGGCAGGACAGGCCATGGAGAACTGGGAGCCTTGTTATGCTGATGGGCGGGATGTAAACTGCCAACAGACACTCGGGAGAAGTGTATGGTGTTTCCTGAAACATCTAAAAAACAAAGCAACAGAGCCTAGGGCACTTCCACTTATGGTCCTATAGCTTAGGGAAATTAAAATCAAAAAGACACAGCCACCCCAATGTTTGGGACGCCTCTGTTTACAAGAACCTCGTTTACCGTACAAGTTCAATATCACAGAAAGTGAAAAATGGATAAAGAACTTGTGGTACTTACGTACAATGCAGTATCACTCAGCAGTGAAATCTATGTCATCAGGCCCGTAGCAGCACAATGAGTGGATTCAGGTACGATGATTCTAACTGAAATAAGTCACACAGAAAAAGAAACATCATAAGATATCAGTAATACACGGAATGTAAACTTGGCTACACAGGAACTGAATTACAGAACAGAACAGGGTCTCAAATTTAGAAAACCAACTTATGCTTGTTTAAGGGTAAAGGTGAGTTGGGGTGCTGCATAAAACCAGAGATTGAAATGAGCACAGATAAAGTTCCTTAAGCCAAATATGGAATAGACAAGAGCTACTCCTTGCTCAACGAAATGGACTCAACACCGCATATTAAACGCCTAAGAATGTACCTGACTCTTAAGTATCTTAAAACCTATGGATTGCTATGTCTCCGAAAGAGAATCAAGCATGTGTACAGGGACATAAACGCAGCAGTGATAGGATTGGAGAGGTTCGGTGAGCAAATGAAGACCCTTTGAAGTCATATTGCATGGTACCCATTCCACGGGTTTCAACTACCCAGGTTTAAGGTATTCTTCCTTCAGCTAAAACATGCATGTGGAACCTAGAGTATGATCAACCATGTGATCGGGAGACGTGTTCAAATATGTCTCAGTTTTCGTACCCTGGTACTCGGGTGCAACATTCCAGACGCTTTACTAACACTCTCCCGACTTGGAGAGTCAGTCCCTTTAACCTCCTGTTTGGCCCAGTTTGCAATTTCTGCGGAAGATGAACAGGAATAGCGAGAACCAATGAGAGACTAGCTGGAGGTGTCTGGACGGGCAAATTTAACTCTCATTTCCCACCAGGAAGAGGAAATAACCAAAGGCTCAGCGTGCCGTGCCGGAACCAGATTAGGGCCTGAAGCCATCCTGCGGTGTTGCGGCCAGCTCACAAGAAAACGAGTTGAAGAAAGGAGCTCAGGGGCACTGTAATTCACAAACCTGCAGAGTTATAAATGACAGCTATCGTCCAAAAATATACTGAAGTAAGGCTGCCAAGAGGACTTGAAAGCGGGGCAGAATTGCAGGAAACCGATTTCAGGAGGTAGACTGGAATTGCATTGAAAGCATAGGAAAAGAGGCAGAACGTCCACAATGATGCACTTGGCCAAAAAGGGCGTATGCGTTTTTTCCTGAATATATTCAGGAAAAAACGCATACGCCCTTTTTGGCCAACCAAGCAAGCTTGCAAAGGAAATCTGCACTACAATGAAGTCTCACTTCCCCCCCCCCCGGTCAAAAGGGCCATCTGAAAAAAGTGTAAAATCCAGAAAGGCAGGACAGGCCATGGAGAACTGGGAGCCTTGTTATGCTGATGGGCGGGATGTAAACTGCCAACAGACACTCGGGAGAAGTGTATGGTGTTTCCTGAAACATCTAAAAAACAAAGCAACAGAGCCTAGGGCACTTCCACTTATGGTCCTATAGCTTAGGGAAATTAAAATCAAAAAGACACAGCCACCCCAATGTTTGGGACGCCTCTGTTTACAAGAACCTCGTTTACCGTACAAGTTCAATATCACAGAAAGTGAAAAATGGATAAAGAACTTGTGGTACTTACGTACAATGCAGTATCACTCAGCAGTGAAATCTATGTCATCAGGCCCGTAGCAGCACAATGAGTGGATTCAGGTACGATGATTCTAACTGAAATAAGTCACACAGAAAAAGAAACATCATAAGATATCAGTAATACATGGAATGTAAACTTGGCTACACAGGAACTGAATTACAGAACAGAACAGGGTCTCAAATTTAGAAAACCAACTTATGCTTGTTTAAGGGTAAAGGTGAGTTGGGGTGCTGCATAAAACCAGAGATTGAAATGAGCACAGATAAAGTTCCTTAAGCCAAATATGGAATAGACAAGAGCTACTCCTTGCTCAACGAAATGGACTCAAAACCCCATATTAAACGCCTAAGAATGTACCTGACTCTTAAGTATCTTAAAACGTATGGATTGCTATGTCTCCGAAAGAGAATCAAGCATGTGTACAGGGACATAAACGCAGCAGTGATAGGATTGGAGAGGTTCGGTGAGCAAATGAAGACCCTTTGAAGTCATATTGCATGGTACCCATTCCACGGGTTTCAACTACCCAGGTTTAAGGTATTCTTCCTTCAGCTAAAACATGCATGTGGAACCTAGAGTATGATCAACCATGTGATCGGGAGACGTGTTCAAATATGTCTCAGTTTTCGTACCCTGGTACTCGGGTGCAACATTCCAGACGCTTTACTAACACTCTCCCGACTTGGAGAGTCTGTCCCTTTAACCTCCTGTTTGGCCCAGTTTGCAATTTCTGCGGAAGATGAACAGGAATAGCGAGAACCAATGAGAGACTAGCTGGAGGTGTCTGGACGGGCAAATTTAACTCTCATTTCCCACCAGGAAGAGGAAATAACCAAAGGCTCAGCGTGCTGTGCCGGAACCAGATTAGGGCCTGAAGCCATCCTGCGGTGTTGCGGCCAGCTCACAAGAAAACGAGTTGAAGAAAGGAGCTCAGGGGCACTGTAATTCACAAACCTGCAGAGTTATAAATGACAGCTATCGTCCAAAAATATACTGAAGTAAGGCTGCCAAGAGGACTTGAAAGCGGGGCAGAATTGCAGGAAACCGATTTCAGGAGGTAGACTGGAATTGCACTGAAAGCATAGGAAAAGAGGCAGAACGTCCACAATGATGCACTTGGCCAAAAAGGGCGTATGCGTTTTTTCCTGAATATATTCAGGAAAAAACGCATACGCCCTTTTTGGCCAACCAAGCAAGCTTGCAAAGGAAATCTGCACTACAATGAAGTCTCACTTCCCCCCGGTCAAAAGGGCCATCTGAAAAAAGTGTAAAATCCAGAAAGGCAGGACAGGCCATGGAGAACTGGGAGCCTTGTTATGCTGATGGGCGGGATGTAAACTGCCAACAGACACTCGGGAGAAGTGTATGGTGTTTCCTGAAACATCTAAAAAACAAAGCAACAGAGCCTAGGGCACTTCCACTTATGGTCCTATAGCTTAGGGAAATTAAAATCAAAAAGACACAGCCACCCCAATGTTTGGGACGCCTCTGTTTACAAGAACCTCGTTTACCGTACAAGTTCAATATCACAGAAAGTGAAAAATGGATAAAGAACTTGTGGTACTTACGTACAATGCAGTATCACTCAGCAGTGAAATCTATGTCATCAGGCCCGTAGCAGCACAATGAGTGGATTCAGGTACGATGATTCTAACTGAAATAAGTCACACAGAAAAAGAAACATCATAAGATATCAGTAATACACGGAATGTAAACTTGGCTACACAGGAACTGAATTACAGAACAGAACAGGGTCTCAAATTTAGAAAACCAACTTATGCTTGTTTAAGGGTAAAGGTGAGTTGGGGTGCTGCATAAAACCAGAGATTGAAATGAGCACAGATAAAGTTCCTTAAGCCAAATATGGAATAGACAAGAGCTACTCCTTGCTCAACGAAATGGACTCAACACCGCATATTAAACGCCTAAGAATGTACCTGACTCTTAAGTATCTTAAAACCTATGGATTGCTATGTCTCCGAAAGAGAATCAAGCATGTGTACAGGGACATAAACGCAGCAGTGATAGGATTGGAGAGGTTCGGTGAGCAAATGAAGACCCTTTGAAGTCATATTGCATGGTACCCATTCCACGGGTTTCAACTACCCAGGTTTAAGGTATTCTTCCTTCAGCTAAAACATGCATGTGGAACCTAGAGTATGATCAACCATGTGATCGGGAGACGTGTTCAAATATGTCTCAGTTTTCGTACCCTGGTACTCGGGTGCAACATTCCAGACGCTTTACTAACACTCTCCCGACTTGGAGAGTCTGTCCCTTTAACCTCCTGTTTGGCCCAGTTTGCAATTTCTGCGGAAGATGAACAGGAATAGCGAGAACCAATGAGAGACTAGCTGGAGGTGTCTGGACGGGCAAATTTAACTCTCATTTCCCACCAGGAAGAGGAAATAACCAAAGGCTCAGCGTGCCGTGCCGGAACCAGATTAGGGCCTGAAGCCATCCTGCGGTGTTGCGGCCAGCTCACAAGAAAACGAGTTGAAGAAAGGAGCTCAGGGGCACTGTAATTCACAAACCTGCAGAGTTATAAATGACAACTATCGTCCAAAAATATACTGAAGTAAGGCTGCCAAGAGGACTTGAAAGCGGGGCAGAATTGCAGGAAACCGATTTCAGGAGGTAGACTGGAATTGCATTGAAAGCATAGGAAAAGAGGCAGAACGTCCACAATGATGCACTTGGCCAAAAAGGGCGTATGCGTTTTTTCCTGAATATATTCAGGAAAAAACGCATACGCCCTTTTTGGCCAACCAAGCAAGCTTGCAAAGGAAATCTGCACTACAATGAAGTCTCACTTCCCCCCGGTCAAAAGGGCCATCTGAAAAAAGTGTAAAATCCAGAAAGGCAGGACAGGCCATGGAGAACTGGGAGCCTTGTTATGCTGATGGGCGGGATGTAAATTGCCAACAGACACTCGGGAGAAGTGTATGGTGTTTCCTGAAACATCTAAAAAACAAAGCAACAGAGCCTAGGGCACTTCCACTTATGGTCCTATAGCTTAGGGAAATTAAAATCAAAAAGACACAGCCACCCCAATGTTTGGGACGCCTCTGTTTACAAGAACCTCGTTTACCGTACAAGTTCAATATCACAGAAAGTGAAAAATGGATAAAGAACTTGTGGTACTTACGTACAATGCAGTATCACTCAGCAGTGAAATCTATGTCATCAGGCCCGTAGCAGCACAATGAGTGGATTCAGGTACGATGATTCTAACTGAAATAAGTCACACAGAAAAAGAAACATCATAAGATATCAGTAATACACGGAATGTAAACTTGGCTACACAGGAACTGAATTACAGAACAGAACAGGGTCTCAAATTTAGAAAACCAACTTATGCTTGTTTAAGGGTAAAGGTGAGTTGGGGTGCTGCATAAAACCAGAGATTGAAATGAGCACAGATAAAGTTCCTTAAGCCAAATATGGAATAGACAAGAGCTACTCCTTGCTCAACGAAATGGACTCAACACCGCATATTAAACGCCTAAGAATGTACCTGACTCTTAAGTATCTTAAAACCTATGGATTGCTATGTCTCCGAAAGAGAATCAAGCATGTGTACAGGGACATAAACGCAGCAGTGATAGGATTGGAGAGGTTCGGTGAGCAAATGAAGACCCTTTGAAGTCATATTGCATGGTACCCATTCCACGGGTTTCAACTACCCAGGTTTAAGGTATTCTTCCTTCAGCTAAAACATGCATGTGGAACCTAGAGTATGATCAACCATGTGATCGGGAGACGTGTTCAAATATGTCTCAGTTTTCGTACCCTGGTACTCGGGTGCAACATTCCAGACGCTTTACTAACACTCTCCCGACTTGGAGAGTCTGTCCCTTTAACCTCCTGTTTGGCCCAGTTTGCAATTTCTGCGGAAGATGAACAGGAATAGCGAGAACCAATGAGAGACTAGCTGGAGGTGTCTGGACGGGCAAATTTAACTCTCATTTCCCACCAGGAAGAGGAAATAACCAAAGGCTCAGCGTGCCGTGCCGGAACCAGATTAGGGCCTGAAGCCATCCTGCGGTGTTGCGGCCAGCTCACAAGAAAGCGAGTTGAAGAAAGGAGCTCAGGGGCACTGTAATTCACAAACCTGCAGAGTTATAAATGACAGCTATCGTCCAAAAATATACTGAAGTAAGGCTGCCAAGAGGACTTGAAAGCGGGGCAGAATTGCAGGAAACCGATTTCAGGAGGTAGACTGGAATTGCATTGAAAGCATAGGAAAAGAGGCAGAACGTCCACAATGATGCACTTGGCCAAAAAGGGCGTATGCGTTTTTTCCTGAATATATTCAGGAAAAAACGCATACGCCCTTTTTGGCCAACCAAGCAAGCTTGCAAAGGAAATCTGCACTACAATGAAGTCTCACTCCCCCCCGGTCAAAAGGGCCATCTGAAAAAAGTGTAAAATCCAGAAAGGCAGGACAGGCCATGGAGAACTGGGAGCCTTGTTATGCTGATGGGCGGGATGTAAACTGCCAACAGACACTCGGGAGAAGTGTATGGTGTTTCCTGAAACATCTAAAAAACAAAGCAACAGAGCCTAGGGCACTTCCACTTATGGTCCTATAGCTTAGGGAAATTAAAATCAAAAAGACACAGCCACCCCAATGTTTGGGACGCCTCTGTTTACAAGAACCTCGTTTACCGTACAAGTTCAATATCACAGAAAGTGAAAAATGGATAAAGAACTTGTGGTACTTACGTACAATGCAGTATCACTCAGCAGTGAAATCTATGTCATCAGGCCCGTAGCAGCACAATGAGTGGATTCAGGTACGATGATTCTAACTGAAATAAGTCACACAGAAAAAGAAACATCATAAGATATCAGTAATACACGGAATGTAAACTTGGCTACACAGGAACTGAATTACAGAACAGAACAGGGTCTCAAATTTAGAAAACCAACTTATGCTTGTTTAAGGGTAAAGGTGAGTTGGGGTGCTGCATAAAACCAGAGATTGAAATGAGCACAGATAAAGTTCCTTAAGCCAAATATGGAATAGACAAGAGCTACTCCTTGCTCAACGAAATGGACTCAACACCGCATATTAAACGCCTAAGAATGTATCTGACTCTTAAGTATCTTAAAACCTATGGATTGCTATGTCTCTGAAAGAGAATCAAGCATGTGTACAGGGACATAAACGCAGCAGTGATAGGATTGGAGAGGTTCGGTGAGCAAATGAAGACCCTTTGAAGTCATATTGCATGGTACCCATTCCACGGGTTTCAACTACCCAGGTTTAAGGTATTCTTCCTTCAGCTAAAACATGCATGTGGAACCTAGAGTATGATCAACCATGTGATCGGGAGACGTGTTCAAATATGTCTCAGTTTTCGTACCCTGGTACTCGGGTGCAACATTCCAGACGCTTTACTAACACTCTCCCGACTTGGAGAGTCAGTCCCTTTAACCTCCTGTTTGGCCCAGTTTGCAATTTCTGCGGAAGATGAACAGGAATAGCGAGAACCAATGAGAGACTAGCTGGAGGTGTCTGGACGGGCAAATTTAACTCTCATTTCCCACCAGGAAGAGGAAATAACCAAAGGCTCAGCGTGCCGTGTCGGAACCAGATTAGGGCCTGAAGCCATCCTGCGGTGTTGCGGCCAGCTCACAAGAAAACGAGTTGAAGAAAGGAGCTCAGGGGCACTGTAATTCACAAACCTGCAGAGTTATAAATGACAACTATCGTCCAAAAATATACTGAAGTAAGGCTGCCAAGAGGACTTGAAAGCGGGGCAGAATTGCAGGAAACCGATTTCAGGAGGTAGACTGGAATTGCATTGAAAGCATAGGAAAAGAGGCAGAACGTCCACAATGATGCACTTGGCCAAAAAGGGCGTATGCGTTTTTTCCTGAATATATTCAGGAAAAAACGCATACGCCCTTTTTGGCCAACCAAGCAAGCTTGCAAAGGAAATCTGCACTACAATGAAGTCTCACTTCCCCCCGGTCAAAAGGGCCATCTGAAAAAAGTGTAAAATCCAGAAAGGCAGGACAGGCCATGGAGAACTGGGAGCCTTGTTATGCTGATGGGCGGGATGTAAATTGCCAACAGACACTCGGGAGAAGTGTATGGTGTTTCCTGAAACATCTAAAAAACAAAGCAACAGAGCCTAGGGCACTTCCACTTATGGTCCTATAGCTTAGGGAAATTAAAATCAAAAAGACACAGCCACCCCAATGTTTGGGACGCCTCTGTTTACAAGAACCTCGTTTACCGTACAAGTTCAATATCACAGAAAGTGAAAAATGGATAAAGAACTTGTGGTACTTACGTACAATGCAGTATCACTCAGCAGTGAAATCTATGTCATCAGGCCCGTAGCAGCACAATGAGTGGATTCAGGTACGATGATTCTAACTGAAATAAGTCACACAGAAAAAGAAACATCATAAGATATCAGTAATACACAGAATGTAAACTTGGCTACACAGGAACTGAATTACAGAACAGAACAGGGTCTCAAATTTAGAAAACCAACTTATGCTTGTTTAAGGGTAAAGGTGAGTTGGGGTGCTGCATAAAACCAGAGATTGAAATGAGCACAGATAAAGTTCCTTAAGCCAAATATGGAATAGACAAGAGCTACTCCTTGCTCAACGAAATGGACTCAACACCGCATATTAAACGCCTAAGAATGTATCTGACTCTTAAGTATCTTAAAACCTATGGATTGCTATGTCTCCGAAAGAGAATCAAGCATGTGTACAGGGACATAAACGCAGCAGTGATAGGATTGGAGAGGTTCGGTGAGCAAATGAAGACCCTTTGAAGTCATATTGCATGGTACCCATTCCACGGGTTTCAACTACCCAGGTTTAAGGTATTCTTCCTTCAGCTAAAACATGCATGTGGAACCTAGAGTATGATCAACCATGTGATCGGGAGACGTGTTCAAATATGTCTCAGTTTTCGTACCCTGGTACTCGGGTGCAACATTCCAGACGCTTTACTAACACTCTCCCGACTTGGAGAGTCAGTCCCTTTAACCTCCTGTTTGGCCCAGTTTGCAATTTCTGCGGAAGATGAACAGGAATAGCGAGAACCAATGAGAGACTAGCTGGAGGTGTCTGGACGGGCAAATTTAACTCTCATTTCCCACCAGGAAGAGGAAATAACCAAAGGCTCAGCGTGCCGTGTCGGAACCAGATTAGGGCCTGAAGCCATCCTGCGGTGTTGCGGCCAGCTCACAAGAAAACGAGTTGAAGAAAGGAGCTCAGGGGCACTGTAATTCACAAACCTGCAGAGTTATAAATGACAACTATCGTCCAAAAATATACTGAAGTAAGGCTGCCAAGAGGACTTGAAAGCGGGGCAGAATTGCAGGAAACCGATTTCAGGAGGTAGACTGGAATTGCATTGAAAGCATAGGAAAAGAGGCAGAACGTCCACAATGATGCACTTGGCCAAAAAGGGCGTATGCGTTTTTTCCTGAATATATTCAGGAAAAAACGCATACGCCCTTTTTGGCCAACCAAGCAAGCTTGCAAAGGAAATCTGCACTACAATGAAGTCTCACTTCCCCCCGGTCAAAAGGGCCATCTGAAAAAAGTGTAAAATCCAGAAAGGCAGGACAGGCCATGGAGAACTGGGAGCCTTGTTATGCTGATGGGCGGGATGTAAATTGCCAACAGACACTCGGGAGAAGTGTATGGTGTTTCCTGAAACATCTAAAAAACAAAGCAACAGAGCCTAGGGCACTTCCACTTATGGTCCTATAGCTTAGGGAAATTAAAATCAAAAAGACACAGCCACCCCAATGTTTGGGACGCCTCTGTTTACAAGAACCTCGTTTACCGTACAAGTTCAATATCACAGAAAGTGAAAAATGGATAAAGAACTTGTGGTACTTACGTACAATGCAGTATCACTCAGCAGTGAAATCTATGTCATCAGGCCCGTAGCAGCACAATGAGTGGATTCAGGTACGATGATTCTAACTGAAATAAGTCACACAGAAAAAGAAACATCATAAGATATCAGTAATACACGGAATGTAAACTTGGCTACACAGGAACTGAATTACAGAACAGAACAGGGTCTCAAATTTAGAAAACCAACTTATGCTTGTTTAAGGGTAAAGGTGAGTTGGGGTGCTGCATAAAACCAGAGATTGAAATGAGCACAGATAAAGTTCCTTAAGCCAAATATGGAATAGACAAGAGCTACTCCTTGCTCAACGAAATGGACTCAACACCGCATATTAAACGCCTAAGAATGTATCTGACTCTTAAGTATCTTAAAACCTATGGATTGCTATGTCTCTGAAAGAGAATCAAGCATGTGTACAGGGACATAAACGCAGCAGTGATAGGATTGGAGAGGTTCGGTGAGCAAATGAAGACCCTTTGAAGTCATATTGCATGGTACCCATTCCACGGGTTTCAACTACCCAGGTTTAAGGTATTCTTCCTTCAGCTAAAACATGCATGTGGAACCTAGAGTATGATCAACCATGTGATCGGGAGACGTGTTCAAATATGTCTCAGTTTTCGTACCCTGGTACTCGGGTGCAACATTCCAGACGCTTTACTAACACTCTCCCGACTTGGAGAGTCAGTCCCTTTAACCTCCTGTTTGGCCCAGTTTGCAATTTCTGCGGAAGATGAACAGGAATAGCGAGAACCAATGAGAGACTAGCTGGAGGTGTCTGGACGGGCAAATTTAACTCTCATTTCCCACCAGGAAGAGGAAATAACCAAAGGCTCAGCGTGCCGTGTCGGAACCAGATTAGGGCCTGAAGCCATCCTGCGGTGTTGCGGCCAGCTCACAAGAAAACGAGTTGAAGAAAGGAGCTCAGGGGCACTGTAATTCACAAACCTGCAGAGTTATAAATGACAACTATCGTCCAAAAATATACTGAAGTAAGGCTGCCAAGAGGACTTGAAAGCGGGGCAGAATTGCAGGAAACCGATTTCAGGAGGTAGACTGGAATTGCATTGAAAGCATAGGAAAAGAGGCAGAACGTCCACAATGATGCACTTGGCCAAAAAGGGCGTATGCGTTTTTTCCTGAATATATTCAGGAAAAAACGCATACGCCCTTTTTGGCCAACCAAGCAAGCTTGCAAAGGAAATCTGCACTACAATGAAGTCTCACTTCCCCCCGGTCAAAAGGGCCATCTGAAAAAAGTGTAAAATCCAGAAAGGCAGGACAGGCCATGGAGAACTGGGAGCCTTGTTATGCTGATGGGCGGGATGTAAATTGCCAACAGACACTCGGGAGAAGTGTATGGTGTTTCCTGAAACATCTAAAAAACAAAGCAACAGAGCCTAGGGCACTTCCACTTATGGTCCTATAGCTTAGGGAAATTAAAATCAAAAAGACACAGCCACCCCAATGTTTGGGACGCCTCTGTTTACAAGAACCTCGTTTACCGTACAAGTTCAATATCACAGAAAGTGAAAAATGGATAAAGAACTTGTGGTACTTACGTACAATGCAGTATCACTCAGCAGTGAAATCTATGTCATCAGGCCCGTAGCAGCACAATGAGTGGATTCAGGTACGATGATTCTAACTGAAATAAGTCACACAGAAAAAGAAACATCATAAGATATCAGTAATACACGGAATGTAAACTTGGCTACACAGGAACTGAATTACAGAACAGAACAGGGTCTCAAATTTAGAAAACCAACTTATGCTTGTTTAAGGGTAAAGGTGAGTTGGGGTGCTGCATAAAACCAGAGATTGAAATGAGCACAGATAAAGTTCCTTAAGCCAAATATGGAATAGACAAGAGCTACTCCTTGCTCAACGAAATGGACTCAACACCGCATATTAAACGCCTAAGAATGTACCTGACTCTTAAGTATCTTAAAACCTATGGATTGCTATGTCTCCGAAAGAGAATCAAGCATGTGTACAGGGACATAAACGCAGCAGTGATAGGATTGGAGAGGTTCGGTGAGCAAATGAAGACCCTTTGAAGTCATATTGCATGGTACCCATTCCACGGGTTTCAACTACCCAGGTTTAAGGTATTCTTCCTTCAGCTAAAACATGCATGTGGAACCTAGAGTATGATCAACCATGTGATCGGGAGACGTGTTCAAATATGTCTCAGTTTTCGTACCCTGGTACTCGGGTGCAACATTCCAGACGCTTTACTAACACTCTCCCGACTTGGAGAGTCTGTCCCTTTAACCTCCTGTTTGGCCCAGTTTGCAATTTCTGCGGAAGATGAACAGGAATAGCGAGAACCAATGAGAGACTAGCTGGAGGTGTCTGGACGGGCAAATTTAACTCTCATTTCCCACCAGGAAGAGGAAATAACCAAAGGCTCAGCGTGCCGTGCCGGAACCAGATTAGGGCCTGAAGCCATCCTGCGGTGTTGCGGCCAGCTCACAAGAAAGCGAGTTGAAGAAAGGAGCTCAGGGGCACTGTAATTCACAAACCTGCAGAGTTATAAATGACAGCTATCGTCCAAAAATATACTGAAGTAAGGCTGCCAAGAGGACTTGAAAGCGGGGCAGAATTGCAGGAAACCGATTTCAGGAGGTAGACTGGAATTGCATTGAAAGCATAGGAAAAGAGGCAGAACGTCCACAATGATGCACTTGGCCAAAAAGGGCGTATGCGTTTTTTCCTGAATATATTCAGGAAAAAACGCATACGCCCTTTTTGGCCAACCAAGCAAGCTTGCAAAGGAAATCTGCACTACAATGAAGTCTCACTTCCCCCCCCTCCCCGGTCAAAAGGGCCATCTGAAAAAAGTGTAAAATCCAGAAAGGCAGGACAGGCCATGGAGAACTGGGAGCCTTGTTATGCTGATGGGCGGGATGTAAACTGCCAACAGACACTCGGGAGAAGTGTATGGTGTTTCCTGAAACATCTAAAAAACAAAGCAACAGAGCCTAGGGCACTTCCACTTATGGTCCTATAGCTTAGGGAAATTAAAATCAAAAAGATACAGCCACCCCAATGTTTGGGACGCCTCTGTTTACAAGAACCTCGTTTACCGTACAAGTTCAATATCACAGAAAGTGAAAAATGGATAAAGAACTTGTGGTACTTACGTACAATGCAGTATCACTCAGCAGTGAAATCTATGTCATCAGGCCCGTAGCAGCACAATGAGTGGATTCAGGTACGATGATTCTAACTGAAATAAGTCACACAGAAAAAGAAACATCATAAGATATCAGTAATACATGGAATGTAAACTTGGCTACACAGGAACTGAATTACAGAACAGAACAGGGTCTCAAATTTAGAAAACCAACTTATGCTTGTTTAAGGGTAAAGGTGAGTTGGGGTGCTGCATAAAACCAGAGATTGAAATGAGCACAGATAAAGTTCCTTAAGCCAAATATGGAATAGACAAGAGCTACTCCTTGCTCAACGAAATGGACTCAACACCCCATATTAAACGCCTAAGAATGTACCTGACTCTTAAGTATCTTAAAACGTATGGATTGCTATGTCTCCGAAAGAGAATCAAGCATGTGTACAGGGACATAAACGCAGCAGTGATAGGATTGGAGAGGTTCGGTGAGCAAATGATGACCCTTTGAAGTCATATTGCATGGTACCCATTCCACGGGTTTCAACTACCCAGGTTTAAGGTATTCTTCCTTCAGCTAAAACATGCATGTGGAACCTAGAGTATGATCAACCATGTGATCGGGAGACGTGTTCAAATATGTCTCAGTTTTCGTACCCTGGTACTCGGGTGCAACATTCCAGACGCTTTACTAACACTCTCCCGGCTTGGAGAGTCTGTCCCTTTAACCTCCTGTTTGGCCCAGTTTGCAATTTCTGCGTAAGATGAACAGGAATAACGAGAACCAATGAGAGACTAGCTGGAGGTGTCTGGACGGGCAAATTTAACTCTCATTTCCCACCAGGAAGAGGAAATAACCAAAGGCTCAGCGTGCCGTGCCGGAACCAGATTAGGGCCTGAAGCCATCCTGCGGTGTTGCGGCCAGCTCACAAGAAAACGAGTTGAAGAAAGGAGCTCAGGGGCACTGTAATTCACAAACCTGCAGAGTTATAAATGACAGCTATCGTCCAAAAATATACTGAAGTAAGGCTGCCAAGAGGACTTGAAAGCGGGGCAGAATTGCAGGAAACCGATTTCAGGAGGTAGACTGGAATTGCATTGAAAGCATAGGAAAAGAGGCAGAACGTCCACAATGATGCACTTGGCCAAAAAGGGCGTATGCGTTTTTTCCTGAATATATTCAGGAAAAAACGCATACGCCCTTTTTGGCCAACCAAGCAAGCTTGCAAAGGAAATCTGCACTACAATGAAGTCTCACTTCCCCCCGGTCAAAAGGGCCATCTGAAAAAAGTGTAAAATCCAGAAAGGCAGGACAGGCCATGGAGAACTGGGAGCCTTGTTATGCTGATGGGCGGGATGTAAACTGCCAACAGACACTCGGGAGAAGTGTATGGTGTTTCCTGAAACATCTAAAAAACAAAGCAACAGAGCCTAGGGCACTTCCACTTATGGTCCTATAGCCTAGGGAAATTAAAATCAAAAAGACACAGCCACCCCAATGTTTGGGACGCCTCTGTTTACAAGAACCTCGTTTACCGTACAAGTTCAATATCACAGAAAGTGAAAAATGGATAAAGAACTTGTGGTACTTACGTACAATGCAGTATCACTCAGCAGTGAAATCTATGCCATCAGGCCCGTAGCAGCACAATGAGTGGATTCAGGTACGATGATTCTAACTGAAATAAGTCACACAGAAAAAGAAACATCATAAGATATCAGTAATACACGGAATGTAAACTTGGCTACACAGGAACTGAATTACAGAACAGAACAGGGTCTCAAATTTAGAAAACCAACTTATGCTTGTTTAAGGGTAAAGGTGAGTTGGGGTGCTGCATAAAACCAGAGATTGAAATGAGCACAGATAAAGTTCCTTAAGCCAAATATGGAATAGACAAGAGCTACTCCTTGCTCAACGAAATGGACTCAACACCGCATATTAAACGCCTAAGAATGTACCTGACTCTTAAGTATCTTAAAACCTATGGATTGCTATGTCTCCGAAAGAGAATCAAGCATGTGTACAGGGACATAAACGCAGCAGTGATAGGATTGGAGAGGTTCGGTGAGCAAATGAAGACCCTTTGAAGTCATATTGCATGGTACCCATTCCACGGGTTTCAACTACCCAGGTTTAAGGTATTCTTCCTTCAGCTAAAACATGCATGTGGAACCTAGAGTATGATCAACCATGTGATCGGGAGACGTGTTCAAATATGTCTCAGTTTTCGTACCCTGGTACTCGGGTGCAACATTCCAGACGCTTTACTAACACTCTCCCGACTTGGAGAGTCAGTCCCTTTAACCTCCTGTTTGGCCCAGTTTGCAATTTCTGCGGAAGATGAACAGGAATAGCGAGAACCAATGAGAGACTAGCTGGAGGTGTCTGGACGGGCAAATTTAACTCTCATTTCCCACCAGGAAGAGGAAATAACCAAAGGCTCAGCGTGCCGTGCCGGAACCAGATTAGGGCCTGAAGCCATCCTGCGGTGTTGCGGCCAGCTCACAAGAAAACGAGTTGAAGAAAGGAGCTCAGGGGCACTGTAATTCACAAACCTGCAGAGTTATAAATGACAACTATCGTCCAAAAATATACTGAAGTAAGGCTGCCAAGAGGACTTGAAAGCGGGGCAGAATTGCAGGAAACCGATTTCAGGAGGTAGACTGGAATTGCATTGAAAGCATAGGAAAAGAGGCAGAACGTCCACAATGATGCACTTGGCCAAAAAGGGCGTATGCGTTTTTTCCTGAATATATTCAGGAAAAAACGCATACGCCCTTTTTGGCCAACCAAGCAAGCTTGCAAAGGAAATCTGCACTACAATGAAGTCTCACTTCCCCCCGGTCAAAAGGGCCATCTGAAAAAAGTGTAAAATCCAGAAAGGCAGGACAGGCCATGGAGAACTGGGAGCCTTGTTATGCTGATGGGCGGGATGTAAACTGCCAACAGACACTCGGGAGAAGTGTATGGTGTTTCCTGAAACATCTAAAAAACAAAGCAACAGAGCCTAGGGCACTTCCACTTATGGTCCTATAGCTTAGGGAAATTAAAATCAAAAAGACACAGCCACCCCAATGTTTGGGACGCCTCTGTTTACAAGAACCTCGTTTACCGTACAAGTTCAATATCACAGAAAGTGAAAAATGGATAAAGAACTTGTGGTACTTACGTACAATGCAGTATCACTCAGCAGTGAAATCTATGTCATCAGGCCCGTAGCAGCACAATGAGTGGATTCAGGTACGATGATTCTAACTGAAATAAGTCACACAGAAAAAGAAACATCATAAGATATCAGTAATACATGGAATGTAAACTTGGCTACACAGGAACTGAATTACAGAACACAACAGGGTCTCAAATTTAGAAAACCAACTTATGCTTGTTTAAGGGTAAAGGTGAGTTGGGGTGCTGCATAAAACCAGAGATTGAAATGAGCACAGATAAAGTTCTTTAAGCCAAATATGGAATAGACAAGAGCTACTCCTTGCTCAACGAAATGGACTCAACACCGCATATTAAACGCCTAAGAATGTACCTGACTCTTAAGTATCTTAAAACCTATGGATTGCTATGTCTCCGAAAGAGAATCAAGCATGTGTACAGGGACATAAACAGCAGCAGTGATAGGATTGGAGAGGTTCGGTGAGCAAATGAAGACCCTTTGAAGTCATATTGCATGGTACCCATTCCACGGGTTTCAACTACCCAGGTTTAAGGTATTCTTCCTTCAGCTAAAACATGCATGTGGAACCTAGAGTATGATCAACCATGTGATCGGGAGACGTGTTCAAATATGTCTCAGTTTTCGTACCCTGGTACTCGGGTGCAACATTCCAGACGCTTTACTAACACTCTCCCGACTTGGAGAGTCTGTCCCTTTAACCTCCTGTTTGGCCCAGTTTGCAATTTCTGCGGAAGATGAACAGGAATAGCGAGAACCAATGAGAGACTAGCTGGAGGTGTCTGGACGGGCAAATTTAACTCTCATTTCCCACCAGGAAGAGGAAATAACCAAAGGCTCAGCGTGCCGTGCCGGAACCAGATTAGGGCCTGAAGCCATCCTGCGGTGTTGCGGCCAGCTCACAAGAAAGCGAGTTGAAGAAAGGAGCTCAGGGGCACTGTAATTCACAAACCTGCAGAGTTATAAATGACAGCTATCGTCCAAAAATATACTGAAGTAAGGCTGCCAAGAGGACTTGAAAGCGGGGCAGAATTGCAGGAAACCGATTTCAGGAGGTAGACTGGAATTGCATTGAAAACATAGGAAAAGAGGCAGAACGTCCACAATGATGCACTTGGCCAAAAAGGGCATATGCGTTTTTTCCTGAATATATTCAGGAAAAAACGCATACGCCCTTTTTGGCCAACCAAGCAAGCTTGCAAAGGAAATCTGCACTACAATGAAGTCTCACTTCCCCCCGGTCAAAAGGGCCATCTGAAAAAAGTGTAAAATCCAGAAAGGCAGGACAGGCCATGGAGAACTGGGAGCCTTGTTATGCTGATGGGCGGGATGTAAACTGCCAACAGACACTCGGGAGAAGTGTATGGTGTTTCCTGAAACATCTAAAAAACAAAGCAACAGAGCCTAGGGCACTTCCACTTATGGTCCTATAGCTTAGGGAAATTAAAATCAAAAAGACACAGCCACCCCAATGTTTGGGACGCCTCTGTTTACAAGAACCTCGTTTACCGTACAAGTTCAATATCACAGAAAGTGAAAAATGGATAAAGAACTTGTGGTACTTACGTACAATGCAGTATCACTCAGCAGTGAAATCTATGTCATCAGGCCCGTAGCAGCACAATGAGTGGATTCAGGTACGATGATTCTAACTGAAATAAGTCACACAGAAAAAGAAACATCATAAGATATCAGTAATACACGGAATGTAAACTTGGCTACACAGGAACTGAATTACAGAACAGAACAGGGTCTCAAATTTAGAAAACCAACTTATGCTTGTTTAAGGGTAAAGGTGAGTTGGGGTGCTGCATAAAACCAGAGATTGAAATGAGCACAGATAAAGTTCCTTAAGCCAAATATGGAATAGACAAGAGCTACTCCTTGCTCAACGAAATGGACTCAACACCGCATATTAAACGCCTAAGAATGTACCTGACTCTTAAGTATCTTAAAACCTATGGATTGCTATGTCTCCGAAAGAGAATCAAGCATGTGTACAGGGACATAAACGCAGCAGTGATAGGATTGGAGAGGTTCGGTGAGCAAATGAAGACCCTTTGAAGTCATATTGCATGGTACCCATTCCACGGGTTTCAACTACCCAGGTTTAAGGTATTCTTCCTTCAGCTAAAACATGCATGTGGAACCTAGAGTATGATCAACCATGTGATCGGGAGACGTGTTCAAATATGTCTCAGTTTTCGTACCCTGGTACTCGGGTGCAACATTCCAGACGCTTTACTAACACTCTCCCGACTTGGAGAGTCTGTCCCTTTAACCTCCTGTTTGGCCCAGTTTGCAATTTCTGCGGAAGATGAACAGGAATAGCGAGAACCAATGAGAGACTAGCTGGAGGTGTCTGGACGGGCAAATTTAACTCTCATTTCCCACCAGGAAGAGGAAATAACCAAAGGCTCAGCGTGCCGTGCCGGAACCAGATTAGGGCCTGAAGCCATCCTGCGGTGTTGCGGCCAGCTCACAAGAAAGCGAGTTGAAGAAAGGAGCTCAGGGGCACTGTAATTCACAAACCTGCAGAGTTATAAATGACAGCTATCGTCCAAAAATATACTGAAGTAAGGCTGCCAAGAGGACTTGAAAGCGGGGCAGAATTGCAGGAAACCGATTTCAGGAGGTAGACTGGAATTGCATTGAAAGCATAGGAAAAGAGGCAGAACGTCCACAATGATGCACTTGGCCAAAAAGGGCATATGCGTTTTTTCCTGAATATATTCAGGAAAAAACGCATACGCCCTTTTTGGCCAACCAAGCAAGCTTGCAAAGGAAATCTGCACTACAATGAAGTCTCACTTCCCCCCGGTCAAAAGGGCCATCTGAAAAAAGTGTAAAATCCAGAAAGGCAGGACAGGCCATGGAGAACTGGGAGCCTTGTTATGCTGATGGGCGGGATGTAAACTGCCAACAGACACTCGGGAGAAGTGTATGGTGTTTCCTGAAACATCTAAAAAACAAAGCAACAGAGCCTAGGGCACTTCCACTTATGGTCCTATAGCTTAGGGAAATTAAAATCAAAAAGACACAGCCACCCCAATGTTTGGGACGCCTCTGTTTACAAGAACCTCGTTTACCGTACAAGTTCAATATCACAGAAAGTGAAAAATGGATAAAGAACTTGTGGTACTTACGTACAATGCAGTATCACTCAGCAGTGAAATCTATGTCATCAGGCCCGTAGCAGCACAATGAGTGGATTCAGGTACGATGATTCTAACTGAAATAAGTCACACAGAAAAAGAAACATCATAAGATATCAGTAATACACGGAATGTAAACTTGGCTACACAGGAACTGAATTACAGAACAGAACAGGGTCTCAAATTTAGAAAACCAACTTATGCTTGTTTAAGGGTAAAGGTGAGTTGGGGTGCTGCATAAAACCAGAGATTGAAATGAGCACAGATAAAGTTCCTTAAGCCAAATATGGAATAGACAAGAGCTACTCCTTGCTCAACGAAATGGACTCAACACCGCATATTAAACGCCTAAGAATGTACCTGACTCTTAAGTATCTTAAAACCTATGGATTGCTATGTCTCCGAAAGAGAATCAAGCATGTGTACAGGGACATAAACGCAGCAGTGATAGGATTGGAGAGGTTCGGTGAGCAAATGAAGACCCTTTGAAGTCATATTGCATGGTACCCATTCCACGGGTTTCAACTACCCAGGTTTAAGGTATTCTTCCTTCAGCTAAAACATGCATGTGGAACCTAGAGTATGATCAACCATGTGATCGGGAGACGTGTTCAAATATGTCTCAGTTTTCGTACCCTGGTACTCGGGTGCAACATTCCAGACGCTTTACTAACACTCTCCCGACTTGGAGAGTCAGTCCCTTTAACCTCCTGTTTGGCCCAGTTTGCAATTTCTGCGGAAGATGAACAGGAATAGCGAGAACCAATGAGAGACTAGCTGGAGGTGTCTGGACGGGCAAATTTAACTCTCATTTCCCACCAGGAAGAGGAAATAACCAAAGGCTCAGCGTGCCGTGCCGGAACCAGATTAGGGCCTGAAGCCATCCTGCGGTGTTGCGGCCACCTCACAAGAAAACGAGTTGAAGAAAGGAGCTCAGGGGCACTGTAATTCACAAACCTGCAGAGTTATAAATGACAGCTATCGTCCAAAAATATACTGAAGTAAGGCTGCCAAGAGGACTTGAAAGCGGGGCAGAATTGCAGGAAACCGATTTCAGGAGGTAGACTGGAATTGCACTGAAAGCATAGGAAAAGAGGCAGAACGTCCACAATGATGCACTTGGCCAAAAAGGGCGTATGCGTTTTTTCCTGAATATATTCAGGAAAAAACGCATACGCCCTTTTTGGCCAACCAAGCAAGCTTGCAAAGGAAATCTGCACTACAATGAAGTCTCACTTCCCCCCGGTCAAAAGGGCCATCTGAAAAAAGTGTAAAATCCAGAAAGGCAGGACAGGCCATGGAGAACTGGGAGCCTTGTTATGCTGATGGGCGGGATGTAAATTGCCAACAGACACTCGGGAGAAGTGTATGGTGTTTCCTGAAACATCTAAAAAACAAAGCAACAGAGCCTAGGGCACTTCCACTTATGGTCCTATAGCTTAGGGAAATTAAAATCAAAAAGACACAGCCACCCCAATGTTTGGGACGCCTCTGTTTACAAGAACCTCGTTTACCGTACAAGTTCAATATCACAGAAAGTGAAAAATGGATAAAGAACTTGTGGTACTTACGTACAATGCAGTATCACTCAGCAGTGAAATCTATGTCATCAGGCCCGTAGCAGCACAATGAGTGGATTCAGGTACGATGATTCTAACTGAAATAAGTCACACAGAAAAAGAAACATCATAAGATATCAGTAATACACGGAATGTAAACTTGGCTACACAGGAACTGAATTACAGAACAGAACAGGGTCTCAAATTTAGAAAACCAACTTATGCTTGTTTAAGGGTAAAGGTGAGTTGGGGTGCTGCATAAAACCAGAGATTGAAATGAGCACAGATAAAGTTCCTTAAGCCAAATATGGAATAGACAAGAGCTACTCCTTGCTCAACGAAATGGACTCAACACCGCATATTAAACGCCTAAGAATGTACCTGACTCTTAAGTATCTTAAAACCTATGGATTGCTATGTCTCCGAAAGAGAATCAAGCATGTGTACAGGGACATAAACGCAGCAGTGATAGGATTGGAGAGGTTCGGTGAGCAAATGAAGACCCTTTGAAGTCATATTGCATGGTACCCATTCCACGGGTTTCAACTACCCAGGTTTAAGGTATTCTTCCTTCAGCTAAAACATGCATGTGGAACCTAGAGTATGATCAACCATGTGATCGGGAGACGTGTTCAAATATGTCTCAGTTTTCGTACCCTGGTACTCGGGTGCAACATTCCAGACGCTTTACTAACACTCTCCCGACTTGGAGAGTCAGTCCCTTTAACCTCCTGTTTGGCCCAGTTTGCAATTTCTGCGGAAGATGAACAGGAATAGCGAGAACCAATGAGAGACTAGCTGGAGGTGTCTGGACGGGCAAATTTAACTCTCATTTCCCACCAGGAAGAGGAAATAACCAAAGGCTCAGCGTGCCGTGCCGGAACCAGATTAGGGCCTGAAGCCATCCTGCGGTGTTGCGGCCAGCTCACAAGAAAACGAGTTGAAGAAAGGAGCTCAGGGGCACTGTAATTCACAAACCTGCAGAGTTATAAATGACAACTATCGTCCAAAAATATACTGAAGTAAGGCTGCCAAGAGGACTTGAAAGCGGGGCAGAATTGCAGGAAACCGATTTCAGGAGGTAGACTGGAATTGCATTGAAAGCATAGGAAAAGAGGCAGAACGTCCACAATGATGCACTTGGCCAAAAAGGGCGTATGCGTTTTTTCCTGAATATATTCAGGAAAAAACGCATACGCCCTTTTTGGCCAACCAAGCAAGCTTGCAAAGGAAATCTGCACTACAATGAAGTCTCACTTCCCCCCCCCCCGGTCAAAAGGGCCATCTGAAAAAAGTGTAAAATCCAGAAAGGCAGGACAGGCCATGGAGAACTGGGAGCCTTGTTATGCTGATGGGCGGGATGTAAACTGCCAACAGACACTCGGGAGAAGTGTATGGTGTTTCCTGAAACATCTAAAAAACAAAGCAACAGAGCCTAGGGCACTTCCACTTATGGTCCTATAGCTTAGGGAAATTAAAATCAAAAAGACACAGCCACCCCAATGTTTGGGACGCCTCTGTTTACAAGAACCTCGTTTACCGTACAAGTTCAATATCACAGAAAGTGAAAAATGGATAAAGAACTTGTGGTACTTACGTACAATGCAGTATCACTCAGCAGTGAAATCTATGTCATCAGGCCCGTAGCAGCACAATGAGTGGATTCAGGTACGATGATTCTAACTGAAATAAGTCACACAGAAAAAGAAACATCATAAGATATCAGTAATACACGGAATGTAAACTTGGCTACACAGGAACTGAATTACAGAACAGAACAGGGTCTCAAATTTAGAAAACCAACTTATGCTTGTTTAAGGGTAAAGGTGAGTTGGGGTGCTGCATAAAACCAGAGATTGAAATAAGCACAGATAAAGTTCCTTAAGCCAAATATGGAATAGACAAGAGCTACTCCTTGCTCAACGAAATGGACTCAACACCGCATATTAAACGCCTAAGAATGTACCTGACTCTTAAGTATCTTAAAACCTATGGATTGCTATGTCTCCGAAAGAGAATCAAGCATGTGTACAGGGACATAAACGCAGCAGTGATAGGATTGGAGAGGTTCGGTGAGCAAATGAAGACCCTTTGAAGTCATATTGCATGGTACCCATTCCACGGGTTTCAACTACCCAGGTTTAAGGTATTCTTCCTTCAGCTAAAACATGCATGTGGAACCTAGAGTATGATCAACCATGTGATCGGGAGACGTGTTCAAATATGTCTCAGTTTTCGTACCCTGGTACTCGGGTGCAACATTCCAGACGCTTTACTAACACTCTCCCGACTTGGAGAGTCTGTCCCTTTAACCTCCTGTTTGGCCCAGTTTGCAATTTCTGCGGAAGATGAACAGGAATAGCGAGAACCAATGAGAGACTAGCTGGAGGTGTCTGGACGGGCAAATTTAACTCTCATTTCCCACCAGGAAGAGGAAATAACCAAAGGCTCAGCGTGCCGTGCCGGAACCAGATTAGGGCCTGAAGCCATCCTGCGGTGTTGCGGCCAGCTCACAAGAAAGCGAGTTGAAGAAAGGAGCTCAGGGGCACTGTAATTCACAAACCTGCAGAGTTATAAATGACAGCTATCGTCCAAAAATATACTGAAGTAAGGCTGCCAAGAGGACTTGAAAGCGGGGCAGAATTGCAGGAAACCGATTTCAGGAGGTAGACTGGAATTGCATTGAAAGCATAGGAAAAGAGGCAGAACGTCCACAATGATGCACTTGGCCAAAAAGGGCGTATGCGTTTTTTCCTGAATATATTCAGGAAAAAACGCATACGCCCTTTTTGGCCAACCAAGCAAGCTTGCAAAGGAAATCTGCACTACAATGAAGTCTCACTTCCCCCGGTCAAAAGGGCCATCTGAAAAAAGTGTAAAATCCAGAAAGGCAGGACAGGCCATGGAGAACTGGGAGCCTTGTTATGCTGATGGGCGGGATGTAAACTGCCAACAGACACTCGGGAGAAATGTATGGTGTTTCCTGAAACATCTAAAAAACAAAGCAACAGAGCCTAGGGCACTTCCACTTATGGTCCTATAGCTTAGGGAAATTAAAATCAAAAAGACACAGCCACCCCAATGTTTGGGACGCCTCTGTTTACAAGAACCTCGTTTACCGTACAAGTTCAATATCACAGAAAGTGAAAAATGGATAAAGAACTTGTGGTACTTACGTACAATGCAGTATCACTCAGCAGTGAAATCTATGTCATCAGGCCCGTAGCAGCACAATGAGTGGATTCAGGTACGATGATTCTAACTGAAATAAGTCACACAGAAAAAGAAACATCATAAGATATCAGTAATACACGGAATGTAAACTTGGCTACACAGGAACTGAATTACAGAACAGAACAGGGTCTCAAATTTAGAAAACCAACTTATGCTTGTTTAAGGGTAAAGGTGAGTTGGGGTGCTGCATAAAACCAGAGATTGAAATGAGCACAGATAAAGTTCCTTAAGCCAAATATGGAATAGACAAGAGCTACTCCTTGCTCAACGAAATGGACTCAACACCGCATATTAAACGCCTAAGAATGTACCTGACTCTTAAGTATCTTAAAACCTATGGATTGCTATGTCTCCGAAAGAGAATCAAGCATGTGTACAGGGACATAAACGCAGCAGTGATAGGATTGGAGAGGTTCGGTGAGCAAATGAAGACCCTTTGAAGTCATATTGCATGGTACCCATTCCACGGGTTTCAACTACCCAGGTTTAAGGTATTCTTCCTTCAGCTAAAACATGCATGTGGAACCTAGAGTATGATCAACCATGTGATCGGGAGACGTGTTCAAATATGTCTCAGTTTTCGTACCCTGGTACTCGGGTGCAACATTCCAGACGCTTTACTAACACTCTCCCGACTTGGAGAGTCAGTCCCATTAACCTCCTGTTTGGCCCAGTTTGCAATTTCTGCGGAAGATGAACAGGAATAGCGAGAACCAATGAGAGACTAGCTGGAGGTGTCTGGACGGGCAAATTTAACTCTCATTTCCCACCAGGAAGAGGAAATAACCAAAGGCTCAGCGTGCCGTGCCGGAACCAGATTAGGGCCTGAAGCCATCCTGCGGTGTTGCGGCCAGCTCACAAGAAAACGAGTTGAAGAAAGGAGCTCAGGGGCACTGTAATTCACAAACCTGCAGAGTTATAAATGACAACTATCGTCCAAAAATATACTGAAGTAAGGCTGCCAAGAGGACTTGAAAGCGGGGCAGAATTGCAGGAAACCGATTTCAGGAGGTAGACTGGAATTGCATTGAAAGCATAGGAAAAGAGGCAGAACGTCCACAATGATGCACTTGGCCAAAAAGGGCGTATGCGTTTTTTCCTGAATATATTCAGGAAAAAACGCATACGCCCTTTTTGGCCAACCAAGCAAGCTTGCAAAGGAAATCTGCACTACAATGAAGTCTCACTTCCCCCCGGTCAAAAGGGCCATCTGAAAAAAGTGTAAAATCCAGAAAGGCAGGACAGGCCATGGAGAACTGGGAGCCTTGTTATGCTGATGGGCGGGATGTAAACTGCCAACAGACACTCGGGAGAAGTGTATGGTGTTTCCTGAAACATCTAGAAAACAAAGCAACAGAGCCTAGGGCACTTCCACTTATGGTCCTATAGCTTAGGGAAATTAAAATCAAAAAGACACAGCCACCCAAATGTTTGGGACGCCTCTGTTTACAAGAACCTCGTTTACCGTACAAGTTCAATATCACAGAAAGTGAAAAATGGATAAAGAACTTGTGGTACTTACGTACAATGCAGTATCACTCAGCAGTGAAATCTATGTCATCAGGCCCGTAGCAGCACAATGAGTGGATTCAGGTACGATGATTCTAACTGAAATAAGTCACACAGAAAAAGAAACATCATAAGATATCAGTAATACATGGAATGTAAACTTGGCTACACAGGAACTGAATTACAGAACAGAACAGGGTCTCAAATTTAGAAAACCAACTTATGCTTGTTTAAGGGTAAAGGTGAGTTGGGGTGCTGCATAAAACCAGAGATTGAAATGAGCACAGATAAAGTTCCTTAAGCCAAATATGGAATAGACAAGAGCTACTCCTTGCTCAACGAAATGGACTCAAAACCCCATATTAAACGCCTAAGAATGTACCTGACTCTTAAGTATCTTAAAACGTATGGATTGCTATGTCTCCGAAAGAGAATCAAGCATGTGTACAGGGACATAAACGCAGCAGTGATAGGATTGGAGAGGTTCGGTGAGCAAATGAAGACCCTTTGAAGTCATATTGCATGGTACCCATTCCACGGGTTTCAACTACCCAGGTTTAAGGTATTCTTCCTTCAGCTAAAACATGCATGTGGAACCTAGAGTATGATCAACCATGTGATCGGGAGACGTGTTCAAATATGTCTCAGTTTTCGTACCCTGGTACTCGGGTGCAACATTCCAGACGCTTTACTAACACTCTCCCGACTTGGAGAGTCTGTCCCTTTAACCTCCTGTTTGGCCCAGTTTGCAATTTCTGCGGAAGATGAACAGGAATAGCGAGAACCAATGAGAGACTAGCTGGAGGTGTCTGGACGGGCAAATTTAACTCTCATTTCCCACCAGGAAGAGGAAATAACCAAAGGCTCAGCGTGCCGTGCCGGAACCAGATTAGGGCCTGAAGCCATCCTGCGGTGTTGCGGCCAGCTCACAAGAAAGCGAGTTGAAGAAAGGAGCTCAGGGGCACTGTAATTCACAAACCTGCAGAGTTATAAATGACAGCTATCGTCCAAAAATATACTGAAGTAAGGCTGCCAAGAGGACTTGAAAGCGGGGCAGAATTGCAGGAAACCGATTTCAGGAGGTAGACTGGAATTGCATTGAAAGCATAGGAAAAGAGGCAGAACGTCCACAATGATGCACTTGGCCAAAAAGGGCGTATGCGTTTTTTCCTGAATATATTCAGGAAAAAACGCATACGCCCTTTTTGGCCAACCAAGCAAGCTTGCAAAGGAAATCTGCACTACAATGAAGTCTCACTTCCCCCCGGTCAAAAGGGCCATCTGAAAAAAGTGTAAAATCCAGAAAGGCAGGACAGGCCATGGAGAACTGGGAGCCTTGTTATGCTGATGGGCGGGATGTAAACTGCCAACAGACACTCGGGAGAAATGTATGGTGTTTCCTGAAACATCTAAAAAACAAAGCAACAGAGCCTAGGGCACTTCCACTTATGGTCCTATAGCTTAGGGAAATTAAAATCAAAAAGACACAGCCACCCCAATGTTTGGGACGCCTCTGTTTACAAGAACCTCGTTTACCGTACAAGTTCAATATCACAGAAAGTGAAAAATGGATAAAGAACTTGTGGTACTTACGTACAATGCAGTATCACTCAGCAGTGAAATCTATGTCATCAGGCCCGTAGCAGCACAATGAGTGGATTCAGGTACGATGATTCTAACTGAAATAAGTCACACAGAAAAAGAAACATCATAAGATATCAGTAATACACGGAATGTCAACTTGGCTACACAGGAACTGAATTACAGAACAGAACAGGGTCTCAAATTTAGAAAACCAACTTATGCTTGTTTAAGGGTAAAGGTGAGTTGGGGTGCTGCATAAAACCAGAGATTGAAATGAGCACAGATAAAGTTCCTTAAGCCAAATATGGAATAGACAAGAGCTACTCCTTGCTCAACGAAATGGACTCAACACCGCATATTAAACGCCTAAGAATGTACCTGACTCTTAAGTATCTTAAAACCTATGGATTGCTATGTCTCCGAAAGAGAATCAAGCATGTGTACAGGGACATAAACGCAGCAGTGATAGGATTGGAGAGGTTCGGTGAGCAAATGAAGACCCTTTGAAGTCATATTGCATGGTACCCATTCCACGGGTTTCAACTACCCAGGTTTAAGGTATTCTTCCTTCAGCTAAAACATGCATGTGGAACCTAGAGTATGATCAACCATGTGATCGGGAGACGTGTTCAAATATGTCTCAGTTTTCGTACCCTGGTACTCGGGTGCAACATTCCAGACGCTTTACTAACACTCTCCCGACTTGGAGAGTCAGTCCCTTTAACCTCCTGTTTGGCCCAGTTTGCAATTTCTGCGGAAGATGAACAGGAATAGCGAGAACCAATGAGAGACTAGCTGGAGGTGTCTGGACGGGCAAATTTAACTCTCATTTCCCACCAGGAAGAGGAAATAACCAAAGGCTCAGCGTGCCGTGCCGGAACCAGATTAGGGCCTGAAGCCATCCTGCGGTGTTGCGGCCAGCTCACAAGAAAACGAGTTGAAGAAAGGAGCTCAGGGGCACTGTAATTCACAAACCTGCAGAGTTATAAATGACAACTATCGTCCAAAAATATACTGAAGTAAGGCTGCCAAGAGGACTTGAAAGCGGGGCAGAATTGCAGGAAACCGATTTCAGGAGGTAGACTGGAATTGCATTGAAAGCATAGGAAAAGAGGCAGAACGTCCACAATGATGCACTTGGCCAAAAAGGGCGTATGCGTTTTTTCCTGAATATATTCAGGAAAAAACGCATACGCCCTTTTTGGCCAACCAAGCAAGCTTGCAAAGGAAATCTGCACTACAATGAAGTCTCACTTCCCCCCCCCCCCGGTCAAAAGGGCCATCTGAAAAAAGTGTAAAATCCAGAAAGGCAGGACAGGCCATGGAGAACTGGGAGCCTTGTTATGCTGATGGGCGGGATGTAAACTGCCAACAGACACTCGGGAGAAGTGTATGGTGTTTCCTGAAACATCTAAAAAACAAAGCAACAGAGCCTAGGGCACTTCCACTTATGGTCCTATAGCTTAGGGAAATTAAAATCAAAAAGACACAGCCACCCAAATGTTTGGGACGCCTCTGTTTACAAGAACCTCGTTTACCGTACAAGTTCAATATCACAGAAAGTGAAAAATGGATAAAGAACTTGTGGTACTTACGTACAATGCAGTATCACTCAGCAGTGAAATCTATGTCATCAGGCCCGTAGCAGCACAATGAGTGGATTCAGGTACGATGATTCTAACTGAAATAAGTCACACAGAAAAAGAAACATCATAAGATATCAGTAATACATGGAATGTAAACTTGGCTACACAGGAACTGAATTACAGAACAGAACAGGGTCTCAAATTTAGAAAACCAACTTATGCTTGTTTAAGGGTAAAGGTGAGTTGGGGTGCTGCATAAAACCAGAGATTGAAATGAGCACAGATAAAGTTCCTTAAGCCAAATATGGAATAGACAAGAGCTACTCCTTGCTCAACGAAATGGACTCAAAACCCCATATTAAACGCCTAAGAATGTACCTGACTCTTAAGTATCTTAAAACGTATGGATTGCTATGTCTCCGAAAGAGAATCAAGCATGTGTACAGGGACATAAACGCAGCAGTGATAGGATTGGAGAGGTTCGGTGAGCAAATGAAGACCCTTTGAAATCATATTGCATGGTACCCATTCCACGGGTTTCAACTACCCAGGTTTAAGGTATTCTTCCTTCAGCTAAAACATGCATGTGGAACCTAGAGTATGATCAACCATGTGATCGGGAGACGTGTTCAAATATGTCTCAGTTTTCGTACCCTGGTACTCGGGTGCAACATTCCAGACGCTTTACTAACACTCTCCCGACTTGGAGAGTCTGTCCCTTTAACCTCCTGTTTGGCCCAGTTTGCAATTTCTGCGGAAGATGAACAGGAATAGCGAGAACCAATGAGAGACTAGCTGGAGGTGTCTGGACGGGCAAATTTAACTCTCATTTCCCACCAGGAAGAGGAAATAACCAAAGGCTCAGCGTGCTGTGCCGGAACCAGATTAGGGCCTGAAGCCATCCTGCGGTGTTGCGGCCAGCTCACAAGAAAACGAGTTGAAGAAAGGAGCTCAGGGGCACTGTAATTCACAAACCTGCAGAGTTATAAATGACAACTATCGTCCAAAAATATACTGAAGTAAGGCTGCCAAGAGGACTTGAAAGCGGGGCAGAATTGCAGGAAACCGATTTCAGGAGGTAGACTGGAATTGCACTGAAAGCATAGGAAAAGAGGCAGAACGTCCACAATGATGCACTTGGCCAAAAAGGGCGTATGCGTTTTTTCCTGAATATATTCAGGAAAAAACGCATACGCCCTTTTTGGCCAACCAAGCAAGCTTGCAAAGGAAATCTGCACTACAATGAAGTCTCACTTCCCCCCGGTCAAAAGGGCCATCTGAAAAAAGTGTAAAATCCAGAAAGGCAGGACAGGCCATGGAGAACTGGGAGCCTTGTTATGCTGATGGGCGGGATGTAAACTGCCAACAGACACTCGGGAGAAGTGTATGGTGTTTCCTGAAACATCTAAAAAACAAAGCAACAGAGCCTAGGGCACTTCCACTTATGGTCCTATAGCTTAGGGAAATTAAAATCAAAAAGACACAGCCACCCCAATGTTTGGGACGCCTCTGTTTACAAGAACCTCGTTTACCGTACAAGTTCAATATCACAGAAAGTGAAAAATGGATAAAGAACTTGTGGTACTTACGTACAATGCAGTATCACTCAGCAGTGAAATCTATGTCATCAGGCCCGTAGCAGCACAATGAGTGGATTCAGGTACGATGATTCTAACTGAAATAAGTCACACAGAAAAAGAAACATCATAAGATATCAGTAATACACGGAATGTAAACTTGGCTACACAGGAACAGAATTACAGAACAGAACAGGGTCTCAAATTTAGAAAACCAACTTATGCTTGTTTAAGGGTAAAGGTGAGTTGGGGTGCTGCATAAAACCAGAGATTGAAATGAGCACAGATAAAGTTCCTTAAGCCAAATATGGAATAGACAAGAGCTACTCCTTGCTCAACGAAATGGACTCAACACCGCATATTAAACGCCTAAGAATGTACCTGACTCTTAAGTATCTTAAAACCTATGGATTGCTATGTCTCCGAAAGAGAATCAAGCATGTGTACAGGGACATAAACGCAGCAGTGATAGGATTGGAGAGGTTCGGTGAGCAAATGAAGACCCTTTGAAGTCATATTGCATGGTACCCATTCCACGGGTTTCAACTACCCAGGTTTAAGGTATTCTTCCTTCAGCTAAAACATGCATGTGGAACCTAGAGTATGATCAACCATGTGATCGGGAGACGTGTTCAAATATGTCTCAGTTTTCGTACCCTGGTACTCGGGTGCAACATTCCAGACGCTTTACTAACACTCTCCCGACTTGGAGAGTCTGTCCCTTTAACCTCCTGTTTGGCCCAGTTTGCAATTTCTGCGGAAGATGAACAGGAATAGCGAGAACCAATGAGAGACTAGCTGGAGGTGTCTGGACGGGCAAATTTAACTCTCATTTCCCACCAGGAAGAGGAAATAACCAAAGGCTCAGCGTGCCGTGCCGGAACCAGATTAGGGCCTGAAGCCATCCTGCGGTGTTGCGGCCAGCTCACAAGAAAACGAGTTGAAGAAAGGAGCTCAGGGGCACTGTAATTCACAAACCTGCAGAGTTATAAATGACAACTATCGTCCAAAAATATACTGAAGTAAGGCTGCCAAGAGGACTTGAAAGCGGGGCAGAATTGCAGGAAACCGATTTCAGGAGGTAGACTGGAATTGCACTGAAAGCATAGGAAAAGAGGCAGAACGTCCACAATGATGCACTTGGCCAAAAAGGGCGTATGCGTTTTTTCCTGAATATATTCAGGAAAAAACGCATACGCCCTTTTTGGCCAACCAAGCAAGCTTGCAAAGGAAATCTGCACTACAATGAAGTCTCACTTCCCCCCGGTCAAAAGGGCCATCTGAAAAAAGTGTAAAATCCAGAAAGGCAGGACAGGCCATGGAGAACTGGGAGCCTTGTTATGCTGATGGGCGGGATGTAAACTGCCAACAGACACTCGGGAGAAGTGTATGGTGTTTCCTGAAACATCTAAAAAACAAAGCAACAGAGCCTAGGGCACTTCCACTTATGGTCCTATAGCTTAGGGAAATTAAAATCAAAAAGACACAGCCACCCCAATGTTTGGGACGCCTCTGTTTACAAGAACCTCGTTTACCGTACAAGTTCAATATCACAGAAAGTGAAAAATGGATAAAGAACTTGTGGTACTTACGTACAATGCAGTATCACTCAGCAGTGAAATCTATGTCATCAGGCCCGTAGCAGCACAATGAGTGGATTCAGGTACGATGATTCTAACTGAAATAAGTCACACAGAAAAAGAAACATCATAAGATATCAGTAATACACGGAATGTAAACTTGGCTACACAGGAACAGAATTACAGAACAGAACAGGGTCTCAAATTTAGAAAACCAACTTATGCTTGTTTAAGGGTAAAGGTGAGTTGGGGTGCTGCATAAAACCAGAGATTGAAATGAGCACAGATAAAGTTCCTTAAGCCAAATATGGAATAGACAAGAGCTACTCCTTGCTCAACGAAATGGACTCAACACCGCATATTAAACGCCTAAGAATGTACCTGACTCTTAAGTATCTTAAAACCTATGGATTGCTATGTCTCCGAAAGAGAATCAAGCATGTGTACAGGGACATAAACGCAGCAGTGATAGGATTGGAGAGGTTCGGTGAGCAAATGAAGACCCTTTGAAGTCATATTGCATGGTACCCATTCCACGGGTTTCAACTACCCAGGTTTAAGGTATTCTTCCTTCAGCTAAAACATGCATGTGGAACCTAGAGTATGATCAACCATGTGATCGGGAGACGTGTTCAAATATGTCTCAGTTTTCGTACCCTGGTACTCGGGTGCAACATTCCAGACGCTTTACTAACACTCTCCCGACTTGGAGAGTCTGTCCCTTTAACCTCCTGTTTGGCCCAGTTTGCAATTTCTGCGGAAGATGAACAGGAATAGCGAGAACCAATGAGAGACTAGCTGGAGGTGTCTGGACGGGCAAATTTAACTCTCATTTCCCACCAGGAAGAGGAAATAACCAAAGGCTCAGCGTGCCGTGCCGGAACCAGATTAGGGCCTGAAGCCATCCTGCGGTGTTGCGGCCAGCTCACAAGAAAACGAGTTGAAGAAAGGAGCTCAGGGGCACTGTAATTCACAAACCTGCAGAGTTATAAATGACAACTATCGTCCAAAAATATACTGAAGTAAGGCTGCCAAGAGGACTTGAAAGCGGGGCAGAATTGCAGGAAACCGATTTCAGGAGGTAGACTGGAATTGCATTGAAAGCATAGGAAAAGAGGCAGAACGTCCACAATGATGCACTTGGCCAAAAAGGGCGTATGCGTTTTTTCCTGAATATATTCAGGAAAAAACGCATACGCCCTTTTTGGCCAACCAAGCAAGCTTGCAAAGGAAATCTGCACTACAATGAAGTCTCACTTCCCCCCGGTCAAAAGGGCCATCTGAAAAAAGTGTAAAATCCAGAAAGGCAGGACAGGCCATGGAGAACTGGGAGCCTTGTTATGCTGATGGGCGGGATGTAAACTGCCAACAGACACTCGGGAGAAGTGTATGGTGTTTCCTGAAACATCTAAAAAACAAAGCAACAGAGCCTAGGGCACTTCCACTTATGGTCCTATAGCTTAGGGAAATTAAAATCAAAAAGACACAGCCACCCCAATGTTTGGGACGCCTCTGTTTACAAGAACCTCGTTTACCGTACAAGTTCAATATCACAGAAAGTGAAAAATGGATAAAGAACTTGTGGTACTTACGTACAATGCAGTATCACTCAGCAGTGAAATCTATGTCATCAGGCCCGTAGCAGCACAATGAGTGGATTCAGGTACGATGATTCTAACTGAAATAAGTCACACAGAAAAAGAAACATCATAAGATATCAGTAATACACGGAATGTAAACTTGGCTACACAGGAACTGAATTACAGAACAGAACAGGGTCTCAAATTTAGAAAACCAACTTATGCTTGTTTAAGGGTAAAGGTGAGTTGGGGTGCTGCATAAAACCAGAGATTGAAATGAGCACAGATAAAGTTCCTTAAGCCAAATATGGAATAGACAAGAGCTACTCCTTGCTCAACGAAATGGACTCAACACCGCATATTAAACGCCTAAGAATGTATCTGACTCTTAAGTATCTTAAAACCTATGGATTGCTATGTCTCTGAAAGAGAATCAAGCATGTGTACAGGGACATAAACGCAGCAGTGATAGGATTGGAGAGGTTCGGTGAGCAAATGAAGACCCTTTGAAGTCATATTGCATGGTACCCATTCCACGGGTTTCAACTACCCAGGTTTAAGGTATTCTTCCTTCAGCTAAAACATGCATGTGGAACCTAGAGTATGATCAACCATGTGATCGGGAGACGTGTTCAAATATGTCTCAGTTTTCGTACCCTGGTACTCGGGTGCAACATTCCAGACGCTTTACTAACACTCTCCCGACTTGGAGAGTCAGTCCCTTTAACCTCCTGTTTGGCCCAGTTTGCAATTTCTGCGGAAGATGAACAGGAATAGCGAGAACCAATGAGAGACTAGCTGGAGGTGTCTGGACGGGCAAATTTAACTCTCATTTCCCACCAGGAAGAGGAAATAACCAAAGGCTCAGCGTGCCGTGTCGGAACCAGATTAGGGCCTGAAGCCATCCTGCGGTGTTGCGGCCAGCTCACAAGAAAACGAGTTGAAGAAAGGAGCTCAGGGGCACTGTAATTCACAAACCTGCAGAGTTATAAATGACAACTATCGTCCAAAAATATACTGAAGTAAGGCTGCCAAGAGGACTTGAAAGCGGGGCAGAATTGCAGGAAACCGATTTCAGGAGGTAGACTGGAATTGCATTGAAAGCATAGGAAAAGAGGCAGAACGTCCACAATGATGCACTTGGCCAAAAAGGGCATATGCGTTTTTTCCTGAATATATTCAGGAAAAAACGCATACGCCCTTTTTGGCCAACCAAGCAAGCTTGCAAAGGAAATCTGCACTACAATGAAGTCTCACTTCCCCCCGGTCAAAAGGGCCATCTGAAAAAAGTGTAAAATCCAGAAAGGCAGGACAGGCCATGGAGAACTGGGAGCCTTGTTATGCTGATGGGCGGGATGTAAATTGCCAACAGACACTCGGGAGAAGTGTATGGTGTTTCCTGAAACATCTAAAAAACAAAGCAACAGAGCCTAGGGCACTTCCACTTATGGTCCTATAGCTTAGGGAAATTAAAATCAAAAAGACACAGCCACCCCAATGTTTGGGACGCCTCTGTTTACAAGAACCTCGTTTACCGTACAAGTTCAATATCACAGAAAGTGAAAAATGGATAAAGAACTTGTGGTACTTACGTACAATGCAGTATCACTCAGCAGTGAAATCTATGTCATCAGGCCCGTAGCAGCACAATGAGTGGATTCAGGTACGATGATTCTAACTGAAATAAGTCACACAGAAAAAGAAACATCATAAGATATCAGTAATACACGGAATGTCAACTTGGCTACACAGGAACTGAATTACAGAACAGAACAGGGTCTCAAATTTAGAAAACCAACTTATGCTTGTTTAAGGGTAAAGGTGAGTTGGGGTGCTGCATAAAACCAGAGATTGAAATGAGCACAGATAAAGTTCCTTAAGCCAAATATGGAATAGACAAGAGCTACTCCTTGCTCAACGAAATGGACTCAACACCGCATATTAAACGCCTAAGAATGTACCTGACTCTTAAGTATCTTAAAACCTATGGATTGCTATGTCTCCGAAAGAGAATCAAGCATGTGTACAGGGACATAAACGCAGCAGTGATAGGATTGGAGAGGTTCGGTGAGCAAATGAAGACCCTTTGAAGTCATATTGCATGGTACCCATTCCACGGGTTTCAACTACCCAGGTTTAAGGTATTCTTCCTTCAGCTAAAACATGCATGTGGAACCTAGAGTATGATCAACCATGTGATCGGGAGACGTGTTCAAATATGTCTCAGTTTTCGTACCCTGGTACTCGGGTGCAACATTCCAGACGCTTTACTAACACTCTCCCGACTTGGAGAGTCAGTCCCTTTAACCTCCTGTTTGGCCCAGTTTGCAATTTCTGCGGAAGATGAACAGGAATAGCGAGAACCAATGAGAGACTAGCTGGAGGTGTCTGGACGGGCAAATTTAACTCTCATTTCCCACCAGGAAGAGGAAATAACCAAAGGCTCAGCGTGCCGTGCCGGAACCAGATTAGGGCCTGAAGCCATCCTGCGGTGTTGCGGCCAGCTCACAAGAAAACGAGTTGAAGAAAGGAGCTCAGGGGCACTGTAATTCACAAACCTGCAGAGTTATAAATGACAACTATCGTCCAAAAATATACTGAAGTAAGGCTGCCAAGAGGACTTGAAAGCGGGGCAGAATTGCAGGAAACCGATTTCAGGAGGTAGACTGGAATTGCATTGAAAGCATAGGAAAAGAGGCAGAACGTCCACAATGATGCACTTGGCCAAAAAGGGCGTATGCGTTTTTTCCTGAATATATTCAGGAAAAAACGCATACGCCCTTTTTGGCCAACCAAGCAAGCTTGCAAAGGAAATCTGCACTACAATGAAGTCTCACTTCTCCCCGGTCAAAAGGGCCATCTGAAAAAAGTGTAAAATCCAGAAAGGCAGGACAGGCCATGGAGAACTGGGAGCCTTGTTATGCTGATGGGCGGGATGTAAATTGCCAACAGACACTCGGGAGAAGTGTATGGTGTTTCCTGAAACATCTAAAAAACAAAGCAACAGAGCCTAGGGCACTTCCACTTATGGTCCTATAGCTTAGGGAAATTAAAATCAAAAAGACACAGCCACCCCAATGTTTGGGACGCCTCTGTTTACAAGAACCTCGTTTACCATACAAGTTCAATATCACAGAAAGTGAAAAATGGATAAAGAACTTGTGGTACTTACGTACAATGCAGTATCACTCAGCAGTGAAATCTATGTCATCAGGCCGGTAGCAGCACAATGAGTGGATTCAGGTACGATGATTCTAACTGAAATAAGTCACACAGAAAAAGAAACATCATAAGATATCAGTAATACACGGAATGTAAACTTGGCTACAGAGGAACTGAATTACAGAACAGAACAGGGTCTCAAATTTAGAAAACCAACTTATGCTTGTTTAAGGGTAAAGGTGAGTTGGGGTGCTGCATAAAACCAGAGATTGAAATGAGCACAGATAAAGTTCCTTAAGCCAAATATGGAATAGACAAGAGCTACTCCTTGCTCAACGAAATGGACTCAACACCGCATATTAAACGCCTAAGAATGTACCTGACTCTTAAGTATCTTAAAACCTATGGATTGCTATGTCTCCGAAAGAGAATCAAGCATGTGTACAGGGACATAAACGCAGCAGTGATAGGATTGGAGAGGTTCGGTGAGCAAATGAAGACCCTTTGAAGTCATATTGCATGGTACCCATTCCACGGGTTTCAACTACCCAGGTTTAAGGTATTCTTCCTTCAGCTAAAACATGCATGTGGAACCTAGAGTATGATCAACCATGTGATCGGGAGACGTGTTCAAATATGTCTCAGTTTTCGTACCCTGGTACTCGGGTGCAACATTCCAGACGCTTTACTAACACTCTCCCGACTTGGAGAGTCAGTCCCTTTAACCTCCTGTTTGGCCCAGTTTGCAATTTCTGCGGAAGATGAACAGGAATAGCGAGAACCAATGAGAGACTAGCTGGAGGTGTCTGGACGGGCAAATTTAACTCTCATTTCCCACCAGGAAGAGGAAATAACCAAAGGCTCAGCGTGCCGTGCCGGAACCAGATTAGGGCCTGAAGCCATCCTGCGGTGTTGCGGCCAGCTCACAAGAAAACGAGTTGAAGAAAGGAGCTCAGGGGCACTGTAATTCACAAACCTGCAGAGTTATAAATGACAGCTATCGTCCAAAAATATACTGAAGTAAGGCTGCCAAGAGGACTTGAAAGCGGGGCAGAATTGCAGGAAACCGATTTCAGGAGGTAGACTGGAATTGCATTGAAAGCATAGGAAAAGAGGCAGAACGTCCACAATGATGCACTTGGCCAAAAAGGGCGTATGCGTTTTTTCCTGAATATATTCAGGAAAAAACGCATACGCCCTTTTTGGCCAACCAAGCAAGCTTGCAAAGGAAATCTGCACTACAATGAAGTCTCACTTCCCCCCGGTCAAAAGGGCCATCTGAAAAAAGTGTAAAATCCAGAAAGGCAGGACAGGCCATGGAGAACTGGGAGCCTTGTTATGCTGATGGGCGGGATGTAAACTGCCAACAGACACTCGGGAGAAGTGTATGGTGTTTCCTGAAACATCTAAAAAACAAAGCAACAGAGCCTAGGGCACTTCCACTTATGGTCCTATAGCTTAGGGAAATTAAAATCAAAAAGACACAGCCACCCCAATGTTTGGGACGCCTCTGTTTACAAGAACCTCGTTTACCGTACAAGTTCAATATCACAGAAAGTGAAAAATGGATAAAGAACTTGTGGTACTTACGTACAATGCAGTATCACTCAGCAGTGAAATCTATGTCATCAGGCCCGTAGCAGCACAATGAGTGGATTCAGGTACGATGATTCTAACTGAAATAAGTCACACAGAAAAAGAAACATCATAAGATATCAGTAATACATGGAATGTAAACTTGGCTACACAGGAACTGAATTACAGAACAGAACAGGGTCTCAAATTTAGAAAACCAACTTATGCTTGTTTAAGGGTAAAGGTGAGTTGGGGTGCTGCATAAAACCAGAGATTGAAATGAGCACAGATAAAGTTCCTTAAGCCAAATATGGAATAGACAAGAGCTACTCCTTGCTCAACGAAATGGACTCAACACCGCATATTAAACGCCTAAGAATGTACCTGACTCTTAAGTATCTTAAAACCTATGGATTGCTATGTCTCCGAAAGAGAATCAAGCATGTGTACAGGGACATAAACAGCAGCAGTGATAGGATTGGAGAGGTTCGGTGAGCAAATGAAGACCCTTTGAAGTCATATTGCATGGTACCCATTCCACGGGTTTCAACTACCCAGGTTTAAGGTATTCTTCCTTCAGCTAAAACATGCATGTGGAACCTAGAGTATGATCAACCATGTGATCGGGAGACGTGTTCAAATATGTCTCAGTTTTCGTACCCTGGTACTCGGGTGCAACATTCCAGACGCTTTACTAACACTCTCCCGACTTGGAGAGTCTGTCCCTTTAACCTCCTGTTTGGCCCAGTTTGCAATTTCTGCGGAAGATGAACAGGAATAGCGAGAACCAATGAGAGACTAGCTGGAGGTGTCTGGACGGGCAAATTTAACTCTCATTTCCCACCAGGAAGAGGAAATAACCAAAGGCTCAGCGTGCGGTGCCGGAACCAGATTAGGGCCTGAAGCCATCCTGCGGTGTTGCGGCCAGCTCACAAGAAAGCGAGTTGAAGAAAGGAGCTCAGGGGCACTGTAATTCACAAACCTGCAGAGTTATAAATGACAGCTATCGTCCAAAAATATACTGAAGTAAGGCTGCCAAGAGGACTTGAAAGCGGGGCAGAATTGCAGGAAACCGATTTCAGGAGGTAGACTGGAATTGCATTGAAAGCATAGGAAAAGAGGCAGAACGTCCACAATGATGCACTTGGCCAAAAAGGGCATATGCGTTTTTTCCTGAATATATTCAGGAAAAAACGCATACGCCCTTTTTGGCCAACCAAGCAAGCTTGCAAAGGAAATCTGCACTACAATGAAGTCTCACTTCCCCCCGGTCAAAAGGGCCATCTGAAAAAAGTGTAAAATCCAGAAAGGCAGGACAGGCCATGGAGAACTGGGAGCCTTGTTATGCTGATGGGCGGGATGTAAACTGCCAACAGACACTCGGGAGAAGTGTATGGTGTTTCCTGAAACATCTAAAAAACAAAGCAACAGAGCCTAGGGCACTTCCACCTATGGTCCTATAGCTTAGGGAAATTAAAATCAAAAAGACACAGCCACCCCAATGTTTGGGACGCCTCTGTTTACAAGAACCTCGTTTACCGTACAAGTTCAATATCACAGAAAGTGAAAAATGGATAAAGAACTTGTGGTACTTACGTACAATGCAGTATCACTCAGCAGTGAAATCTATGTCATCAGGCCCGTAGCAGCACAATGAGTGGATTCAGGTAAGATGATTCTAACTGAAATAAGTCACACAGAAAAAGAAACATCATAAGATATCAGTAATACATGGAATGTAAACTTGGCTACACAGGAACTGAATTACAGAACAGAACAGGGTCTCAAATTTAGAAAACCAACTTATGCTTGTTTAAGGGTAAAGGTGAGTTGGGGTGCTGCATAAAACCAGAGATTGAAATGAGCACAGATAAAGTTCCTTAAGCCAAATATGGAATAGACAAGAGCTACTCCTTGCTCAACGAAATGGACTCAACACCGCATATTAAACGCCTAAGAATGTACCTGACTCTTAAGTATCTTAAAACCTATGGATTGCTATGTCTCCGAAAGAGAATCAAGCATGTGTACAGGGACATAAACAGCAGCAGTGATAGGATTGGAGAGGTTCGGTGAGCAAATGAAGACCCTTTGAAGTCATATTGCATGGTACCCATTCCACGGGTTTCAACTACCCAGGTTTAAGGTATTCTTCCTTCAGCTAAAACATGCATGTGGAACCTAGAGTAAGATCAACCATGTGATCGGGAGACGTGTTCAAATATGTCTCAGTTTTCGTACCCTGGTACTCGGGTGCAACATTCCAGACGCTTTGCTAACACTCTCCCGACTTGGAGAGTCAGTCCCTTTAACCTCCTGTTTGGCCCAGTTTGCAATTTCTGCGGAAGATGAACAGGAATAGCGAGAACCAATGAGAGACTAGCTGGAGGTGTCTGGACGGGCAAATTTAACTCTCATTTCCCACCAGGAAGAGGAAATAACCAAAGGCTCAGCGTGCCGTGCCGGAACCAGATTAGGGCCTGAAGCCATCCTGCGGTGTTGCGGCCAGCTCACAAGAAAGCGAGTTGAAGAAAGGAGCTCAGGGGCACTGTAATTCACAAACCTGCAGAGTTATAAATGACAGCTATCGTCCAAAAATATACTGAAGTAAGGCTGCCAAGAGGACTTGAAAGCGGGGCAGAATTGCAGGAAACCGATTTCAGGAGGTAGACTGGAATTGCATTGAAAGCATAGGAAAAGAGGCAGAACGTCCACAATGATGCACTTGGCCAAAAAGGGCATATGCGTTTTTTCCTGAATATATTCAGGAAAAAACGCATACGCCCTTTTTGGCCAACCAAGCAAGCTTGCAAAGGAAATCTGCACTACAATGAAGTCTCACTTCCCCCCGGTCAAAAGGGCCATCTGAAAAAAGTGTAAAATCCAGAAAGGCAGGACAGGCCATGGAGAACTGGGAGCCTTGTTATGCTGATGGGCGGGATGTAAACTGCCAACAGACACTCGGGAGAAGTGTATGGTGTTTCCTGAAACATCTAAAAAACAAAGCAACAGAGCCTAGGGCACTTCCACTTATGGTCCTATAGCTTAGGGAAATTAAAATCAAAAAGACACAGCCACCCCAATGTTTGGGACGCCTCTGTTTACAAGAACCTCGTTTACCATACAAGTTCAATATCACAGAAAGTGAAAAATGGATAAAGAACTTGTGGTACTTACGTACAATGCAGTATCACTCAGCAGTGAAATCTATGTCATCAGGCCCGTAGCAGCACAATGAGTGGATTCAGGTACGATGATTCTAACTGAAATAAGTCACACAGAAAAAGAAACATCATAAGATATCAGTAATACACGGAATGTAAACTTGGCTACACAGGAACTGAATTACAGAACAGAACAGGGTCTCAAATTTAGAAAACCAACTTATGCTTGTTTAAGGGTAAAGGTGAGTTGGGGTGCTGCATAAAACCAGAGATTGAAATGAGCACAGATAAAGTTCCTTAAGCCAAATATGGAATAGACAAGAGCTACTCCTTGCTCAACGAAATGGACTCAACACCGCATATTAAACGCCTAAGAATGTACCTGACTCTTAAGTATCTTAAAACCTATGGATTGCTATGTCTCCGAAAGAGAATCAAGCATGTGTACAGGGACATAAACGCAGCAGTGATAGGATTGGAGAGGTTCGGTGAGCAAATGAAGACCCTTTGAAGTCATATTGCATGGTACCCATTCCACGGGTTTCAACTACCCAGGTTTAAGGTATTCTTCCTTCAGCTAAAACATGCATGTGGAACCTAGAGTATGATCAACCATGTGATCGGGAGACGTGTTCAAATATGTCTCAGTTTTCGTACCCTGGTACTCGGGTGCAACATTCCAGATGCTTTACTAACACTCTCCCGACTTGGAGAGTCAGTCCCTTTAACCTCCTGTTTGGCCCAGTTTGCAATTTCTGCGGAAGATGAACAGGAATAGCGAGAACCAATGAGAGACTAGCTGGAGGTGTCTGGACGGGCAAATTTAACTCTCATTTCCCACCAGGAAGAGGAAATAACCAAAGGCTCAGCGTGCCGTGCCGGAACCAGATTAGGGCCTGAAGCCATCCTGCGGTGTTGCGGCCAGCTCACAAGAAAACGAGTTGAAGAAAGGAGCTCAGGGGCACTGTAATTCACAAACCTGCAGAGTTATAAATGACAACTATCGTCCAAAAATATACTGAAGTAAGGCTGCCAAGAGGACTTGAAAGCGGGGCAGAATTGCAGGAAACCGATTTCAGGAGGTAGACTGGAATTGCATTGAAAGCATAGGAAAAGAGGCAGAACGTCCACAATGATGCACTTGGCCAAAAAGGGCGTATGCGTTTTTTCCTGAATATATTCAGGAAAAAACGCATACGCCCTTTTTGGCCAACCAAGCAAGCTTGCAAAGGAAATCTGCACTACAATGAAGTCTCACTTCCCCCCGGTCAAAAGGGCCATCTGAAAAAAGTGTAAAATCCAGAAAGGCAGGACAGGCCATGGAGAACTGGGAGCCTTGTTATGCTGATGGGCGGGATGTAAACTGCCAACAGACACTCGGGAGAAGTGTATGGTGTTTCCTGAAACATCTAAAAAACAAAGCAACAGAGCCTAGGGCACTTCCACTTATGGTCCTATAGCTTAGGGAAATTAAAATCAAAAAGACACAGCCACCCCAATGTTTGGGACGCCTCTGTTTACAAGAACCTCGTTTACCGTACAAGTTCAATATCACAGAAAGTGAAAAATGGATAAAGAACTTGTGGTACTTACGTACAATGCAGTATCACTCAGCAGTGAAATCTATGTCATCAGGCCCGTAGCAGCACAATGAGTGGATTCAGGTACGATGATTCTAACTGAAATAAGTCACACAGAAAAAGAAACATCATAAGATATCAGTAATACACGGAATGTAAACTTGGCTACACAGGAACTGAATTACAGAACAGAACAGGGTCTCAAATTTAGAAAACCAACTTATGCTTGTTTAAGGGTAAAGGTGAGTTGGGGTGCTGCATAAAACCAGAGATTGAAATGAGCACAGATAAAGTTCCTTAAGCCAAATATGGAATAGACAAGAGCTACTCCTTGCTCAACGAAATGGACTCAACACCGCATATTAAACGCCTAAGAATGTACCTGACTCTTAAGTATCTTAAAACCTATGGATTGCTATGTCTCCGAAAGAGAATCAAGCATGTGTACAGGGACATAAACGCAGCAGTGATAGGATTGGAGAGGTTCGGTGAGCAAATGAAGACCCTTTGAAGTCATATTGCATGGTACCCATTCCACGGGTTTCAACTACCCAGGTTTAAGGTATTCTTCCTTCAGCTAAAACATGCATGTGGAACCTAGAGTATGATCAACCATGTGATCGGGAGACATGTTCAAATATGTCTCAGTTTTCGTACCCTGGTACTCGGGTGCAACATTCCAGACGCTTTACTAACACTCTCCCGACTTGGAGAGTCAGTCCCTTTAACCTCCTGTTTGGCCCAGTTTGCAATTTCTGCGGAAGATGAACAGGAATAGCGAGAACCAATGAGAGACTAGCTGGAGGTGTCTGGACGGGCAAATTTAACTCTCATTTCCCACCAGGAAGAGGAAATAACCAAAGGCTCAGCGTGCCGTGCCGGAACCAGATTAGGGCCTGAAGCCATCCTGCGGTGTTGCGGCCAGCTCACAAGAAAACGAGTTGAAGAAAGGAGCTCAGGGGCACTGTAATTCACAAACCTGCAGAGTTATAAATGACAACTATCGTCCAAAAATATACTGAAGTAAGGCTGCCAAGAGGACTTGAAAGCGGGGCAGAATTGCAGGAAACCGATTTCAGGAGGTAGACTGGAATTGCATTGAAAGCATAGGAAAAGAGGCAGAACGTCCACAATGATGCACTTGGCCAAAAAGGGCGTATGCGTTTTTTCCTGAATATATTCAGGAAAAAACGCATACGCCCTTTTTGGCCAACCAAGCAAGCTTGCAAAGGAAATCTGCACTACAATGAAGTCTCACTTCCCCCCCCCCCCGGTCAAAAGGGCCATCTGAAAAAAGTGTAAAATCCAGAAAGGCAGGACAGGCCATGGAGAACTGGGAGCCTTGTTATGCTGATGGGCGGGATGTAAACTGCCAACAGACACTCGGGAGAAGTGTATGGTGTTTCCTGAAACATCTAAAAAACAAAGCAACAGAGCCTAGGGCACTTCCACTTATGGTCCTATAGCTTAGGGAAATTAAAATCAAAAAGACACAGCCACCCCAATGTTTGGGACGCCTCTGTTTACAAGAACCTCGTTTACCGTACAAGTTCAATATCACAGAAAGTGAAAAATGGATAAAGAACTTGTGGTACTTACGTACAATGCAGTATCACTCAGCAGTGAAATCTATGTCATCAGGCCCGTAGCAGCACAATGAGTGGATTCAGGTACGATGATTCTAACTGAAATAAGTCACACAGAAAAAGAAACATCATAAGATATCAGTAATACATGGAATGTAAACTTGGCTACACAGGAACTGAATTACAGAACAGAACAGGGTCTCAAATTTAGAAAACCAACTTATGCTTGTTTAAGGGTAAAGGTGAGTTGGGGTGCTGCATAAAACCAGAGATTGAAATGAGCACAGATAAAGTTCCTTAAGCCAAATATGGAATAGACAAGAGCTACTCCTTGCTCAACGAAATGGACTCAACACCCCATATTAAACGCCTAAGAATGTACCTGACTCTTAAGTATCTTAAAACGTATGGATTGCTATGTCTCCGAAAGAGAATCAAGCATGTGTACAGGGACATAAACGCAGCAGTGATAGGATTGGAGAGGTTCGGTGAGCAAATGAAGACCCTTTGAAGTCATATTGCATGGTACCCATTCCACGGGTTTCAACTACCCAGGTTTAAGGTATTCTTCCTAAAGCTAAAACATGCATGTGGAACCTAGAGTATGATCAACCATGTGATCGGGAGACGTGTTCAAATATGTCTCAGTTTTCGTACCCTGGTACTCGGGTGCAACATTCCAGACGCTTTACTAACACTCTCCCGACTTGGAGAGTCTGTCCCTTTAACCTCCTGTTTGGCCCAGTTTGCAATTTCTGCGGAAGATGAACAGGAATAGCGAGAACCAATGAGAGACTAGCTGGAGGTGTCTGGACGGGCAAATTTAACTCTCATTTCCCACCAGGAAGAGGAAATAACCAAAGGCTCAGCGTGCCGTGCCGGAACCAGATTAGGGCCTGAAGCCATCCTGCGGTGTTGCGGCCAGCTCACAAGAAAACGAGTTGAAGAAAGGAGCTCAGGGGCACTGTAATTCACAAACCTGCAGAGTTATAAATGACAGCTATCGTCCAAAAATATACTGAAGTAAGGCTGCCAAGAGGACTTGAAAGCGGGGCAGAATTGCAGGAAACCGATTTCAGGAGGTAGACTGGAATTGCACTGAAAGCATAGGAAAAGAGGCAGAACGTCCACAATGATGCACTTGGCCAAAAAGGGCGTATGCGTTTTTTCCTGAATATATTCAGGAAAAAACGCATACGCCCTTTTTGGCCAACCAAGCAAGCTTGCAAAGGAAATCTGCACTACAATGAAGTCTCACTTCCCCCCGGTCAAAAGGGCCATCTGAAAAAAGTGTAAAATCCAGAAAGGCAGGACAGGCCATGGAGAACTGGGAGCCTTGTTATGCTGATGGGCGGGATGTAAACTGCCAACAGACACTCGGGAGAAGTGTATGGTGTTTCCTGAAACATCTAAAAAACAAAGCAACAGAGCCTAGGGCACTTCCACTTATGGTCCTATAGCTTAGGGAAATTAAAATCAAAAAGACACAGCCACCCCAATGTTTGGGACGCCTCTGTTTACAAGAACCTCGTTTACCGTACAAGTTCAATATCACAGAAAGTGAAAAATGGATAAAGAACTTGTGGTACTTACGTACAATGCAGTATCACTCAGCAGTGAAATCTATGTCATCAGGCCCGTAGCAGCACAATGAGTGGATTCAGGTACGATGATTCTAACTGAAATAAGTCACACAGAAAAAGAAACATCATAAGATATCAGTAATACACGGAATGTAAACTTGGCTACACAGGAACTGAATTACAGAACAGAACAGGGTCTCAAATTTAGAAAACCAACTTATGCTTGTTTAAGGGTAAAGGTGAGTTGGGGTGCTGCATAAAACCAGAGATTGAAATGAGCACAGATAAAGTTCCTTAAGCCAAATATGGAATAGACAAGAGCTACTCCTTGCTCAACGAAATGGACTCAACACCGCATATTAAACGCCTAAGAATGTACCTGACTCTTAAGTATCTTAAAACCTATGGATTGCTATGTCTCCGAAAGAGAATCAAGCATGTGTACAGGGACATAAACGCAGCAGTGATAGGATTGGAGAGGTTCGGTGAGCAAATGAAGACCCTTTGAAGTCATATTGCATGGTACCCATTCCACGGGTTTCAACTACCCAGGTTTAAGGTATTCTTCCTTCAGCTAAAACATGCATGTGGAACCTAGAGTATGATCAACCATGTGATCGGGAGACGTGTTCAAATATGTCTCAGTTTTCGTACCCTGGTACTCGGGTGCAACATTCCAGACGCTTTACTAACACTCTCCCGACTTGGAGAGTCTGTCCCTTTAACCTCCTGTTTGGCCCAGTTTGCAATTTCTGCGGAAGATGAACAGGAATAGCGAGAACCAATGAGAGACTAGCTGGAGGTGTCTGGACGGGCAAATTTAACTCTCATTTCCCACCAGGAAGAGGAAATAACCAAAGGCTCAGCGTGCCGTGCCGGAACCAGATTAGGGCCTGAAGCCATCCTGCGGTGTTGCGGCCAGCTCACAAGAAAACGAGTTGAAGAAAGGAGCTCAGGGGCACTGTAATTCACAAACCTGCAGAGTTATAAATGACAACTATCGTCCAAAAATATACTGAAGTAAGGCTGCCAAGAGGACTTGAAAGCGGGGCAGAATTGCAGGAAACCGATTTCAGGAGGTAGACTGGAATTGCATTGAAAGCATAGGAAAAGAGGCAGAACGTCCACAATGATGCACTTGGCCAAAAAGGGCGTATGCGTTTTTTCCTGAATATATTCAGGAAAAAACGCATACGCCCTTTTTGGCCAACCAAGCAAGCTTGCAAAGGAAATCTGCACTACAATGAAGTCTCACTTCCCCCCCCCCCGGTCAAAAGGGCCATCTGAAAAAAGTGTAAAATCCAGAAAGGCAGGACAGGCCATGGAGAACTGGGAGCCTTGTTATGCTGATGGGCGGGATGTAAACTGCCAACAGACACTCGGGAGAAGTGTATGGTGTTTCCTGAAACATCTAAAAAACAAAGCAACAGAGCCTAGGGCACTTCCACTTATGGTCCTATAGCTTAGGGAAATTAAAATCAAAAAGACACAGCCACCCCAATGTTTGGGACGCCTCTGTTTACAAGAACCTCGTTTACCGTACAAGTTCAATATCACAGAAAGTGAAAAATGGATAAAGAACTTGTGGTACTTACGTACAATGCAGTATCACTCAGCAGTGAAATCTATGTCATCAGGCCCGTAGCAGCACAATGAGTGGATTCAGGTACGATGATTCTAACTGAAATAAGTCACACAGAAAAAGAAACATCATAAGATATCAGTAATACACGGAATGTAAACTTGGCTACACAGGAACTGAATTACAGAACAGAACAGGGTCTCAAATTTAGAAAACCAACTTATGCTTGTTTAAGGGTAAAGGTGAGTTGGGGTGCTGCATAAAACCAGAGATTGAAATGAGCACAGATAAAGTTCCTTAAGCCAAATATGGAATAGACAAGAGCTACTCCTTGCTCAACGAAATGGACTCAACACCGCATATTAAACGCCTAAGAATGTACCTGACTCTTAAGTATCTTAAAACCTATGGATTGCTATGTCTCCGAAAGAGAATCAAGCATGTGTACAGGGACATAAACGCAGCAGTGATAGGATTGGAGAGGTTCGGTGAGCAAATGAAGACCCTTTGAAGTCATATTGCATGGTACCCATTCCACGGGTTTCAACTACCCAGGTTTAAGGTATTCTTCCTTCAGCTAAAACATGCATGTGGAACCTAGAGTATGATCAACCATGTGATCGGGAGACGTGTTCAAATATGTCTCAGTTTTCGTACCCTGGTACTCGGGTGCAACATTCCAGACGCTTTACTAACACTCTCCCGACTTGGAGAGTCAGTCCCTTTAACCTCCTGTTTGGCCCAGTTTGCAATTTCTGCGGAAGATGAACAGGAATAGCGAGAACCAATGAGAGACTAGCTGGAGGTGTCTGGACGGGCAAATTTAACTCTCATTTCCCACCAGGAAGAGGAAATAACCAAAGGCTCAGCGTGCCGTGCCGGAACCAGATTAGGGCCTGAAGCCATCCTGCGGTGTTGCGGCCAGCTCACAAGAAAGCGAGTTGAAGAAAGGAGCTCAGGGGCACTGTAATTCACAAACCTGCAGAGTTATAAATGACAGCTATCGTCCAAAAATATACTGAAGTAAGGCTGCCAAGAGGACTTGAAAGCGGGGCAGAATTGCAGGAAACCGATTTCAGGAGGTAGACTGGAATTGCATTGAAAGCATAGGAAAAGAGGCAGAACGTCCACAATGATGCACTTGGCCAAAAAGGGCGTATGCGTTTTTTCCTGAATATATTCAGGAAAAAACGCATACGCCCTTTTTGGCCAACCAAGCAAGCTTGCAAAGGAAATCTGCACTACAATGAAGTCTCACTTCCCCCCGGTCAAAAGGGCCATCTGAAAAAAGTGTAAAATCCAGAAAGGCAGGACAGGCCATGGAGAACTGGGAGCCTTGTTATGCTGATGGGCGGGATGTAAACTGCCAACAGACACTCGGGAGAAGTGTATGGTGTTTCCTGAAACATCTAAAAAACAAAGCAACAGAGCCTAGGGCACTTCCACTTATGGTCCTATAGCTTAGGGAAATTAAAATCAAAAAGACACAGCCACCCCAATGTTTGGGACGCCTCTGTTTACAAGAACCTCGTTTACCGTACAAGTTCAATATCACAGAAAGTGAAAAATGGATAAAGAACTTGTGGTACTTACGTACAATGCAGTATCACTCAGCAGTGAAATCTATGTCATCAGGCCCGTAGCAGCACAATGAGTGGATTCAGGTACGATGATTCTAACTGAAATAAGTCACACAGAAAAAGAAACATCATAAGATATCAGTAATACATGGAATGTAAACTTGGCTACACAGGAACTGAATTACAGAACAGAACAGGGTCTCAAATTTAGAAAACCAACTTATGCTTGTTTAAGGGTAAAGGTGAGTTGGGGTGCTGCATAAAACCAGAGATTGAAATGAGCACAGATAAAGTTCTTTAAGCCAAATATGGAATAGACAAGAGCTACTCCTTGCTCAACGAAATGGACTCAACACCGCATATTAAACGCCTAAGAATGTACCTGACTCTTAAGTATCTTAAAACCTATGGATTGCTATGTCTCCGAAAGAGAATCAAGCATGTGTACAGGGACATAAACAGCAGCAGTGATAGGATTGGAGAGGTTCGGTGAGCAAATGAAGACCCTTTGAAGTCATATTGCATGGTACCCATTCCACGGGTTTCAACTACCCAGGTTTAAGGTATTCTTCCTTCAGCTAAAACATGCATGTGGAACCTAGAGTATGATCAACCATGTGATCGGGAGACGTGTTCAAATATGTCTCAGTTTTCGTACCCTGGTACTCGGGTGCAACATTCCAGACGCTTTACTAACACTCTCCCGACTTGGAGAGTCTGTCCCTTTAACCTCCTGTTTGGCCCAGTTTGCAATTTCTGCGGAAGATGAACAGGAATAGCGAGAACCAATGAGAGACTAGCTGGAGGTGTCTGGACGGGCAAATTTAACTCTCATTTCCCACCAGGAAGAGGAAATAACCAAAGGCTCAGCGTGCCGTGCCGGAACCAGATTAGGGCCTGAAGCCATCCTGCGGTGTTGCGGCCAGCTCACAAGAAAGCGAGTTGAAGAAAGGAGCTCAGGGGCACTGTAATTCACAAACCTGCAGAGTTATAAATGACAGCTATCGTCCAAAAATATACTGAAGTAAGGCTGCCAAGAGGACTTGAAAGCGGGGCAGAATTGCAGGAAACCGATTTCAGGAGGTAGACTGGAATTGCATTGAAAGCATAGGAAAAGAGGCAGAACGTCCACAATGATGCACTTGGCCAAAAAGGGCATATGCGTTTTTTCCTGAATATATTCAGGAAAAAACGCATACGCCCTTTTTGGCCAACCAAGCAAGCTTGCAAAGGAAATCTGCACTACAATGAAGTCTCACTTCCCCCCGGTCAAAAGGGCCATCTGAAAAAAGTGTAAAATCCAGAAAGGCAGGACAGGCCATGGAGAACTGGGAGCCTTGTTATGCTGATGGGCGGGATGTAAACTGCCAACAGACACTCGGGAGAAGTGTATGGTGTTTCCTGAAACATCTAAAAAACAAAGCAACAGAGCCTAGGGCACTTCCACCTATGGTCCTATAGCTTAGGGAAATTAAAATCAAAAAGACACAGCCACCCCAATGTTTGGGACGCCTCTGTTTACAAGAACCTCGTTTACCGTACAAGTTCAATATCACAGAAAGTGAAAAATGGATAAAGAACTTGTGGTACTTACGTACAATGCAGTATCACTCAGCAGTGAAATCTATGTCATCAGGCCCGTAGCAGCACAATGAGTGGATTCAGGTAAGATGATTCTAACTGAAATAAGTCACACAGAAAAAGAAACATCATAAGATATCAGTAATACATGGAATGTAAACTTGGCTACACAGGAACTGAATTACAGAACAGAACAGGGTCTCAAATTTAGAAAACCAACTTATGCTTGTTTAAGGGTAAAGGTGAGTTGGGGTGCTGCATAAAACCAGAGATTGAAATGAGCACAGATAAAGTTCCTTAAGCCAAATATGGAATAGACAAGAGCTACTCCTTGCTCAACGAAATGGACTCAACACCGCATATTAAACGCCTAAGAATGTACCTGACTCTTAAGTATCTTAAAACCTATGGATTGCTATGTCTCCGAAAGAGAATCAAGCATGTGTACAGGGACATAAACAGCAGCAGTGATAGGATTGGAGAGGTTCGGTGAGCAAATGAAGACCCTTTGAAGTCATATTGCATGGTACCCATTCCACGGGTTTCAACTACCCAGGTTTAAGGTATTCTTCCTTCAGCTAAAACATGCATGTGGAACCTAGAGTATGATCAACCATGTGATCGGGAGACGTGTTCAAATATGTCTCAGTTTTCGTACCCTGGTACTCGGGTGCAACATTCCAGACGCTTTACTAACACTCTCCCGACTTGGAGAGTCTGTCCCTTTAACCTCCTGTTTGGCCCAGTTTGCAATTTCTGCGGAAGATGAACAGGAATAGCGAGAACCAATGAGAGACTAGCTGGAGGTGTCTGGACGGGCAAATTTAACTCTCATTTCCCACCAGGAAGAGGAAATAACCAAAGGCTCAGCGTGCCGTGCCGGAACCAGATTAGGGCCTGAAGCCATCCTGCGGTGTTGCGGCCAGCTCACAAGAAAGCGAGTTGAAGAAAGGAGCTCAGGGGCACTGTAATTCACAAACCTGCAGAGTTATAAATGACAGCTATCGTCCAAAAATATACTGAAGTAAGGCTGCCAAGAGGACTTGAAAGCGGGGCAGAATTGCAGGAAACCGATTTCAGGAGGTAGACTGGAATTGCATTGAAAGCATAGGAAAAGAGGCAGAACGTCCACAATGATGCACTTGGCCAAAAAGGGCGTATGCGTTTTTTCCTGAATATATTCAGGAAAAAACGCATACGCCCTTTTTGGCCAACCAAGCAAGCTTGCAAAGGAAATCTGCACTACAATGAAGTCTCACTTCCCCCCGGTCAAAAGGGCCATCTGAAAAAAGTGTAAAATCCAGAAAGGCAGGACAGGCCATGGAGAACTGGGAGCCTTGTTATGCTGATGGGCGGGATGTAAACTGCCAACAGACACTCGGGAGAAGTGTATGGTGTTTCCTGAAACATCTAAAAAACAAAGCAACAGAGCCTAGGGCACTTCCACTTATGGTCCTATAGCTTAGGGAAATTAAAATCAAAAAGACACAGCCACCCCAATGTTTGGGACGCCTCTGTTTACAAGAACCTCGTTTACCGTACAAGTTCAATATCACAGAAAGTGAAAAATGGATAAAGAACTTGTGGTACTTACGTACAATGCAGTATCACTCAGCAGTGAAATCTATGTCATCAGGCCCGTAGCAGCACAATGAGTGGATTCAGGTACGATGATTCTAACTGAAATAAGTCACACAGAAAAAGAAACATCATAAGATATCAGTAATACATGGAATGTAAACTTGGCTACACAGGAACTGAATTACAGAACAGAACAGGGTCTCAAATTTAGAAAACCAACTTATGCTTGTTTAAGGGTAAAGGTGAGTTGGGGTGCTGCATAAAACCAGAGATTGAAATGAGCACAGATAAAGTTCTTTAAGCCAAATATGGAATAGACAAGAGCTACTCCTTGCTCAACGAAATGGACTCAACACCGCATATTAAACGCCTAAGAATGTACCTGACTCTTAAGTATCTTAAAACCTATGGATTGCTATGTCTCCGAAAGAGAATCAAGCATGTGTACAGGGACATAAACAGCAGCAGTGATAGGATTGGAGAGGTTCGGTGAGCAAATGAAGACCCTTTGAAGTCATATTGCATGGTACCCTTTCCACGGGTTTCAACTACCCAGGTTTAAGGTATTCTTCCTTCAGCTAAAACATGCATGTGGAACCTAGAGTATGATCAACCATGTGATCGGGAGACGTGTTCAAATATGTCTCAGTTTTCGTACCCTGGTACTCGGGTGCAACATTCCAGACGCTTTACTAACACTCTCCCGACTTGGAGAGTCTGTCCCTTTAACCTCCTGTTTGGCCCAGTTTGCAATTTCTGCGGAAGATGAACAGGAATAGCGAGAACCAATGAGAGACTAGCTGGAGGTGTCTGGACGGGCAAATTTAACTCTCATTTCCCACCAGGAAGAGGAAATAACCAAAGGCTCAGCGTGCCGTGCCGGAACCAGATTAGGGCCTGAAGCCATCCTGCGGTGTTGCGGCCAGCTCACAAGAAAGCGAGTTGAAGAAAGGAGCTCAGGGGCACTGTAATTCACAAACCTGCAGAGTTATAAATGACAGCTATCGTCCAAAAATATACTGAAGTAAGGCTGCCAAGAGGACTTGAAAGCGGGGCAGAATTGCAGGAAACCGATTTCAGGAGGTAGACTGGAATTGCATTGAAAGCATAGGAAAAGAGGCAGAACGTCCACAATGATGCACTTGGCCAAAAAGGGCATATGCGTTTTTTCCTGAATATATTCAGGAAAAAACGCATACGCCCTTTTTGGCCAACCAAGCAAGCTTGCAAAGGAAATCTGCACTACAATGAAGTCTCACTTCCCCCCGGTCAAAAGGGCCATCTGAAAAAAGTGTAAAATCCAGAAAGGCAGGACAGGCCATGGAGAACTGGGAGCCTTGTTATGCTGATGGGCGGGATGTAAACTGCCAACAGACACTCGGGAGAAGTGTATGGTGTTTCCTGAAACATCTAAAAAACAAAGCAACAGAGCCTAGGGCACTTCCACCTATGGTCCTATAGCTTAGGGAAATTAAAATCAAAAAGACACAGCCACCCCAATGTTTGGGACGCCTCTGTTTACAAGAACCTCGTTTACCGTACAAGTTCAATATCACAGAAAGTGAAAAATGGATAAAGAACTTGTGGTACTTACGTACAATGCAGTATCACTCAGCAGTGAAATCTATGTCATCAGGCCCGTAGCAGCACAATGAGTGGATTCAGGTAAGATGATTCTAACTGAAATAAGTCACACAGAAAAAGAAACATCATAAGATATCAGTAATACATGGAATGTAAACTTGGCTACACAGGAACTGAATTACAGAACAGAACAGGGTCTCAAATTTAGAAAACCAACTTATGCTTGTTTAAGGGTAAAGGTGAGTTGGGGTGCTGCATAAAACCAGAGATTGAAATGAGCACAGATAAAGTTCCTTAAGCCAAATATGGAATAGACAAGAGCTACTCCTTGCTCAACGAAATGGACTCAACACCGCATATTAAACGCCTAAGAATGTACCTGACTCTTAAGTATCTTAAAACCTATGGATTGCTATGTCTCCGAAAGAGAATCAAGCATGTGTACAGGGACATAAACAGCAGCAGTGATAGGATTGGAGAGGTTCGGTGAGCAAATGAAGACCCTTTGAAGTCATATTGCATGGTACCCATTCCACGGGTTTCAACTACCCAGGTTTAAGGTATTCTTCCTTCAGCTAAAACATGCATGTGGAACCTAGAGTATGATCAACCATGTGATCGGGAGACGTGTTCAAATATGTCTCAGTTTTCGTACCCTGGTACTCGGGTGCAACATTCCAGACGCTTTACTAACACTCTCCCGACTTGGAGAGTCTGTCCCTTTAACCTCCTGTTTGGCCCAGTTTGCAATTTCTGCGGAAGATGAACAGGAATAGCGAGAACCAATGAGAGACTAGCTGGAGGTGTCTGGACGGGCAAATTTAACTCTCATTTCCCACCAGGAAGAGGAAATAACCAAAGGCTCAGCGTGCCGTGCCGGAACCAGATTAGGGCCTGAAGCCATCCTGCGGTGTTGCGGCCAGCTCACAAGAAAGCGAGTTGAAGAAAGGAGCTCAGGGGCACTGTAATTCACAAACCTGCAGAGTTATAAATGACAGCTATCGTCCAAAAATATACTGAAGTAAGGCTGCCAAGAGGACTTGAAAGCGGGGCAGAATTGCAGGAAACCGATTTCAGGAGGTAGACTGGAATTGCATTGAAAGCATAGGAAAAGAGGCAGAACGTCCACAATGATGCACTTGGCCAAAAAGGGCGTATGCGTTTTTTCCTGAATATATTCAGGAAAAAACGCATACGCCCTTTTTGGCCAACCAAGCAAGCTTGCAAAGGAAATCTGCACTACAATGAAGTCTCACTTCCCCCCGGTCAAAAGGGCCATCTGAAAAAAGTGTAAAATCCAGAAAGGCAGGACAGGCCATGGAGAACTGGGAGCCTTGTTATGCTGATGGGCGGGATGTAAACTGCCAACAGACACTCGGGAGAAGTGTATGGTGTTTCCTGAAACATCTAAAAAACAAAGCAACAGAGCCTAGGGCACTTCCACTTATGGTCCTATAGCTTAGGGAAATTAAAATCAAAAAGACACAGCCACCCCAATGTTTGGGACGCCTCTGTTTACAAGAACCTCGTTTACCGTACAAGTTCAATATCACAGAAAGTGAAAAATGGATAAAGAACTTGTGGTACTTACGTACAATGCAGTATCACTCAGCAGTGAAATCTATGTCATCAGGCCCGTAGCAGCACAATGAGTGGATTCAGGTACGATGATTCTAACTGAAATAAGTCACACAGAAAAAGAAACATCATAAGATATCATTAATACACGGAATGTAAACTTGGCTACACAGGAACAGAATTACAGAACAGAACAGGGTCTCAAATTTAGAAAACCAACTTATGCTTGTTTAAGGGTAAAGGTGAGTTGGGGTGCTGCATAAAACCAGAGATTGAAATGAGCACAGATAAAGTTCCTTAAGCCAAATATGGAATAGACAAGAGCTACTCCTTGCTCAACGAAATGGACTCAACACCGCATATTAAACGCCTAAGAATGTACCTGACTCTTAAGTATCTTAAAACCTATGGATTGCTATGTCTCCGAAAGAGAATCAAGCATGTGTACAGGGACATAAACGCAGCAGTGATAGGATTGGAGAGGTTCGGTGAGCAAATGAAGACCCTTTGAAGTCATATTGCATGGTACCCATTCCACGGGTTTCAACTACCCAGGTTTAAGGTATTCTTCCTTCAGCTAAAACATGCATGTGGAACCTAGAGTATGATCAACCATGTGATCGGGAGACGTGTTCAAATATGTCTCAGTTTTCGTACCCTGGTACTCGGGTGCAACATTCCAGACGCTTTACTAACACTCTCCCGACTTGGAGAGTCAGTCCCTTTAACCTCCTGTTTGGCCCAGTTTGCAATTTCTGCGGAAGATGAACAGGAATAGCGAGAACCAATGAGAGACTAGCTGGAGGTGTCTGGACGGGCAAATTTAACTCTCATTTCCCACCAGGAAGAGGAAATAACCAAAGGCTCAGCGTGCCGTGCCGGAACCAGATTAGGGCCTGAAGCCATCCTGCGGTGTTGCGGCCAGCTCACAAGAAAACGAGTTGAAGAAAGGAGCTCAGGGGCACTGTAATTCACAAACCTGCAGAGTTATAAATGACAACTATCGTCCAAAAATATACTGAAGTAAGGCTGCCAAGAGGACTTGAAAGCGGGGCAGAATTGCAGGAAACCGATTTCAGGAGGTAGACTGGAATTGCATTGAAAGCATAGGAAAAGAGGCAGAACGTCCACAATGATGCACTTGGCCAAAAAGGGCGTATGCGTTTTTTCCTGAATATATTCAGGAAAAAACGCATACGCCCTTTTTGGCCAACCAAGCAAGCTTGCAAAGGAAATCTGCACTACAATGAAGTCTCACTTCCCCCCGGTCAAAAGGGCCATCTGAAAAAAGTGTAAAATCCAGAAAGGCAGGACAGGCCATGGAGAACTGGGAGCCTTGTTATGCTGATGGGCGGGATGTAAACTGCCAACAGACACTCGGGAGAAGTGTATGGTGTTTCCTGAAACATCTAAAAAACAAAGCAACAGAGCCTAGGGCACTTCCACTTATGGTCCTATAGCTTAGGGAAATTAAAATCAAAAAGACACAGCCACCCCAATGTTTGGGACGCCTCTGTTTACAAGAACCTCGTTTACCGTACAAGTTCAATATCACAGAAAGTGAAAAATGGATAAAGAACTTGTGGTACTTACGTACAATGCAGTATCACTCAGCAGTGAAATCTATGTCATCAGGCCCGTAGCAGCACAATGAGTGGATTCAGGTACGATGATTCTAACTGAAATAAGTCACACAGAAAAAGAAACATCATAAGATATCAGTAATACACGGAATGTAAACTTGGCTACACAGGAACTGAATTACAGAACAGAACAGGGTCTCAAATTTAGAAAACCAACTTATGCTTGTTTAAGGGTAAAGGTGAGTTGGGGTGCTGCATAAAACCAGAGATTGAAATGAGCACAGATAAAGTTCCTTAAGCCAAATATGGAATAGACAAGAGCTACTCCTTGCTCAACGAAATGGACTCAACACCGCATATTAAACGCCTAAGAATGTACCTGACTCTTAAGTATCTTAAAACCTATGGATTGCTATGTCTCCGAAAGAGAATCAAGCATGTGTACAGGGACATAAACGCAGCAGTGATAGGATTGGAGAGGTTCGGTGAGCAAATGAAGACCCTTTGAAGTCATATTGCATGGTACCCATTCCACGGGTTTCAACTACCCAGGTTTAAGGTATTCTTCCTTCAGCTAAAACATGCATGTGGAACCTAGAGTATGATCAACCATGTGATCGGGAGACGTGTTCAAATATGTCTCAGTTTTCGTACCCTGGTACTCGGGTGCAACATTCCAGACGCTTTACTAACACTCTCCCGACTTGGAGAGTCTGTCCCTTTAACCTCCTGTTTGGCCCAGTTTGCAATTTCTGCGGAAGATGAACAGGAATAGCGAGAACCAATGAGAGACTAGCTGGAGGTGTCTGGACGGGCAAATTTAACTCTCATTTCCCACCAGGAAGAGGAAATAACCAAAGGCTCAGCGTGCCGTGCCGGAACCAGATTAGGGCCTGAAGCCATCCTGCGGTGTTGCGGCCAGCTCACAAGAAAGCGAGTTGAAGAAAGGAGCTCAGGGGCACTGTAATTCACAAACCTGCAGAGTTATAAATGACAGCTATCGTCCAAAAATATACTGAAGTAAGGCTGCCAAGAGGACTTGAAAGCGGGGCAGAATTGCAGGAAACCGATTTCAGGAGGTAGACTGGAATTGCATTGAAAGCATAGGAAAAGAGGCAGAACGTCCACAATGATGCACTTGGCCAAAAAGGGCGTATGCGTTTTTTCCTGAATATATTCAGGAAAAAACGCATACGCCCTTTTTGGCCAACCAAGCAAGCTTGCAAAGGAAATCTGCACTACAATGAAGTCTCACTTCCCCCGGTCAAAAGGGCCATCTGAAAAAAGTGTAAAATCCAGAAAGGCAGGACAGGCCATGGAGAACTGGGAGCCTTGTTATGCTGATGGGCGGGATGTAAACTGCCAACAGACACTCGGGAGAAATGTATGGTGTTTCCTGAAACATCTAAAAAACAAAGCAACAGAGCCTAGGGCACTTCCACTTATGGTCCTATAGCTTAGGGAAATTAAAATCAAAAAGACACAGCCACCCCAATGTTTGGGACGCCTCTGTTTACAAGAACCTCGTTTACCGTACAAGTTCAATATCACAGAAAGTGAAAAATGGATAAAGAACTTGTGGTACTTACGTACAATGCAGTATCACTCAGCAGTGAAATCTATGTCATCAGGCCCGTAGCAGCACAATGAGTGGATTCAGGTACGATGATTCTAACTGAAATAAGTCACACAGAAAAAGAAACATCATAAGATATCAGTAATACACGGAATGTAAACTTGGCTACACAGGAACTGAATTACAGAACAGAACAGGGTCTCAAATTTAGAAAACCAACTTATGCTTGTTTAAGGGTAAAGGTGAGTTGGGGTGCTGCATAAAACCAGAGATTGAAATGAGCACAGATAAAGTTCCTTAAGCCAAATATGGAATAGACAAGAGCTACTCCTTGCTCAACGAAATGGACTCAACACCGCATATTAAACGCCTAAGAATGTACCTGACTCTTAAGTATCTTAAAACCTATGGATTGCTATGTCTCCGAAAGAGAATCAAGCATGTGTACAGGGACATAAACGCAGCAGTGATAGGATTGGAGAGGTTCGGTGAGCAAATGAAGACCCTTTGAAGTCATATTGCATGGTACCCATTCCACGGGTTTCAACTACCCAGGTTTAAGGTATTCTTCCTTCAGCTAAAACATGCATGTGGAACCTAGAGTATGATCAACCATGTGATCGGGAGACGTGTTCAAATATGTCTCAGTTTTCGTACCCTGGTACTCGGGTGCAACATTCCAGACGCTTTACTAACACTCTCCCGACTTGGAGAGTCAGTCCCTTTAACCTCCTGTTTGGCCCAGTTTGCAATTTCTGCGGAAGATGAACAGGAATAGCGAGAACCAATGAGAGACTAGCTGGAGGTGTCTGGACGGGCAAATTTAACTCTCATTTCCCACCAGGAAGAGGAAATAACCAAAGGCTCAGCGTGCCATGCCGGAACCAGATTAGGGCCTGAAGCCATCCTGCGGTGTTGCGGCCAGCTCACAAGAAAACGAGTTGAAGAAAGGAGCTCAGGGGCACTGTAATTCACAAACCTGCAGAGTTATAAATGACAACTATCGTCCAAAAATATACTGAAGTAAGGCTGCCAAGAGGACTTGAAAGCGGGGCAGAATTGCAGGAAACCGATTTCAGGAGGTACACTGGAATTGCATTGAAAGCATAGGAAAAGAGGCAGAACGTCCACAATGATGCACTTGGCCAAAAAGGGCGTATGCGTTTTTTCCTGAATATATTCAGGAAAAAACGCATACGCCCTTTTTGGCCAACCAAGCAAGCTTGCAAAGGAAATCTGCACTACAATGAAGTCTCACTTCCCCCCCCCCCCGGTCAAAAGGGCCATCTGAAAAAAGTGTAAAATCCAGAAAGGCAGGACAGGCCATGGAGAACTGGGAGCCTTGTTATGCTGATGGGCGGGATGTAAACTGCCAACAGACACTCGGGAGAAGTGTATGGTGTTTCCTGAAACATCTAAAAAACAAAGCAACAGAGCCTAGGGCACTTCCACTTATGGTCCTATAGCTTAGGGAAATTAAAATCAAAAAGACACAGCCACCCCAATGTTTGGGACGCCTCTGTTTACAGGAACCTCGTTTACCGTACAAGTTCAATATCACAGAAAGTGAAAAATGGATAAAGAACTTGTGGTACTTACGTACAATGCAGTATCACTCAGCAGTGAAATCTATGTCATCAGGCCCGTAGCAGCACAATGAGTGGATTCAGGTACGATGATTCTAACTGAAATAAGTCACACAGAAAAAGAAACATCATAAGATATCAGTAATACACGGAATGTAAACTTGGCTACACAGGAACTGAATTACAGAACAGAACAGGGTCTCAAATTTAGAAAACCAACTTATGCTTGTTTAAGGGTAAAGGTGAGTTGGGGTGCTGCATAAAACCAGAGATTGAAATGAGCACAGATAAAGTTCCTTAAGCCAAATATGGAATAGACAAGAGCTACTCCTTGCTCAACGAAATGGACTCAACACCGCATATTAAACGCCTAAGAATGTACCTGACTCTTAAGTATCTTAAAACCTATGGATTGCTATGTCTCCGAAAGAGAATCAAGCATGTGTACAGGGACATAAACGCAGCAGTGATAGGATTGGAGAGGTTCGGTGAGCAAATGAAGACCCTTTGAAGTCATATTGCATGGTACCCATTCCACGGGTTTCAACTACCCAGGTTTAAGGTATTCTTCCTTCAGCTAAAACATGCATGTGGAACCTAGAGTATGATCAACCATGTGATCGGGAGACGTGTTCAAATATGTCTCAGTTTTCGTACCCTGGTACTCGGGTGCAACATTCCAGACGCTTTACTAACACTCTCCCGACTTGGAGAGTCTGTCCCTTTAACCTCCTGTTTGGCCCAGTTTGCAATTTCTGCGGAAGATGAACAGGAATAGCGAGAACCAATGAGAGACAAGCTGGAGGTGTCTGGACGGGCAAATTTAACTCTCATTTCCCACCAGGAAGAGGAAATAACCAAAGGCTCAGCGTGCCGTGCCGGAACCAGATTAGGGCCTGAAGCCATCCTGCGGTGTTGCGGCCAGCTCACAAGAAAGCGAGTTGAAGAAAGGAGCTCAGGGACACTGTAATTCACAAACCTGCAGAGTTATAAATGACAGCTATCGTCCAAAAATATACTGAAGTAAGGCTGCCAAGAGGACTTGAAAGCGGGGCAGAATTGCAGGAAACCGATTTCAGGAGGTAGACTGGAATTGCATTGAAAGCATAGGAAAAGAGGCAGAACGTCCACAATGATGCACTTGGCCAAAAAGGGCATATGCGTTTTTTCCTGAATATATTCAGGAAAAAACGCATACGCCCTTTTTGGCCAACCAAGCAAGCTTGCAAAGGAAATCTGCACTACAATGAAGTCTCACTTCCCCCCGGTCAAAAGGGCCATCTGAAAAAAGTGTAAAATCCAGAAAGGCAGGACAGGCCATGGAGAACTGGGAGCCTTGTTATGCTGATGGGCGGGATGTAAACTGCCAACAGACACTCGGGAGAAGTGTATGGTGTTTCCTGAAACATCTAAAAAACAAAGCAACAGAGCCTAGGGCACTTCCACTTATGGTCCTATAGCTTAGGGAAATTAAAATCAAAAAGACACAGCCACCCCAATGTTTGGGACGCCTCTGTTTACAAGAACCTCGTTTACCGTACAAGTTCAATATCACAGAAAGTGAAAAATGGATAAAGAACTTGTGGTACTTACGTACAATGCAGTATCACTCAGCAGTGAAATCTATGTCATCAGGCCCGTAGCAGCACAATGAGTGGATTCAGGTACGATGATTCTAACTGAAATAAGTCACACAGAAAAAGAAACATCATAAGATATCAGTAATACATGGAATGTAAACTTGGCTACACAGGAACTGAATTACAGAACAGAACAGGGTCTCAAATTTAGAAAACCAACTTATGCTTGTTTAAGGGTAAAGGTGAGTTGGGGTGCTGCATAAAACCAGAGATTGAAATGAGCACAGATAAAGTTCTTTAAGCCAAATATGGAATAGACAAGAGCTACTCCTTGCTCAACGAAATGGACTCAACACCGCATATTAAACGCCTAAGAATGTACCTGACTCTTAAGTATCTTAAAACCTATGGATTGCTATGTCTCCGAAAGAGAATCAAGCATGTGTACAGGGACATAAACAGCAGCAGTGATAGGATTGGAGAGGTTCGGTGAGCAAATGAAGACCCTTTGAAGTCATATTGCATGGTACCCATTCCACGGGTTTCAACTACCCAGGTTTAAGGTATTCTTCCTTCAGCTAAAACATGCATGTGGAACCTAGAGTATGATCAACCATGTGATCGGGAGACGTGTTCAAATATGTCTCAGTTTTCGTACCCTGGTACTCGGGTGCAACATTCCAGACGCTTTACTAACACTCTCCCGACTTGGAGAGTCTGTCCCTTTAACCTCCTGTTTGGCCCAGTTTGCAATTTCTGCGGAAGATGAACAGGAATAGCGAGAACCAATGAGAGACTAGCTGGAGGTGTCTGGACGGGCAAATTTAACTCTCATTTCCCACCAGGAAGAGGAAATAACCAAAGGCTCAGCGTGCCGTGCCGGAACCAGATTAGGGCCTGAAGCCATCCTGCGGTGTTGCGGCCAGCTCACAAGAAAGCGAGTTGAAGAAAGGAGCTCAGGGGCACTGTAATTCACAAACCTGCAGAGTTATAAATGACAGCTATCGTCCAAAAATATACTGAAGTAAGGCTGCCAAGAGGACTTGAAAGCGGGGCAGAATTGCAGGAAACCGATTTCAGGAGGTAGACTGGAATTGCATTGAAAGCATAGGAAAAGAGGCAGAACGTCCACAATGATGCACTTGGCCAAAAAGGGCATATGCGTTTTTTCCTGAATATATTCAGGAAAAAACGCATACGCCCTTTTTGGCCAACCAAGCAAGCTTGCAAAGGAAATCTGCACTACAATGAAGTCTCACTTCCCCCCGGTCAAAAGGGCCATCTGAAAAAAGTGTAAAATCCAGAAAGGCAGGACAGGCCATGGAGAACTGGGAGCCTTGTTATGCTGATGGGCGGGATGTAAACTGCCAACAGACACTCGGGAGAAGTGTATGGTGTTTCCTGAAACATCTAAAAAACAAAGCAACAGAGCCTAGGGCACTTCCACCTATGGTCCTATAGCTTAGGGAAATTAAAATCAAAAAGACACAGCCACCCCAATGTTTGGGACGCCTCTGTTTACAAGAACCTCGTTTACCGTACAAGTTCAATATCACAGAAAGTGAAAAATGGATAAAGAACTTGTGGTACTTACGTACAATGCAGTATCACTCAGCAGTGAAATCTATGTCATCAGGCCCGTAGCAGCACAATGAGTGGATTCAGGTAAGATGATTCTAACTGAAATAAGTCACACAGAAAAAGAAACATCATAAGATATCAGTAATACATGGAATGTAAACTTGGCTACACAGGAACTGAATTACAGAACAGAACAGGGTCTCAAATTTAGAAAACCAACTTATGCTTGTTTAAGGGTAAAGGTGAGTTGGGGTGCTGCATAAAACCAGAGATTGAAATGAGCACAGATAAAGTTCCTTAAGCCAAATATGGAATAGACAAGAGCTACTCCTTGCTCAACGAAATGGACTCAACACCGCATATTAAACGCCTAAGAATGTACCTGACTCTTAAGTATCTTAAAACCTATGGATTGCTATGTCTCCGAAAGAGAATCAAGCATGTGTACAGGGACATAAACAGCAGCAGTGATAGGATTGGAGAGGTTCGGTGAGCAAATGAAGACCCTTTGAAGTCATATTGCATGGTACCCATTCCACGGGTTTCAACTACCCAGGTTTAAGGTATTCTTCCTTCAGCTAAAACATGCATGTGGAACCTAGAGTATGATCAACCATGTGATCGGGAGACGTGTTCAAATATGTCTCAGTTTTCGTACCCTGGTACTCGGGTGCAACATTCCAGACGCTTTACTAACACTCTCCCGACTTGGAGAGTCTGTCCCTTTAACCTCCTGTTTGGCCCAGTTTGCAATTTCTGCGGAAGATGAACAGGAATAGCGAGAACCAATGAGAGACTAGCTGGAGGTGTCTGGACGGGCAAATTTAACTCTCATTTCCCACCAGGAAGAGGAAATAACCAAAGGCTCAGCGTGCCGTGCCGGAACCAGATTAGGGCCTGAAGCCATCCTGCGGTGTTGCGGCCAGCTCACAAGAAAGCGAGTTGAAGAAAGGAGCTCAGGGGCACTGTAATTCACAAACCTGCAGAGTTATAAATGACAGCTATCGTCCAAAAATATACTGAAGTAAGGCTGCCAAGAGGACTTGAAAGCGGGGCAGAATTGCAGGAAACCGATTTCAGGAGGTAGACTGGAATTGCATTGAAAGCATAGGAAAAGAGGCAGAACGTCCACAATGATGCACTTGGCCAAAAAGGGCGTATGCGTTTTTTCCTGAATATATTCAGGAAAAAACGCATACGCCCTTTTTGGCCAACCAAGCAAGCTTGCAAAGGAAATCTGCACTACAATGAAGTCTCACTTCCCCCCGGTCAAAAGGGCCATCTGAAAAAAGTGTAAAATCCAGAAAGGCAGGACAGGCCATGGAGAACTGGGAGCCTTGTTATGCTGATGGGCGGGATGTAAACTGCCAACAGACACTCGGGAGAAGTGTATGGTGTTTCCTGAAACATCTAAAAAACAAAGCAACAGAGCCTAGGGCACTTCCACTTATGGTCCTATAGCTTAGGGAAATTAAAATCAAAAAGACACAGCCACCCCAATGTTTGGGACGCCTCTGTTTACAAGAACCTCGTTTACCGTACAAGTTCAATATCACAGAAAGTGAAAAATGGATAAAGAACTTGTGGTACTTACGTACAATGCAGTATCACTCAGCAGTGAAATCTATGTCATCAGGCCCGTAGCAGCACAATGAGTGGATTCAGGTACGATGATTCTAACTGAAATAAGTCACACAGAAAAAGAAACATCATAAGATATCAGTAATACACGGAATGTAAACTTGGCTACACAGGAACAGAATTACAGAACAGAACAGGGTCTCAAATTTAGAAAACCAACTTATGCTTGTTTAAGGGTAAAGGTGAGTTGGGGTGCTGCATAAAACCAGAGATTGAAATGAGCACAGATAAAGTTCCTTAAGCCAAATATGGAATAGACAAGAGCTACTCCTTGCTCAACGAAATGGACTCAACACCGCATATTAAACGCCTAAGAATGTACCTGACTCTTAAGTATCTTAAAACCTATGGATTGCTATGTCTCCGAAAGAGAATCAAGCATGTGTACAGGGACATAAACGCAGCAGTGATAGGATTGGAGAGGTTCGGTGAGCAAATGAAGACCCTTTGAAGTCATATTGCATGGTACCCATTCCACGGGTTTCAACTACCCAGGTTTAAGGTATTCTTCCTTCAGCTAAAACATGCATGTGGAACCTAGAGTATGATCAACCATGTGATCGGGAGACGTGTTCAAATATGTCTCAGTTTTCGTACCCTGGTACTCGGGTGCAACATTCCAGACGCTTTACTAACACTCTCCCGACTTGGAGAGTCAGTCCCTTTAACCTCCTGTTTGGCCCAGTTTGCAATTTCTGCGGAAGATGAACAGGAATAGCGAGAACCAATGAGAGACTAGCTGGAGGTGTCTGGACGGGCAAATTTAACTCTCATTTCCCACCAGGAAGAGGAAATAACCAAAGGCTCAGCGTGCCGTGCCGGAACCAGATTAGGGCCTGAAGCCATCCTGCGGTGTTGCGGCCAGCTCACAAGAAAACGAGTTGAAGAAAGGAGCTCAGGGGCACTGTAATTCACAAACCTGCAGAGTTATAAATGACAACTATCGTCCAAAAATATACTGAAGTAAGGCTGCCAAGAGGACTTGAAAGCGGGGCAGAATTGCAGGAAACCGATTTCAGGAGGTAGACTGGAATTGCATTGAAAGCATAGGAAAAGAGGCAGAACGTCCACAATGATGCACTTGGCCAAAAAGGGCGTATGCGTTTTTTCCTGAATATATTCAGGAAAAAACGCATATGCCCTTTTTGGCCAACCAAGCAAGCTTGCAAAGGAAATCTGCACTACAATGAAGTCTCACTTCCCCCCGGTCAAAAGGGCCATCTGAAAAAAGTGTAAAATCCAGAAAGGCAGGACAGGCCATGGAGAACTGGGAGCCTTGTTATGCTGATGGGCGGGATGTAAATTGCCAACAGACACTCGGGAGAAGTGTATGGTGTTTCCTGAAACATCTAAAAAACAAAGCAACAGAGCCTAGGGCACTTCCACTTATGGTCCTATAGCTTAGGGAAATTAAAATCAAAAAGACACAGCCACCCCAATGTTTGGGACGCCTCTGTTTACAAGAACCTCGTTTACCGTACAAGTTCAATATCACAGAAAGTGAAAAATGGATAAAGAACTTGTGGTACTTACGTACAATGCAGTATCACTCAGCAGTGAAATCTATGTCATCAGGCCCGTAGCAGCACAATGAGTGGATTCAGGTACGATGATTCTAACTGAAATAAGTCACACAGAAAAAGAAACATCATAAGATATCAGTAATACACGGAATGTAAACTTGGCTACACAGGAACTGAATTACAGAACAGAACAGGGTCTCAAATTTAGAAAACCAACTTATGCTTGTTTAAGGGTAAAGGTGAGTTGGGGTGCTGCATAAAACCAGAGATTGAAATGAGCACAGATAAAGTTCCTTAAGCCAAATATGGAATAGACAAGAGCTACTCCTTGCTCAACGAAATGGACTCAACACCGCATATTAAACGCCTAAGAATGTACCTGACTCTTAAGTATCTTAAAACCTATGGATTGCTATGTCTCCGAAAGAGAATCAAGCATGTGTACAGGGACATAAACGCAGCAGTGATAGGATTGGAGAGGTTCGGTGAGCAAATGAAGACCCTTTGAAGTCATATTGCATGGTACCCATTCCACGGGTTTCAACTACCCAGGTTTAAGGTATTCTTCCTTCAGCTAAAACATGCATGTGGAACCTAGAGTATGATCAACCATGTGATCGGGAGACGTGTTCAAATATGTCTCAGTTTTCGTACCCTGGTACTCGGGTGCAACATTCCAGACGCTTTACTAACACTCTCCCGACTTGGAGAGTCAGTCCCTTTAACCTCCTGTTTGGCCCAGTTTGCAATTTCTGCGGAAGATGAACAGGAATAGCGAGAACCAATGAGAGACTAGCTGGAGGTGTCTGGACGGGCAAATTTAACTCTCATTTCCCACCAGGAAGAGGAAATAACCAAAGGCTCAGCGTGCCGTGTCGGAACCAGATTAGGGCCTGAAGCCATCCTGCGGTGTTGCGGCCAGCTCACAAGAAAACGAGTTGAAGAAAGGAGCTCAGGGGCACTGTAATTCACAAACCTGCAGAGTTATAAATGACAACTATCGTCCAAAAATATACTGAAGTAAGGCTGCCAAGAGGACTTGAAAGCGGGGCAGAATTGCAGGAAACCGATTTCAGGAGGTAGACTGGAATTGCATTGAAAGCATAGGAAAAGAGGCAGAACGTCCACAATGATGCACTTGGCCAAAAAGGGCGTATGCGTTTTTTCCTGAATATATTCAGGAAAAAACGCATACGCCCTTTTTGGCCAACCAAGCAAGCTTGCAAAGGAAATCTGCACTACAATGAAGTCTCACTTCCCCCCGGTCAAAAGGGCCATCTGAAAAAAGTGTAAAATCCAGAAAGGCAGGACAGGCCATGGAGAACTGGGAGCCTTGTTATGCTGATGGGCGGGATGTAAATTGCCAACAGACACTCGGGAGAAGTGTATGGTGTTTCCTGAAACATCTAAAAAACAAAGCAACAGAGCCTAGGGCACTTCCACTTATGGTCCTATAGCTTAGGGAAATTAAAATCAAAAAGACACAGCCACCCCAATGTTTGGGACGCCTCCGTTTACAAGAACCTCGTTTACCGTACAAGTTCAATATCACAGAAAGTGAAAAATGGATAAAGAACTTGTGGTACTTACGTACAATGCAGTATCACTCAGCAGTGAAATCTATGTCATCAGGCCCGTAGCAGCACAATGAGTGGATTCAGGTACGATGATTCTAACTGAAATAAGTCACACAGAAAAAGAAACATCATAAGATATCAGTAATACACGGAATGTAAACTTGGCTACACAGGAACTGAATTACAGAACAGAACAGGGTCTCAAATTTAGAAAACCAACTTATGCTTGTTTAAGGGTAAAGGTGAGTTGGGGTGCTGCATAAAACCAGAGATTGAAATGAGCACAGATAAAGTTCCTTAAGCCAAATATGGAATAGACAAGAGCTACTCCTTGCTCAACGAAATGGACTCAACACCGCATATTAAACGCCTAAGAATGTACCTGACTCTTAAGTATCTTAAAACCTATGGATTGCTATGTCTCCGAAAGAGAATCAAGCATGTGTACAGGGACATAAACGCAGCAGTGATAGGATTGGAGAGGTTCGGTGAGCAAATGAAGACCCTTTGAAGTCATATTGCATGGTACCCATTCCACGGGTTTCAACTACCCAGGTTTAAGGTATTCTTCCTTCAGCTAAAACATGCATGTGGAACCTAGAGTATGATCAACCATGTGATCGGGAGACGTGTTCAAATATGTCTCAGTTTTCGTACCCTGGTACTCGGGTGCAACATTCCAGACGCTTTACTAACACTCTCCCGACTTGGAGAGTCTGTCCCTTTAACCTCCTGTTTGGCCCAGTTTGCAATTTCTGCGGAAGATGAACAGGAATAGCGAGAACCAATGAGAGACTAGCTGGAGGTGTCTGGACGGGCAAATTTAACTCTCATTTCCCACCAGGAAGAGGAAATAACCAAAGGCTCAGCGTGCCGTGTCGGAACCAGATTAGGGCCTGAAGCCATCCTGCGGTGTTGCGGCCAGCTCACAAGAAAACGAGTTGAAGAAAGGAGCTCAGGGGCACTGTAATTCACAAACCTGCAGAGTTATAAATGACAACTATCGTCCAAAAATATACTGAAGTAAGGCTGCCAAGAGGACTTGAAAGCGGGGCAGAATTGCAGGAAACCGATTTCAGGAGGTAGACTGGAATTGCATTGAAAGCATAGGAAAAGAGGCAGAACGTCCACAATGATGCACTTGGCCAAAAAGGGCGTATGCGTTTTTTCCTGAATATATTCAGGAAAAAACGCATACGCCCTTTTTGGCCAACCAAGCAAGCTTGCAAAGGAAATCTGCACTACAATGAAGTCTCACTTCCCCCCAGTCAAAAGGGCCATCTGAAAAAAGTGTAAAATCCAGAAAGGCAGGACAGGCCATGGAGAACTGGGAGCCTTGTTATGCTGATGGGCGGGATGTAAATTGCCAACAGACACTCGGGAGAAGTGTATGGTGTTTCCTGAAACATCTAAAAAACAAAGCAACAGAGCCTAGGGCACTTCCACTTATGGTCCTATAGCTTAGGGAAATTAAAATCAAAAAGACACAGCCACCCCAATGTTTGGGACGCCTCTGTTTACAAGAACCTCGTTTACCGTACAAGTTCAATATCACAGAAAGTGAAAAATGGATAAAGAACTTGTGGTACTTACGTACAATGCAGTATCACTCAGCAGTGAAATCTATGTCATCAGGCCCGTAGCAGCACAATGAGTGGATTCAGGTACGATGATTCTAACTGAAATAAGTCACACAGAAAAAGAAACATCATAAGATATCAGTAATACACGGAATGTAAACTTGGCTACACAGGAACTGAATTACAGAACAGAACAGGGTCTCAAATTTAGAAAACCAACTTATGCTTGTTTAAGGGTAAAGGTGAGTTGGGGTGCTGCATAAAACCAGAGATTGAAATGAGCACAGATAAAGTTCCTTAAGCCAAATATGGAATAGACAAGAGCTACTCCTTGCTCAACGAAATGGACTCAACACCGCATATTAAACGCCTAAGAATGTACCTGACTCTTAAGTATCTTAAAACCTATGGATTGCTATGTCTCCGAAAGAGAATCAAGCATGTGTACAGGGACATAAACGCAGCAGTGATAGGATTGGAGAGGTTCGGTGAGCAAATGAAGACCCTTTGAAGTCATATTGCATGGTACCCATTCCACGGGTTTCAACTACCCAGGTTTAAGGTATTCTTCCTTCAGCTAAAACATGCATGTGGAACCTAGAGTATGATCAACCATGTGATCGGGAGACGTGTTCAAATATGTCTCAGTTTTCGTACCCTGGTACTCGGGTGCAACATTCCAGACGCTTTACTAACACTCTCCCGACTTGGAGAGTCAGTCCCTTTAACCTCCTGTTTGGCCCAGTTTGCAATTTCTGCGGAAGATGAACAGGAATAGCGAGAACCAATGAGAGACTAGCTGGAGGTGTCTGGACGGGCAAATTTAACTCTCATTTCCCACCAGGAAGAGGAAATAACCAAAGGCTCAGCGTGCCGTGCCGGAACCAGATTAGGGCCTGAAGCCATCCTGCGGTGTTGCGGCCAGCTCACAAGAAAGCGAGTTGAAGAAAGGAGCTCAGGGGCACTGTAATTCACAAACCTGCAGAGTTATAAATGACAGCTATCGTCCAAAAATATACTGAAGTAAGGCTGCCAAGAGGACTTGAAAGCGGGGCAGAATTGCAGGAAACCGATTTCAGGAGGTAGACTGGAATTGCATTGAAAGCATAGGAAAAGAGGCAGAACGTCCACAATGATGCACTTGGCCAAAAAGGGCGTATGCGTTTTTTCCTGAATATATTCAGGAAAAAACGCATACGCCCTTTTTGGCCAACCAAGCAAGCTTGCAAAGGAAATCTGCACTACAATGAAGTCTCACTTCCCCCCCCTCCCCGGTCAAAAGGGCCATCTGAAAAAAGTGTAAAATCCAGAAAGGCAGGACAGGCCATGGAGAACTGGGAGCCTTGTTATGCTGATGGGCGGGATGTAAACTGCCAACAGACACTCGGGAGAAGTGTATGGTGTTTCCTGAAACATCTAAAAAACAAAGCAACAGAGCCTAGGGCACTTCCACTTATGGTCCTATAGCTTAGGGAAATTAAAATCAAAAAGATACAGCCACCCCAATGTTTGGGACGCCTCTGTTTACAAGAACCTCGTTTACCGTACAAGTTCAATATCACAGAAAGTGAAAAATGGATAAAGAACTTGTGGTACTTACGTACAATGCAGTATCACTCAGCAGTGAAATCTATGTCATCAGGCCCGTAGCAGCACAATGAGTGGATTCAGGTACGATGATTCTAACTGAAATAAGTCACACAGAAAAAGAAACATCATAAGATATCAGTAATACACGGAATGTAAACTTGGCTACACAGGAACTGAATTACAGAACAGAACAGGGTCTCAAATTTAGAAAACCAACTTATGCTTGTTTAAGGGTAAAGGTGAGTTGGGGTGCTGCATAAAACCAGAGATTGAAATGAGCACAGATAAAGTTCCTTAAGCCAAATATGGAATAGACAAGAGCTACTCCTTGCTCAACGAAATGGACTCAACACCCCATATTAAACGCCTAAGAATGTACCTGACTCTTAAGTATCTTAAAACGTATGGATTGCTATGTCTCCGAAAGAGAATCAAGCATGTGTACAGGGACATAAACGCAGCAGTGATAGGATTGGAGAGGTTCGGTGAGCAAATGATGACCCTTTGAAGTCATATTGCATGGTACCCATTCCACGGGTTTCAACTACCCAGGTTTAAGGTATTCTTCCTTCAGCTAAAACATGCATGTGGAACCTAGAGTATGATCAACCATGTGATCGGGAGACGTGTTCAAATATGTCTCAGTTTTCGTACCCTGGTACTCGGGTGCAACATTCCAGACGCTTTACTAACACTCTCCCGACTTGGAGAGTCAGTCCCTTTAACCTCCTGTTTGGCCCAGTTTGCAATTTCTGCGGAAGATGAACAGGAATAGCGAGAACCAATGAGAGACTAGCTGGAGGTGTCTGGACGGGCAAATTTAACTCTCATTTCCCACCAGGAAGAGGAAATAACCAAAGGCTCAGCGTGCCGTGTCGGAACCAGATTAGGGCCTGAAGCCATCCTGCGGTGTTGCGGCCAGCTCACAAGAAAACGAGTTGAAGAAAGGAGCTCAGGGGCACTGTAATTCACAAACCTGCAGAGTTATAAATGACAACTATCGTCCAAAAATATACTGAAGTAAGGCTGCCAAGAGGACTTGAAAGCGGGGCAGAATTGCAGGAAACCAATTTCAGGAGGTAGACTGGAATTGCATTGAAAGCATAGGAAAAGAGGCAGAACGTCCACAATGATGCACTTGGCCAAAAAGGGCGTATGCGTTTTTTCCTGAATATATTCAGGAAAAAACGCATACGCCCTTTTTGGCCAACCAAGCAAGCTTGCAAAGGAAATCTGCACTACAATGAAGTCTCACTTCCCCCCGGTCAAAAGGGCCATCTGAAAAAAGTGTAAAATCCAGAAAGGCAGGACAGGCCATGGAGAACTGGGAGCCTTGTTATGCTGATGGGCGGGATGTAAATTGCCAACAGACACTCGGGAGAAGTGTATGGTGTTTCCTGAAACATCTAAAAAACAAAGCAACAGAGCCTAGGGCACTTCCACTTATGGTCCTATAGCTTAGGGAAATTAAAATCAAAAAGACACAGCCACCCCAATGTTTGGGACGCCTCTGTTTACAAGAACCTCGTTTACCGTACAAGTTCAATATCACAGAAAGTGAAAAATGGATAAAGAACTTGTGGTACTTACGTACAATGCAGTATCACTCAGCAGTGAAATCTATGTCATCAGGCCCGTAGCAGCACAATGAGTGGATTCAGGTACGATGATTCTAACTGAAATAAGTCACACAGAAAAAGAAACATCATAAGATATCAGTAATACACGGAATGTAAACTTGGCTACACAGGAACTGAATTACAGAACAGAACAGGGTCTCAAATTTAGAAAACCAACTTATGCTTGTTTAAGGGTAAAGGTGAGTTGGGGTGCTGCATAAAACCAGAGATTGAAATGAGCACAGATAAAGTTCCTTAAGCCAAATATGGAATAGACAAGAGCTACTCCTTGCTCAACGAAATGGACTCAACACCGCATATTAAACGCCTAAGAATGTATCTGACTCTTAAGTATCTTAAAACCTATGGATTGCTATGTCTCCGAAAGAGAATCAAGCATGTGTACAGGGACATAAACGCAGCAGTGATAGGATTGGAGAGGTTCGGTGAGCAAATGAAGACCCTTTGAAGTCATATTGCATGGTACCCATTCCACGGGTTTCAACTACCCAGGTTTAAGGTATTCTTCCTTCAGCTAAAACATGCATGTGGAACCTAGAGTATGATCAACCATGTGATCGGGAGACGTGTTCAAATATGTCTCAGTTTTCGTACCCTGGTACTCGGGTGCAACATTCCAGACGCTTTACTAACACTCTCCCGACTTGGAGAGTCAGTCCCTTTAACCTCCTGTTTGGCCCAGTTTGCAATTTCTGCGGAAGATGAACAGGAATAGCGAGAACCAATGAGAGACTAGCTGGAGGTGTCTGGACGGGCAAATTTAACTCTCATTTCCCACCAGGAAGAGGAAATAACCAAAGGCTCAGCGTGCCGTGTCGGAACCAGATTAGGGCCTGAAGCCATCCTGCGGTGTTGCGGCCAGCTCACAAGAAAACGAGTTGAAGAAAGGAGCTCAGGGGCACTGTAATTCACAAACCTGCAGAGTTATAAATGACAACTATCGTCCAAAAATATACTGAAGTAAGGCTGCCAAGAGGACTTGAAAGCGGGGCAGAATTGCAGGAAACCGATTTCAGGAGGTAGACTGGAATTGCATTGAAAGCATAGGAAAAGAGGCAGAACGTCCACAATGATGCACTTGGCCAAAAAGGGCATATGCGTTTTTTCCTGAATATATTCAGGAAAAAACGCATACGCCCTTTTTGGCCAACCAAGCAAGCTTGCAAAGGAAATCTGCACTACAATGAAGTCTCACTTCCCCCCGGTCAAAAGGGCCATCTGAAAAAAGTGTAAAATCCAGAAAGGCAGGACAGGCCATGGAGAACTGGGAGCCTTGTTATGCTGATGGGCGGGATGTAAATTGCCAACAGACACTCGGGAGAAGTGTATGGTGTTTCCTGAAACATCTAAAAAACAAAGCAACAGAGCCTAGGGCACTTCCACTTATGGTCCTATAGCTTAGGGAAATTAAAATCAAAAAGACACAGCCACCCCAATGTTTGGGACGCCTCTGTTTACAAGAACCTCGTTTACCGTACAAGTTCAATATCACAGAAAGTGAAAAATGGATAAAGAACTTGTGGTACTTACGTACAATGCAGTATCACTCAGCAGTGAAATCTATGTCATCAGGCCCGTAGCAGCACAATGAGTGGATTCAGGTACGATGATTCTAACTGAAATAAGTCACACAGAAAAAGAAACATCATAAGATATCAGTAATACACGGAATGTAAACTTGGCTACACAGGAACTGAATTACAGAACAGAACAGGGTCTCAAATTTAGAAAACCAACTTATGCTTGTTTAAGGGTAAAGGTGAGTTGGGGTGCTGCATAAAACCAGAGATTGAAATGAGCACAGATAAAGTTCCTTAAGCCAAATATGGAATAGACAAGAGCTACTCCTTGCTCAACGAAATGGACTCAACACCTCATATTAAACGCCTAAGAATGTACCTGACTCTTAAGTATCTTAAAACGTATGGATTGCTATGTCTCCGAAAGAGAATCAAGCATGTGTACAGGGACATAAACGCAGCAGTGATAGGATTGGAGAGGTTCGGTGAGCAAATGATGACCCTTTGAAGTCATATTGCATGGTACCCATTCCACGGGTTTCAACTACCCAGGTTTAAGGTATTCTTCCTTCAGCTAAAACATGCATGTGGAACCTAGAGTATGATCAACCATGTGATCGGGAGACGTGTTCAAATATGTCTCAGTTTTCGTACCCTGGTACTCGGGTGCAACATTCCAGACGCTTTACTAACACTCTCCCGACTTGGAGAGTCAGTCCCTTTAACCTCCTGTTTGGCCCAGTTTGCAATTTCTGCGGAAGATGAACAGGAATAGCGAGAACCAATGAGAGACTAGCTGGAGGTGTCTGGACGGGCAAATTTAACTCTCATTTCCCACCAGGAAGAGGAAATAACCAAAGGCTCAGCGTGCCGTGTCGGAACCAGATTAGGGCCTGAAGCCATCCTGCGGTGTTGCGGCCAGCTCACAAGAAAACGAGTTGAAGAAAGGAGCTCAGGGGCACTGTAATTCACAAACCTGCAGAGTTATAAATGACAACTATCGTCCAAAAATATACTGAAGTAAGGCTGCCAAGAGGACTTGAAAGCGGGGCAGAATTGCAGGAAACCGATTTCAGGAGGTAGACTGGAATTGCATTGAAAGCATAGGAAAAGAGGCAGAACGTCCACAATGATGCACTTGGCCAAAAAGGGCGTATGCGTTTTTTCCTGAATATATTCAGGAAAAAACGCATACGCCCTTTTTGGCCAACCAAGCAAGCTTGCAAAGGAAATCTGCACTACAATGAAGTCTCACTTCCCCCCGGTCAAAAGGGCCATCTGAAAAAAGTGTAAAATCCAGAAAGGCAGGACAGGCCATGGAGAACTGGGAGCCTTGTTATGCTGATGGGCGGGATGTAAATTGCCAACAGACACTCGGGAGAAGTGTATGGTGTTTCCTGAAACATCTAAAAAACAAAGCAACAGAGCCTAGGGCACTTCCACTTATGGTCCTATAGCTTAGGGAAATTAAAATCAAAAAGACACAGCCACCCCAATGTTTGGGACGCCTCTGTTTACAAGAACCTCGTTTACCGTACAAGTTCAATATCACAGAAAGTGAAAAATGGATAAAGAACTTGTGGTACTTACGTACAATGCAGTATCACTCAGCAGTGAAATCTATGTCATCAGGCCCGTAGCAGCACAATGAGTGGATTCAGGTACGATGATTCTAACTGAAATAAGTCACACAGAAAAAGAAACATCATAAGATATCAGTAATACACGGAATGTAAACTTGGCTACACAGGAACTGAATTACAGAACAGAACAGGGTCTCAAATTTAGAAAACCAACTTATGCTTGTTTAAGGGTAAAGGTGAGTTGGGGTGCTGCATAAAACCAGAGATTGAAATGAGCACAGATAAAGTTCCTTAAGCCAAATATGGAATAGACAAGAGCTACTCCTTGCTCAACGAAATGGACTCAACACCGCATATTAAACGCCTAAGAATGTACCTGACTCTTAAGTATCTTAAAACCTATGGATTGCTATGTCTCCGAAAGAGAATCAAGCATGTGTACAGGGACATAAACGCAGCAGTGATAGGATTGGAGAGGTTCGGTGAGCAAATGAAGACCCTTTGAAGTCATATTGCATGGTACCCATTCCACGGGTTTCAACTACCCAGGTTTAAGGTATTCTTCCTTCAGCTAAAACATGCATGTGGAACCTAGAGTATGATCAACCATGTGATCGGGAGACGTGTTCAAATATGTCTCAGTTTTCGTACCCTGGTACTCGGGTGCAACATTCCAGACGCTTTACTAACACTCTCCCGACTTGGAGAGTCAGTCCCTTTAACCTCCTGTTTGGCCCAGTTTGCAATTTCTGCGGAAGATGAACAGGAATAGCGAGAACCAATGAGAGACTAGCTGGAGGTGTCTGGACGGGCAAATTTAACTCTCATTTCCCACCAGGAAGAGGAAATAACCAAAGGCTCAGCGTGCCGTGCCGGAACCAGATTAGGGCCTGAAGCCATCCTGCGGTGTTGCGGCCAGCTCACAAGAAAGCGAGTTGAAGAAAGGAGCTCAGGGGCACTGTAATTCACAAACCTGCAGAGTTATAAATGACAGCTATCGTCCAAAAATATACTGAAGTAAGGCTGCCAAGAGGACTTGAAAGCGGGGCAGAATTGCAGGAAACCGATTTCAGGAGGTAGACTGGAATTGCATTGAAAGCATAGGAAAAGAGGCAGAACGTCCACAATGATGCACTTGGCCAAAAAGGGCGTATGCGTTTTTTCCTGAATATATTCAGGAAAAAACGCATACGCCCTTTTTGGCCAACCAAGCAAGCTTGCAAAGGAAATCTGCACTACAATGAAGTCTCACTTCCCCCCCCTCCCCGGTCAAAAGGGCCATCTGAAAAAAGTGTAAAATCCAGAAAGGCAGGACAGGCCATGGAGAACTGGGAGCCTTGTTATGCTGATGGGCGGGATGTAAACTGCCAACAGACACTCGGGAGAAGTGTATGGTGTTTCCTGAAACATCTAAAAAACAAAGCAACAGAGCCTAGGGCACTTCCACTTATGGTCCTATAGCTTAGGGAAATTAAAATCAAAAAGATACAGCCACCCCAATGTTTGGGACGCCTCTGTTTACAAGAACCTCGTTTACCGTACAAGTTCAATATCACAGAAAGTGAAAAATGGATAAAGAACTTGTGGTACTTACGTACAATGCAGTATCACTCAGCAGTGAAATCTATGTCATCAGGCCCGTAGCAGCACAATGAGTGGATTCAGGTACGATGATTCTAACTGAAATAAGTCACACAGAAAAAGAAACATCATAAGATATCAGTAATACACGGAATGTAAACTTGGCTACACAGGAACTGAATTACAGAACAGAACAGGGTCTCAAATTTAGAAAACCAACTTATGCTTGTTTAAGGGTAAAGGTGAGTTGGGGTGCTGCATAAAACCAGAGATTGAAATGAGCACAGATAAAGTTCCTTAAGCCAAATATGGAATAGACAAGAGCTACTCCTTGCTCAACGAAATGGACTCAACACCCCATATTAAACGCCTAAGAATGTACCTGACTCTTAAGTATCTTAAAACGTATGGATTGCTATGTCTCCGAAAGAGAATCAAGCATGTGTACAGGGACATAAACGCAGCAGTGATAGGATTGGAGAGGTTCGGTGAGCAAATGATGACCCTTTGAAGTCATATTGCATGGTACCCATTCCACGGGTTTCAACTACCCAGGTTTAAGGTATTCTTCCTTCAGCTAAAACATGCATGTGGAACCTAGAGTATGATCAACCATGTGATCGGGAGACGTGTTCAAATATGTCTCAGTTTTCGTACCCTGGTACTCGGGTGCAACATTCCAGACGCTTTACTAACACTCTCCCGACTTGGAGAGTCAGTCCCTTTAACCTCCTGTTTGGCCCAGTTTGCAATTTCTGCGGAAGATGAACAGGAATAGCGAGAACCAATGAGAGACTAGCTGGAGGTGTCTGGACGGGCAAATTTAACTCTCATTTCCCACCAGGAAGAGGAAATAACCAAAGGCTCAGCGTGCCGTGTCGGAACCAGATTAGGGCCTGAAGCCATCCTGCGGTGTTGCGGCCAGCTCACAAGAAAACGAGTTGAAGAAAGGAGCTCAGGGGCACTGTAATTCACAAACCTGCAGAGTTATAAATGACAACTATCGTCCAAAAATATACTGAAGTAAGGCTGCCAAGAGGACTTGAAAGCGGGGCAGAATTGCAGGAAACCAATTTCAGGAGGTAGACTGGAATTGCATTGAAAGCATAGGAAAAGAGGCAGAACGTCCACAATGATGCACTTGGCCAAAAAGGGCGTATGCGTTTTTTCCTGAATATATTCAGGAAAAAACGCATACGCCCTTTTTGGCCAACCAAGCAAGCTTGCAAAGGAAATCTGCACTACAATGAAGTCTCACTTCCCCCCGGTCAAAAGGGCCATCTGAAAAAAGTGTAAAATCCAGAAAGGCAGGACAGGCCATGGAGAACTGGGAGCCTTGTTATGCTGATGGGCGGGATGTAAATTGCCAACAGACACTCGGGAGAAGTGTATGGTGTTTCCTGAAACATCTAAAAAACAAAGCAACAGAGCCTAGGGCACTTCCACTTATGGTCCTATAGCTTAGGGAAATTAAAATCAAAAAGACACAGCCACCCCAATGTTTGGGACGCCTCTGTTTACAAGAACCTCGTTTACCGTACAAGTTCAATATCACAGAAAGTGAAAAATGGATAAAGAACTTGTGGTACTTACGTACAATGCAGTATCACTCAGCAGTGAAATCTATGTCATCAGGCCCGTAGCAGCACAATGAGTGGATTCAGGTACGATGATTCTAACTGAAATAAGTCACACAGAAAAAGAAACATCATAAGATATCAGTAATACACGGAATGTAAACTTGGCTACACAGGAACTGAATTACAGAACAGAACAGGGTCTCAAATTTAGAAAACCAACTTATGCTTGTTTAAGGGTAAAGGTGAGTTGGGGTGCTGCATAAAACCAGAGATTGAAATGAGCACAGATAAAGTTCCTTAAGCCAAATATGGAATAGACAAGAGCTACTCCTTGCTCAACGAAATGGACTCAACACCGCATATTAAACGCCTAAGAATGTATCTGACTCTTAAGTATCTTAAAACCTATGGATTGCTATGTCTCCGAAAGAGAATCAAGCATGTGTACAGGGACATAAACGCAGCAGTGATAGGATTGGAGAGGTTCGGTGAGCAAATGAAGACCCTTTGAAGTCATATTGCATGGTACCCATTCCACGGGTTTCAACTACCCAGGTTTAAGGTATTCTTCCTTCAGCTAAAACATGCATGTGGAACCTAGAGTATGATCAACCATGTGATCGGGAGACGTGTTCAAATATGTCTCAGTTTTCGTACCCTGGTACTCGGGTGCAACATTCCAGACGCTTTACTAACACTCTCCCGACTTGGAGAGTCAGTCCCTTTAACCTCCTGTTTGGCCCAGTTTGCAATTTCTGCGGAAGATGAACAGGAATAGCGAGAACCAATGAGAGACTAGCTGGAGGTGTCTGGACGGGCAAATTTAACTCTCATTTCCCACCAGGAAGAGGAAATAACCAAAGGCTCAGCGTGCCGTGTCGGAACCAGATTAGGGCCTGAAGCCATCCTGCGGTGTTGCGGCCAGCTCACAAGAAAACGAGTTGAAGAAAGGAGCTCAGGGGCACTGTAATTCACAAACCTGCAGAGTTATAAATGACAACTATCGTCCAAAAATATACTGAAGTAAGGCTGCCAAGAGGACTTGAAAGCGGGGCAGAATTGCAGGAAACCGATTTCAGGAGGTAGACTGGAATTGCATTGAAAGCATAGGAAAAGAGGCAGAACGTCCACAATGATGCACTTGGCCAAAAAGGGCATATGCGTTTTTTCCTGAATATATTCAGGAAAAAACGCATACGCCCTTTTTGGCCAACCAAGCAAGCTTGCAAAGGAAATCTGCACTACAATGAAGTCTCACTTCCCCCCGGTCAAAAGGGCCATCTGAAAAAAGTGTAAAATCCAGAAAGGCAGGACAGGCCATGGAGAACTGGGAGCCTTGTTATGCTGATGGGCGGGATGTAAATTGCCAACAGACACTCGGGAGAAGTGTATGGTGTTTCCTGAAACATCTAAAAAACAAAGCAACAGAGCCTAGGGCACTTCCACTTATGGTCCTATAGCTTAGGGAAATTAAAATCAAAAAGACACAGCCACCCCAATGTTTGGGACGCCTCTGTTTACAAGAACCTCGTTTACCGTACAAGTTCAATATCACAGAAAGTGAAAAATGGATAAAGAACTTGTGGTACTTACGTACAATGCAGTATCACTCAGCAGTGAAATCTATGTCATCAGGCCCGTAGCAGCACAATGAGTGGATTCAGGTACGATGATTCTAACTGAAATAAGTCACACAGAAAAAGAAACATCATAAGATATCAGTAATACACGGAATGTAAACTTGGCTACACAGGAACTGAATTACAGAACAGAACAGGGTCTCAAATTTAGAAAACCAACTTATGCTTGTTTAAGGGTAAAGGTGAGTTGGGGTGCTGCATAAAACCAGAGATTGAAATGAGCACAGATAAAGTTCCTTAAGCCAAATATGGAATAGACAAGAGCTACTCCTTGCTCAACGAAATGGACTCAACACCCCATATTAAACGCCTAAGAATGTACCTGACTCTTAAGTATCTTAAAACGTATGGATTGCTATGTCTCCGAAAGAGAATCAAGCATGTGTACAGGGACATAAACGCAGCAGTGATAGGATTGGAGAGGTTCGGTGAGCAAATGATGACCCTTTGAAGTCATATTGCATGGTACCCATTCCACGGGTTTCAACTACCCAGGTTTAAGGTATTCTTCCTTCAGCTAAAACATGCATGTGGAACCTAGAGTATGATCAACCATGTGATCGGGAGACGTGTTCAAATATGTCTCAGTTTTCGTACCCTGGTACTCGGGTGCAACATTCCAGACGCTTTACTAACACTCTCCCGACTTGGAGAGTCAGTCCCTTTAACCTCCTGTTTGGCCCAGTTTGCAATTTCTGCGGAAGATGAACAGGAATAGCGAGAACCAATGAGAGACTAGCTGGAGGTGTCTGGACGGGCAAATTTAACTCTCATTTCCCACCAGGAAGAGGAAATAACCAAAGGCTCAGCGTGCCGTGTCGGAACCAGATTAGGGCCTGAAGCCATCCTGCGGTGTTGCGGCCAGCTCACAAGAAAACGAGTTGAAGAAAGGAGCTCAGGGGCACTGTAATTCACAAACCTGCAGAGTTATAAATGACAACTATCGTCCAAAAATATACTGAAGTAAGGCTGCCAAGAGGACTTGAAAGCGGGGCAGAATTGCAGGAAACCGATTTCAGGAGGTAGACTGGAATTGCATTGAAAGCATAGGAAAAGAGGCAGAACGTCCACAATGATGCACTTGGCCAAAAAGGGCGTATGCGTTTTTTCCTGAATATATTCAGGAAAAAACGCATACGCCCTTTTTGGCCAACCAAGCAAGCTTGCAAAGGAAATCTGCACTACAATGAAGTCTCACTTCCCCCCGGTCAAAAGGGCCATCTGAAAAAAGTGTAAAATCCAGAAAGGCAGGACAGGCCATGGAGAACTGGGAGCCTTGTTATGCTGATGGGCGGGATGTAAATTGCCAACAGACACTCGGGAGAAGTGTATGGTGTTTCCTGAAACATCTAAAAAACAAAGCAACAGAGCCTAGGGCACTTCCACTTATGGTCCTATAGCTTAGGGAAATTAAAATCAAAAAGACACAGCCACCCCAATGTTTGGGACGCCTCTGTTTACAAGAACCTCGTTTACCGTACAAGTTCAATATCACAGAAAGTGAAAAATGGATAAAGAACTTGTGGTACTTACGTACAATGCAGTATCACTCAGCAGTGAAATCTATGTCATCAGGCCCGTAGCAGCACAATGAGTGGATTCAGGTACGATGATTCTAACTGAAATAAGTCACACAGAAAAAGAAACATCATAAGATATCAGTAATACACGGAATGTAAACTTGGCTACACAGGAACTGAATTACAGAACAGAACAGGGTCTCAAATTTAGAAAACCAACTTATGCTTGTTTAAGGGTAAAGGTGAGTTGGGGTGCTGCATAAAACCAGAGATTGAAATGAGCACAGATAAAGTTCCTTAAGCCAAATATGGAATAGACAAGAGCTACTCCTTGCTCAACGAAATGGACTCAACACCGCATATTAAACGCCTAAGAATGTACCTGACTCTTAAGTATCTTAAAACCTATGGATTGCTATGTCTCCGAAAGAGAATCAAGCATGTGTACAGGGACATAAACGCAGCAGTGATAGGATTGGAGAGGTTCGGTGAGCAAATGAAGACCCTTTGAAGTCATATTGCATGGTACCCATTCCACGGGTTTCAACTACCCAGGTTTAAGGTATTCTTCCTTCAGCTAAAACATGCATGTGGAACCTAGAGTATGATCAACCATGTGATCGGGAGACGTGTTCAAATATGTCTCAGTTTTCGTACCCTGGTACTCGGGTGCAACATTCCAGACGCTTTACTAACACTCTCCCGACTTGGAGAGTCAGTCCCTTTAACCTCCTGTTTGGCCCAGTTTGCAATTTCTGCGGAAGATGAACAGGAATAGCGAGAACCAATGAGAGACTAGCTGGAGGTGTCTGGACGGGCAAATTTAACTCTCATTTCCCACCAGGAAGAGGAAATAACCAAAGGCTCAGCGTGCCGTGCCGGAACCAGATTAGGGCCTGAAGCCATCCTGCGGTGTTGCGGCCAGCTCACAAGAAAGCGAGTTGAAGAAAGGAGCTCAGGGGCACTGTAATTCACAAACCTGCAGAGTTATAAATGACAGCTATCGTCCAAAAATATACTGAAGTAAGGCTGCCAAGAGGACTTGAAAGCGGGGCAGAATTGCAGGAAACCGATTTCAGGAGGTAGACTGGAATTGCATTGAAAGCATAGGAAAAGAGGCAGAACGTCCACAATGATGCACTTGGCCAAAAAGGGCGTATGCGTTTTTTCCTGAATATATTCAGGAAAAAACGCATACGCCCTTTTTGGCCAACCAAGCAAGCTTGCAAAGGAAATCTGCACTACAATGAAGTCTCACTTCCCCCCCCTCCCCGGTCAAAAGGGCCATCTGAAAAAAGTGTAAAATCCAGAAAGGCAGGACAGGCCATGGAGAACTGGGAGCCTTGTTATGCTGATGGGCGGGATGTAAACTGCCAACAGACACTCGGGAGAAGTGTATGGTGTTTCCTGAAACATCTAAAAAACAAAGCAACAGAGCCTAGGGCACTTCCACTTATGGTCCTATAGCTTAGGGAAATTAAAATCAAAAAGATACAGCCACCCCAATGTTTGGGACGCCTCTGTTTACAAGAACCTCGTTTACCGTACAAGTTCAATATCACAGAAAGTGAAAAATGGATAAAGAACTTGTGGTACTTACGTACAATGCAGTATCACTCAGCAGTGAAATCTATGTCATCAGGCCCGTAGCAGCACAATGAGTGGATTCAGGTACGATGATTCTAACTGAAATAAGTCACACAGAAAAAGAAACATCATAAGATATCAGTAATACACGGAATGTAAACTTGGCTACACAGGAACTGAATTACAGAACAGAACAGGGTCTCAAATTTAGAAAACCAACTTATGCTTGTTTAAGGGTAAAGGTGAGTTGGGGTGCTGCATAAAACCAGAGATTGAAATGAGCACAGATAAAGTTCCTTAAGCCAAATATGGAATAGACAAGAGCTACTCCTTGCTCAACGAAATGGACTCAACACCCCATATTAAACGCCTAAGAATGTACCTGACTCTTAAGTATCTTAAAACGTATGGATTGCTATGTCTCCGAAAGAGAATCAAGCATGTGTACAGGGACATAAACGCAGCAGTGATAGGATTGGAGAGGTTCGGTGAGCAAATGATGACCCTTTGAAGTCATATTGCATGGTACCCATTCCACGGGTTTCAACTACCCAGGTTTAAGGTATTCTTCCTTCAGCTAAAACATGCATGTGGAACCTAGAGTATGATCAACCATGTGATCGGGAGACGTGTTCAAATATGTCTCAGTTTTCGTACCCTGGTACTCGGGTGCAACATTCCAGACGCTTTACTAACACTCTCCCGACTTGGAGAGTCAGTCCCTTTAACCTCCTGTTTGGCCCAGTTTGCAATTTCTGCGGAAGATGAACAGGAATAGCGAGAACCAATGAGAGACTAGCTGGAGGTGTCTGGACGGGCAAATTTAACTCTCATTTCCCACCAGGAAGAGGAAATAACCAAAGGCTCAGCGTGCCGTGTCGGAACCAGATTAGGGCCTGAAGCCATCCTGCGGTGTTGCGGCCAGCTCACAAGAAAACGAGTTGAAGAAAGGAGCTCAGGGGCACTGTAATTCACAAACCTGCAGAGTTATAAATGACAACTATCGTCCAAAAATATACTGAAGTAAGGCTGCCAAGAGGACTTGAAAGCGGGGCAGAATTGCAGGAAACCAATTTCAGGAGGTAGACTGGAATTGCATTGAAAGCATAGGAAAAGAGGCAGAACGTCCACAATGATGCACTTGGCCAAAAAGGGCGTATGCGTTTTTTCCTGAATATATTCAGGAAAAAACGCATACGCCCTTTTTGGCCAACCAAGCAAGCTTGCAAAGGAAATCTGCACTACAATGAAGTCTCACTTCCCCCCGGTCAAAAGGGCCATCTGAAAAAAGTGTAAAATCCAGAAAGGCAGGACAGGCCATGGAGAACTGGGAGCCTTGTTATGCTGATGGGCGGGATGTAAATTGCCAACAGACACTCGGGAGAAGTGTATGGTGTTTCCTGAAACATCTAAAAAACAAAGCAACAGAGCCTAGGGCACTTCCACTTATGGTCCTATAGCTTAGGGAAATTAAAATCAAAAAGACACAGCCACCCCAATGTTTGGGACGCCTCTGTTTACAAGAACCTCGTTTACCGTACAAGTTCAATATCACAGAAAGTGAAAAATGGATAAAGAACTTGTGGTACTTACGTACAATGCAGTATCACTCAGCAGTGAAATCTATGTCATCAGGCCCGTAGCAGCACAATGAGTGGATTCAGGTACGATGATTCTAACTGAAATAAGTCACACAGAAAAAGAAACATCATAAGATATCAGTAATACACGGAATGTAAACTTGGCTACACAGGAACTGAATTACAGAACAGAACAGGGTCTCAAATTTAGAAAACCAACTTATGCTTGTTTAAGGGTAAAGGTGAGTTGGGGTGCTGCATAAAACCAGAGATTGAAATGAGCACAGATAAAGTTCCTTAAGCCAAATATGGAATAGACAAGAGCTACTCCTTGCTCAACGAAATGGACTCAACACCGCATATTAAACGCCTAAGAATGTACCTGACTCTTAAGTATCTTAAAACCTATGGATTGCTATGTCTCCGAAAGAGAATCAAGCATGTGTACAGGGACATAAACGCAGCAGTGATAGGATTGGAGAGGTTCGGTGAGCAAATGAAGACCCTTTGAAGTCATATTGCATGGTACCCATTCCACGGGTTTCAACTACCCAGGTTTAAGGTATTCTTCCTTCAGCTAAAACATGCATGTGGAACCTAGAGTATGATCAACCATGTGATCGGGAGACGTGTTCAAATATGTCTCAGTTTTCGTACCCTGGTACTCGGGTGCAACATTCCAGACGCTTTACTAACACTCTCCCGACTTGGAGAGTCAGTCCCTTTAACCTCCTGTTTGGCCCAGTTTGCAATTTCTGCGGAAGATGAACAGGAATAGCGAGAACCAATGAGAGACTAGCTGGAGGTGTCTGGACGGGCAAATTTAACTCTCATTTCCCACCAGGAAGAGGAAATAACCAAAGGCTCAGCGTGCCGTGTCGGAACCAGATTAGGGCCTGAAGCCATCCTGCGGTGTTGCGGCCAGCTCACAAGAAAACGAGTTGAAGAAAGGAGCTCAGGGGCACTGTAATTCACAAACCTGCAGAGTTATAAATGACAACTATCGTCCAAAAATATACTGAAGTAAGGCTGCCAAGAGGACTTGAAAGCGGGGCAGAATTGCAGGAAACCGATTTCAGGAGGTAGACTGGAATTGCATTGAAAGCATAGGAAAAGAGGCAGAACGTCCACAATGATGCACTTGGCCAAAAAGGGCATATGCGTTTTTTCCTGAATATATTCAGGAAAAAACGCATACGCCCTTTTTGGCCAACCAAGCAAGCTTGCAAAGGAAATCTGCACTACAATGAAGTCTCACTTCCCCCCGGTCAAAAGGGCCATCTGAAAAAAGTGTAAAATCCAGAAAGGCAGGACAGGCCATGGAGAACTGGGAGCCTTGTTATGCTGATGGGCGGGATGTAAATTGCCAACAGACACTCGGGAGAAGTGTATGGTGTTTCCTGAAACATCTAAAAAACAAAGCAACAGAGCCTAGGGCACTTCCACTTATGGTCCTATAGCTTAGGGAAATTAAAATCAAAAAGACACAGCCACCCCAATGTTTGGGACGCCTCTGTTTACAAGAACCTCGTTTACCGTACAAGTTCAATATCACAGAAAGTGAAAAATGGATAAAGAACTTGTGGTACTTACGTACAATGCAGTATCACTCAGCAGTGAAATCTATGTCATCAGGCCCGTAGCAGCACAATGAGTGGATTCAGGTACGATGATTCTAACTGAAATAAGTCACACAGAAAAAGAAACATCATAAGATATCAGTAATACACGGAATGTAAACTTGGCTACACAGGAACTGAATTACAGAACAGAACAGGGTCTCAAATTTAGAAAACCAACTTATGCTTGTTTAAGGGTAAAGGTGAGTTGGGGTGCTGCATAAAACCAGAGATTGAAATGAGCACAGATAAAGTTCCTTAAGCCAAATATGGAATAGACAAGAGCTACTCCTTGCTCAACGAAATGGACTCAACACCGCATATTAAACGCCTAAGAATGTACCTGACTCTTAAGTATCTTAAAACCTATGGATTGCTATGTCTCCGAAAGAGAATCAAGCATGTGTACAGGGACATAAACGCAGCAGTGATAGGATTGGAGAGGTTCGGTGAGCAAATGAAGACCCTTTGAAGTCATATTGCATGGTACCCATTCCACGGGTTTCAACTACCCAGGTTTAAGGTATTCTTCCTTCAGCTAAAACATGCATGTGGAACCTAGAGTATGATCAACCATGTGATCGGGAGACGTGTTCAAATATGTCTCAGTTTTCGTACCCTGGTACTCGGGTGCAACATTCCAGACGCTTTACTAACACTCTCCCGACTTGGAGAGTCAGTCCCTTTAACCTCCTGTTTGGCCCAGTTTGCAATTTCTGCGGAAGATGAACAGGAATAGCGAGAACCAATGAGAGACTAGCTGGAGGTGTCTGGACGGGCAAATTTAACTCTCATTTCCCACCAGGAAGAGGAAATAACCAAAGGCTCAGCGTGCCGTGCCGGAACCAGATTAGGGCCTGAAGCCATCCTGCGGTGTTGCGGCCAGCTCACAAGAAAACGAGTTGAAGAAAGGAGCTCAGGGGCACTGTAATTCACAAACCTGCAGAGTTATAAATGACAGCTATCGTCCAAAAATATACTGAAGTAAGGCTGCCAAGAGGACTTGAAAGCGGGGCAGAATTGCAGGAAACCGATTTCAGGAGGTAGACTGGAATTGCATTGAAAGCATAGGAAAAGAGGCAGAACGTCCACAATGATGCACTTGGCCAAAAAGGGCGTATGCGTTTTTTCCTGAATATATTCAGGAAAAAACGCATACGCCCTTTTTGGCCAACCAAGCAAGCTTGCAAAGGAAATCTGCACTACAATGAAGTCTCACTTCCCCCCCCTCCCCGGTCAAAAGGGCCATCTGAAAAAAGTGTAAAATCCAGAAAGGCAGGACAGGCCATGGAGAACTGGGAGCCTTGTTATGCTGATGGGCGGGATGTAAACTGCCAACAGACACTCGGGAGAAGTGTATGGTGTTTCCTGAAACATCTAAAAAACAAAGCAACAGAGCCTAGGGCACTTCCACTTATGGTCCTATAGCTTAGGGAAATTAAAATCAAAAAGATACAGCCACCCCAATGTTTGGGACGCCTCTGTTTACAAGAACCTCGTTTACCGTACAAGTTCAATATCACAGAAAGTGAAAAATGGATAAAGAACTTGTGGTACTTACGTACAATGCAGTATCACTCAGCAGTGAAATCTATGTCATCAGGCCCGTAGCAGCACAATGAGTGGATTCAGGTACGATGATTCTAACTGAAATAAGTCACACAGAAAAAGAAACATCATAAGATATCAGTAATACATGGAATGTAAACTTGGCTACACAGGAACTGAATTACAGAACAGAACAGGGTCTCAAATTTAGAAAACCAACTTATGCTTGTTTAAGGGTAAAGGTGAGTTGGGGTGCTGCATAAAACCAGAGATTGAAATGAGCACAGATAAAGTTCCTTAAGCCAAATATGGAATAGACAAGAGCTACTCCTTGCTCAACGAAATGGACTCAACACCCCATATTAAACGCCTAAGAATGTACCTGACTCTTAAGTATCTTAAAACGTATGGATTGCTATGTCTCCGAAAGAGAATCAAGCATGTGTACAGGGACATAAACGCAGCAGTGATAGGATTGGAGAGGTTCGGTGAGCAAATGATGACCCTTTGAAGTCATATTGCATGGTACCCATTCCACGGGTTTCAACTACCCAGGTTTAAGGTATTCTTCCTTCAGCTAAAACATGCATGTGGAACCTAGAGTATGATCAACCATGTGATCGGGAGACGTGTTCAAATATGTCTCAGTTTTCGTACCCTGGTACTCGGGTGCAACATTCCAGACGCTTTACTAACACTCTCCCGACTTGGAGAGTCTGTCCCTTTAACCTCCTGTTTGGCCCAGTTTGCAATTTCTGCGTAAGATGAACAGGAAAAACGAGAACCAATGAGAGACTAGCTGGAGGTGTCTGGACGGGCAAATTTAACTCTCATTTCCCACCAGGAAGAGGAAATAACCAAAGGCTCAGCGTGCCGTGCCGGAACCAGATTAGGGCCTGAAGCCATCCTGCGGTGTTGCGGCCAGCTCACAAGAAAACGAGTTGAAGAAAGGAGCTCAGGGGCACTGTAATTCACAAACCTGCAGAGTTATAAATGACAGCTATCGTCCAAAAATATACTGAAGTAAGGCTGCCAAGAGGACTTGAAAGCGGGGCAGAATTGCAGGAAACCGATTTCAGGAGGTAGACTGGAATTGCATTGAAAGCATAGGAAAAGAGGCAGAACGTCCACAATGATGCACTTGGCCAAAAAGGGCGTATGCGTTTTTTCCTGAATATATTCAGGAAAAAACGCATACGCCCTTTTTGGCCAACCAAGCAAGCTTGCAAAGGAAATCTGCACTACAATGAAGTCTCACTTCCCCCCGGTCAAAAGGGCCATCTGAAAAAAGTGTAAAATCCAGAAAGGCAGGACAGGCCATGGAGAACTGGGAGCCTTGTTATGCTGATGGGCGGGATGTAAACTGCCAACAGACACTCGGGAGAAGTGTATGGTGTTTCCTGAAACATCTAAAAAACAAAGCAACAGAGCCTAGGGCACTTCCACTTATGGTCCTATAGCCTAGGGAAATTAAAATCAAAAAGACACAGCCACCCCAATGTTTGGGACGCCTCTGTTTACAAGAACCTCGTTTACCGTACAAGTTCAATATCACAGAAAGTGAAAAATGGATAAAGAACTTGTGGTACTTACGTACAATGCAGTATCACTCAGCAGTGAAATCTATGCCATCAGGCCCGTAGCAGCACAATGAGTGGATTCAGGTACGATGATTCTAACTGAAATAAGTCACACAGAAAAAGAAACATCATAAGATATCAGTAATACACGGAATGTAAACTTGGCTACACAGGAACTGAATTACAGAACAGAACAGGGTCTCAAATTTAGAAAACCAACTTATGCTTGTTTAAGGGTAAAGGTGAGTTGGGGTGCTGCATAAAACCAGAGATTGAAATGAGCACAGATAAAGTTCCTTAAGCCAAATATGGAATAGACAAGAGCTACTCCTTGCTCAACGAAATGGACTCAACACCGCATATTAAACGCCTAAGAATGTACCTGACTCTTAAGTATCTTAAAACCTATGGATTGCTATGTCTCCGAAAGAGAATCAAGCATGTGTACAGGGACATAAACGCAGCAGTGATAGGATTGGAGAGGTTCGGTGAGCAAATGAAGAGCCTTTGAAGTCATATTGCATGGTACCCATTCCACGGGTTTCAACTACCCAGGTTTAAGGTATTCTTCCTTCAGCTAAAACATGCATGTGGAACCTAGAGTATGATCAACCATGTGATCGGGAGACGTGTTCAAATATGTCTCAGTTTTCGTACCCTGGTACTCGGGTGCAACATTCCAGACGCTTTACTAACACTCTCCCGACTTGGAGAGTCAGTCCCTTTAACCTCCTGTTTGGCCCAGTTTGCAATTTCTGCGGAAGATGAACAGGAATAGCGAGAACCAATGAGAGACTAGCTGGAGGTGTCTGGACGGGCAAATTTAACTCTCATTTCCCACCAGGAAGAGGAAATAACCAAAGGCTCAGCGTGCCGTGTCGGAACCAGATTAGGGCCTGAAGCCATCCTGCGGTGTTGCGGCCAGCTCACAAGAAAACGAGTTGAAGAAAGGAGCTCAGGGGCACTGTAATTCACAAACCTGCAGAGTTATAAATGACAACTATCGTCCAAAAATATACTGAAGTAAGGCTGCCAAGAGGACTTGAAAGCGGGGCAGAATTGCAGGAAACCGATTTCAGGAGGTAGACTGGAATTGCATTGAAAGCATAGGAAAAGAGGCAGAACGTCCACAATGATGCACTTGGCCAAAAAGGGCGTATGCGTTTTTTCCTGAATATATTCAGGAAAAAACGCATACGCCCTTTTTGGCCAACCAAGCAAGCTTGCAAAGGAAATCTGCACTACAATGAAGTCTCACTTCCCCCCGGTCAAAAGGGCCATCTGAAAAAAGTGTAAAATCCAGAAAGGCAGGACAGGCCATGGAGAACTGGGAGCCTTGTTATGCTGATGGGCGGGATGTAAACTGCCAACAGACACTCGGGAGAAGTGTATGGTGTTTCCTGAAACATCTAAAAAACAAAGCAACAGAGCCTAGGGCACTTCCACTTATGGTCCTATAGCTTAGGGAAATTAAAATCAAAAAGACACAGCCACCCCAATGTTTGGGACGCCTCTGTTTACAAGAACCTCGTTTACCGTACAAGTTCAATATCACAGAAAGTGAAAAATGGATAAAGAACTTGTGGTACTTACGTACAATGCAGTATCACTCAGCAGTGAAATCTATGTCATCAGGCCCGTAGCAGCACAATGAGTGGATTCAGGTACGATGATTCTAACTGAAATAAGTCACACAGAAAAAGAAACATCATAAGATATCAGTAATACATGGAATGTAAACTTGGCTACACAGGAACTGAATTACAGAACAGAACAGGGTCTCAAATTTAGAAAACCAACTTATGCTTGTTTAAGGGTAAAGGTGAGTTGGGGTGCTGCATAAAACCAGAGATTGAAATGAGCACAGATAAAGTTCTTTAAGCCAAATATGGAATAGACAAGAGCTACTCCTTGCTCAACGAAATGGACTCAACACCGCATATTAAACGCCTAAGAATGTACCTGACTCTTAAGTATCTTAAAACCTATGGATTGCTATGTCTCCGAAAGAGAATCAAGCATGTGTACAGGGACATAAACAGCAGCAGTGATAGGATTGGAGAGGTTCGGTGAGCAAATGAAGACCCTTTGAAGTCATATTGCATGGTACCCATTCCACGGGTTTCAACTACCCAGGTTTAAGGTATTCTTCCTTCAGCTAAAACATGCATGTGGAACCTAGAGTATGATCAACCATGTGATCGGGAGACGTGTTCAAATATGTCTCAGTTTTCGTACCCTGGTACTCGGGTGCAACATTCCAGACGCTTTACTAACACTCTCCCGACTTGGAGAGTCTGTCCCTTTAACCTCCTGTTTGGCCCAGTTTGCAATTTCTGCGGAAGATGAACAGGAATAGCAAGAACCAATGAGAGACTAGCTGGAGGTGTCTGGACGGGCAAATTTAACTCTCATTTCCCACCAGGAAGAGGAAATAACCAAAGGCTCAGCGTGCCGTGCCGGAACCAGATTAGGGCCTGAAGCCATCCTGCGGTGTTGCGGCCAGCTCACAAGAAAGCGAGTTGAAGAAAGGAGCTCAGGGGCACTGTAATTCACAAACCTGCAGAGTTATAAATGACAGCTATCGTCCAAAAATATACTGAAGTAAGGCTGCCAAGAGGACTTGAAAGCGGGGCAGAATTGCAGGAAACCGATTTCAGGAGGTAGACTGGAATTGCATTGAAAGCATAGGAAAAGAGGCAGAACGTCCACAATGATGCACTTGGCCAAAAAGGGCGTATGCGTTTTTTCCTGAATATATTCAGGAAAAAACGCATACGCCCTTTTTGGCCAACCAAGCAAGCTTGCAAAGGAAATCTGCACTACAATGAAGTCTCACTTCCCCCCGGTCAAAAGGGCCATCTGAAAAAAGTGTAAAATCCAGAAAGGCAGGACAGGCCATGGAGAACTGGGAGCCTTGTTATGCTGATGGGCGGGATGTAAACTGCCAACAGACACTCGGGAGAAGTGTATGGTGTTTCCTGAAACATCTAAAAAACAAAGCAACAGAGCCTAGGGCACTTCCACTTATGGTCCTATAGCTTAGGGAAATTAAAATCAAAAAGACACAGCCACCCCAATGTTTGGGACGCCTCTGTTTACAAGAACCTCGTTTACCGTACAAGTTCAATATCACAGAAAGTGAAAAATGGATAAAGAACTTGTGGTACTTACGTACAATGCAGTATCACTCAGCAGTGAAATCTATGTCATCAGGCCCGTAGCAGCACAATGAGTGGATTCAGGTACGATGATTCTAACTGAAATAAGTCACACAGAAAAAGAAACATCATAAGATATCAGTAATACACGGAATGTAAACTTGGCTACACAGGAACTGAATTACAGAACAGAACAGGGTCTCAAATTTAGAAAACCAACTTATGCTTGTTTAAGGGTAAAGGTGAGTTGGGGTGCTGCATAAAACCAGAGATTGAAATGAGCACAGATAAAGTTCCTTAAGCCAAATATGGAATAGACAAGAGCTACTCCTTGCTCAACGAAATGGACTCAACACCGCATATTAAACGCCTAAGAATGTACCTGACTCTTAAGTATCTTAAAACCTATGGATTGCTATGTCTCCGAAAGAGAATCAAGCATGTGTACAGGGACATAAACAGCAGCAGTGATAGGATTGGAGAGGTTCGGTGAGCAAATGAAGACCCTTTGAAGTCATATTGCATGGTACCCATTCCACGGGTTTCAACTACCCAGGTTTAAGGTATTCTTCCTTCAGCTAAAACATGCATGTGGAACCTAGAGTATGATCAACCATGTGATCGGGAGACGTGTTCAAATATGTCTCAGTTTTCGTACCCTGGTACTCGGGTGCAACATTCCAGACGCTTTACTAACACTCTCCCGACTTGGAGAGTCTGTCCCTTTAACCTCCTGTTTGGCCCAGTTTGCAATTTCTGCGGAAGATGAACAGGAATAGCGAGAACCAATGAGAGACTAGCTGGAGGTGTCTGGACGGGCAAATTTAACTCTCATTTCCCACCAGGAAGAGGAAATAACCAAAGGCTCAGCGTGCCGTGCCGGAACCAGATTAGGGCCTGAAGCCATCCTGCGGTGTTGCGGCCAGCTCACAAGAAAGCGAGTTGAAGAAAGGAGCTCAGGGGCACTGTAATTCACAAACCTGCAGAGTTATAAATGACAGCTATCGTCCAAAAATATACTGAAGTAAGGCTGCCAAGAGGACTTGAAAGCGGGGCAGAATTGCAGGAAACCGATTTCAGGAGGTAGACTGGAATTGCATTGAAAGCATAGGAAAAGAGGCAGAACGTCCACAATGATGCACTTGGCCAAAAAGGGCATATGCGTTTTTTCCTGAATATATTCAGGAAAAAACGCATACGCCCTTTTTGGCCAACCAAGCAAGCTTGCAAAGGAAATCTGCACTACAATGAAGTCTCACTTCCCCCCGGTCAAAAGGGCCATCTGAAAAAAGTGTAAAATCCAGAAAGGCAGGACAGGCCATGGAGAACTGGGAGCCTTGTTATGCTGATGGGCGGGATGTAAACTGCCAACAGACACTCGGGAGAAGTGTATGGTGTTTCCTGAAACATCTAAAAAACAAAGCAACAGAGCCTAGGGCACTTCCACTTATGGTCCTATAGCTTAGGGAAATTAAAATCAAAAAGACACAGCCACCCCAATGTTTGGGACGCCTCTGTTTACAAGAACCTCGTTTACCGTACAAGTTCAATATCACAGAAAGTGAAAAATGGATAAAGAACTTGTGGTACTTACGTACAATGCAGTATCACTCAGCAGTGAAATCTATGTCATCAGGCCCGTAGCAGCACAATGAGTGGATTCAGGTACGATGATTCTAACTGAAATAAGTCACACAGAAAAAGAAACATCATAAGATATCAGTAATACACGGAATGTAAACTTGGCTACACAGGAACTGAATTACAGAACAGAACAGGGTCTCAAATTTAGAAAACCAACTTATGCTTGTTTAAGGGTAAAGGTGAGTTGGGGTGCTGCATAAAACCAGAGATTGAAATGAGCACAGATAAAGTTCCTTAAGCCAAATATGGAATAGACAAGAGCTACTCCTTGCTCAACGAAATGGACTCAACACCGCATATTAAACGCCTAAGAATGTACCTGACTCTTAAGTATCTTAAAACCTATGGATTGCTATGTCTCCGAAAGAGAATCAAGCATGTGTACAGGGACATAAACGCAGCAGTGATAGGATTGGAGAGGTTCGGTGAGCAAATGAAGACCCTTTGAAGTCATATTGCATGGTACCCATTCCACGGGTTTCAACTACCCAGGTTTAAGGTATTCTTCCTTCAGCTAAAACATGCATGTGGAACCTAGAGTATGATCAACCATGTGATCGGGAGACGTGTTCAAATATGTCTCAGTTTTCGTACCCTGGTACTCGGGTGCAACATTCCAGACGCTTTACTAACACTCTCCCGACTTGGAGAGTCAGTCCCTTTAACCTCCTGTTTGGCCCAGTTTGCAATTTCTGCGGAAGATGAACAGGAATAGCGAGAACCAATGAGAGACTAGCTGGAGGTGTCTGGACGGGCAAATTTAACTCTCATTTCCCACCAGGAAGAGGAAATAACCAAAGGCTCAGCGTGCCATGCCGGAACCAGATTAGGGCCTGAAGCCATCCTGCGGTGTTGCGGCCAGCTCACAAGAAAGCGAGTTGAAGAAAGGAGCTCAGGGGCACTGTAATTCACAAACCTGCAGAGTTATAAATGACAGCTATCGTCCAAAAATATACTGAAGTAAGGCTGCCAAGAGGACTTGAAAGCGGGGCAGAATTGCAGGAAACCGATTTCAGGAGGTAGACTGGAATTGCATTGAAAGCATAGGAAAAGAGGCAGAACGTCCACAATGATGCACTTGGCCAAAAAGGGCGTATGCGTTTTTTCCTGAATATATTCAGGAAAAAACGCATACGCCCTTTTTGGCCAACCAAGCAAGCTTGCAAAGGAAATCTGCACTACAATGAAGTCTCACTTCCCGCCGGTCAAAAGGGCCATCTGAAAAAAGTGTAAAATCCAGAAAGGCAGGACAGGCCATGGAGAACTGGGAGCCTTGTTATGCTGATGGGCGGGATGTAAACTGCCAACAGACACTCGGGAGAAGTGTATGGTGTTTCCTGAAACATCTAAAAAACAAAGCAACAGAGCCTAGGGCACTTCCACTTATGGTCCTATAGCTTAGGGAAATTAAAATCAAAAAGATACAGCCACCCCAATGTTTGGGACGCCTCTGTTTACAAGAACCTCGTTTACCGTACAAGTTCAATATCACAGAAAGTGAAAAATGGATAAAGAACTTGTGGTACTTACGTACAATGCAGTATCACTCAGCAGTGAAATCTATGTCATCAGGCCCGTAGCAGCACAATGAGTGGATTCAGGTACGATGATTCTAACTGAAATAAGTCACACAGAAAAAGAAACATCATAAGATATCAGTAATACACGGAATGTAAACTTGGCTACACAGGAACTGAATTACAGAACAGAACAGGGTCTCAAATTTAGAAAACCAACTTATGCTTGTTTAAGGGTAAAGGTGAGTTGGGGTGCTGCATAAAACCAGAGATTGAAATGAGCACAGATAAAGTTCCTTAAGCCAAATATGGAATAGACAAGAGCTACTCCTTGCTCAACGAAATGGACTCAACACCCCATATTAAACGCCTAAGAATGTACCTGACTCTTAAGTATCTTAAAACGTATGGATTGCTATGTCTCCGAAAGAGAATCAAGCATGTGTACAGGGACATAAACGCAGCAGTGATAGGATTGGAGAGGTTCGGTGAGCAAATGATGACCCTTTGAAGTCATATTGCATGGTACCCATTCCACGGGTTTCAACTACCCAGGTTTAAGGTATTCTTCCTTCAGCTAAAACATGCATGTGGAACCTAGAGTATGATCAACCATGTGATCGGGAGACGTGTTCAAATATGTCTCAGTTTTCGTACCCTGGTACTCGGGTGCAACATTCCAGACGCTTTACTAACACTCTCCCGACTTGGAGAGTCAGTCCCTTTAACCTCCTGTTTGGCCCAGTTTGCAATTTCTGCGGAAGATGAACAGGAATAGCGAGAACCAATGAGAGACTAGCTGGAGGTGTCTGGACGGGCAAATTTAACTCTCATTTCCCACCAGGAAGAGGAAATAACCAAAGGCTCAGCGTGCCGTGTCGGAACCAGATTAGGGCCTGAAGCCATCCTGCGGTGTTGCGGCCAGCTCACAAGAAAACGAGTTGAAGAAAGGAGCTCAGGGGCACTGTAATTCACAAACCTGCAGAGTTATAAATGACAACTATCGTCCAAAAATATACTGAAGTAAGGCTGCCAAGAGGACTTGAAAGCGGGGCAGAATTGCAGGAAACCAATTTCAGGAGGTAGACTGGAATTGCATTGAAAGCATAGGAAAAGAGGCAGAACGTCCACAATGATGCACTTGGCCAAAAAGGGCGTATGCGTTTTTTCCTGAATATATTCAGGAAAAAACGCATACGCCCTTTTTGGCCAACCAAGCAAGCTTGCAAAGGAAATCTGCACTACAATGAAGTCTCACTTCCCCCCGGTCAAAAGGGCCATCTGAAAAAAGTGTAAAATCCAGAAAGGCAGGACAGGCCATGGAGAACTGGGAGCCTTGTTATGCTGATGGGCGGGATGTAAATTGCCAACAGACACTCGGGAGAAGTGTATGGTGTTTCCTGAAACATCTAAAAAACAAAGCAACAGAGCCTAGGGCACTTCCACTTATGGTCCTATAGCTTAGGGAAATTAAAATCAAAAAGACACAGCCACCCCAATGTTTGGGACGCCTCTGTTTACAAGAACCTCGTTTACCGTACAAGTTCAATATCACAGAAAGTGAAAAATGGATAAAGAACTTGTGGTACTTACGTACAATGCAGTATCACTCAGCAGTGAAATCTATGTCATCAGGCCCGTAGCAGCACAATGAGTGGATTCAGGTACGATGATTCTAACTGAAATAAGTCACACAGAAAAAGAAACATCATAAGATATCAGTAATACACGGAATGTAAACTTGGCTACACAGGAACTGAATTACAGAACAGAACAGGGTCTCAAATTTAGAAAACCAACTTATGCTTGTTTAAGGGTAAAGGTGAGTTGGGGTGCTGCATAAAACCAGAGATTGAAATGAGCACAGATAAAGTTCCTTAAGCCAAATATGGAATAGACAAGAGCTACTCCTTGCTCAACGAAATGGACTCAACACCGCATATTAAACGCCTAAGAATGTATCTGACTCTTAAGTATCTTAAAACCTATGGATTGCTATGTCTCCGAAAGAGAATCAAGCATGTGTACAGGGACATAAACGCAGCAGTGATAGGATTGGAGAGGTTCGGTGAGCAAATGAAGACCCTTTGAAGTCATATTGCATGGTACCCATTCCACGGGTTTCAACTACCCAGGTTTAAGGTATTCTTCCTTCAGCTAAAACATGCATGTGGAACCTAGAGTATGATCAACCATGTGATCGGGAGACGTGTTCAAATATGTCTCAGTTTTCGTACCCTGGTACTCGGGTGCAACATTCCAGACGCTTTACTAACACTCTCCCGACTTGGAGAGTCAGTCCCTTTAACCTCCTGTTTGGCCCAGTTTGCAATTTCTGCGGAAGATGAACAGGAATAGCGAGAACCAATGAGAGACTAGCTGGAGGTGTCTGGACGGGCAAATTTAACTCTCATTTCCCACCAGGAAGAGGAAATAACCAAAGGCTCAGCGTGCCGTGCCGGAACCAGATTAGGGCCTGAAGCCATCCTGCGGTGTTGCGGCCAGCTCACAAGAAAGCGAGTTGAAGAAAGGAGCTCAGGGGCACTGTAATTCACAAACCTGCAGAGTTATAAATGACAGCTATCGTCCAAAAATATACTGAAGTAAGGCTGCCAAGAGGACTTGAAAGCGGGGCAGAATTGCAGGAAACCGATTTCAGGAGGTAGACTGGAATTGCATTGAAAGCATAGGAAAAGAGGCAGAACGTCCACAATGATGCACTTGGCCAAAAAGGGCGTATGCGTTTTTTCCTGAATATATTCAGGAAAAAACGCATACGCCCTTTTTGGCCAACCAAGCAAGCTTGCAAAGGAAATCTGCACTACAATGAAGTCTCACTTCCCGCCGGTCAAAAGGGCCATCTGAAAAAAGTGTAAAATCCAGAAAGGCAGGACAGGCCATGGAGAACTGGGAGCCTTGTTATGCTGATGGGCGGGATGTAAACTGCCAACAGACACTCGGGAGAAGTGTATGGTGTTTCCTGAAACATCTAAAAAACAAAGCAACAGAGCCTAGGGCACTTCCACTTATGGTCCTATAGCTTAGGGAAATTAAAATCAAAAAGATACAGCCACCCCAATGTTTGGGACGCCTCTGTTTACAAGAACCTCGTTTACCGTACAAGTTCAATATCACAGAAAGTGAAAAATGGATAAAGAACTTGTGGTACTTACGTACAATGCAGTATCACTCAGCAGTGAAATCTATGTCATCAGGCCCGTAGCAGCACAATGAGTGGATTCAGGTACGATGATTCTAACTGAAATAAGTCACACAGAAAAAGAAACATCATAAGATATCAGTAATACACGGAATGTAAACTTGGCTACACAGGAACTGAATTACAGAACAGAACAGGGTCTCAAATTTAGAAAACCAACTTATGCTTGTTTAAGGGTAAAGGTGAGTTGGGGTGCTGCATAAAACCAGAGATTGAAATGAGCACAGATAAAGTTCCTTAAGCCAAATATGGAATAGACAAGAGCTACTCCTTGCTCAACGAAATGGACTCAACACCCCATATTAAACGCCTAAGAATGTACCTGACTCTTAAGTATCTTAAAACGTATGGATTGCTATGTCTCCGAAAGAGAATCAAGCATGTGTACAGGGACATAAACGCAGCAGTGATAGGATTGGAGAGGTTCGGTGAGCAAATGATGACCCTTTGAAGTCATATTGCATGGTACCCATTCCACGGGTTTCAACTACCCAGGTTTAAGGTATTCTTCCTTCAGCTAAAACATGCATGTGGAACCTAGAGTATGATCAACCATGTGATCGGGAGACGTGTTCAAATATGTCTCAGTTTTCGTACCCTGGTACTCGGGTGCAACATTCCAGACGCTTTACTAACACTCTCCCGACTTGGAGAGTCAGTCCCTTTAACCTCCTGTTTGGCCCAGTTTGCAATTTCTGCGGAAGATGAACAGGAATAGCGAGAACCAATGAGAGACTAGCTGGAGGTGTCTGGACGGGCAAATTTAACTCTCATTTCCCACCAGGAAGAGGAAATAACCAAAGGCTCAGCGTGCCGTGTCGGAACCAGATTAGGGCCTGAAGCCATCCTGCGGTGTTGCGGCCAGCTCACAAGAAAACGAGTTGAAGAAAGGAGCTCAGGGGCACTGTAATTCACAAACCTGCAGAGTTATAAATGACAACTATCGTCCAAAAATATACTGAAGTAAGGCTGCCAAGAGGACTTGAAAGCGGGGCAGAATTGCAGGAAACCAATTTCAGGAGGTAGACTGGAATTGCATTGAAAGCATAGGAAAAGAGGCAGAACGTCCACAATGATGCACTTGGCCAAAAAGGGCGTATGCGTTTTTTCCTGAATATATTCAGGAAAAAACGCATACGCCCTTTTTGGCCAACCAAGCAAGCTTGCAAAGGAAATCTGCACTACAATGAAGTCTCACTTCCCCCCGGTCAAAAGGGCCATCTGAAAAAAGTGTAAAATCCAGAAAGGCAGGACAGGCCATGGAGAACTGGGAGCCTTGTTATGCTGATGGGCGGGATGTAAATTGCCAACAGACACTCGGGAGAAGTGTATGGTGTTTCCTGAAACATCTAAAAAACAAAGCAACAGAGCCTAGGGCACTTCCACTTATGGTCCTATAGCTTAGGGAAATTAAAATCAAAAAGACACAGCCACCCCAATGTTTGGGACGCCTCTGTTTACAAGAACCTCGTTTACCGTACAAGTTCAATATCACAGAAAGTGAAAAATGGATAAAGAACTTGTGGTACTTACGTACAATGCAGTATCACTCAGCAGTGAAATCTATGTCATCAGGCCCGTAGCAGCACAATGAGTGGATTCAGGTACGATGATTCTAACTGAAATAAGTCACACAGAAAAAGAAACATCATAAGATATCAGTAATACACGGAATGTAAACTTGGCTACACAGGAACTGAATTACAGAACAGAACAGGGTCTCAAATTTAGAAAACCAACTTATGCTTGTTTAAGGGTAAAGGTGAGTTGGGGTGCTGCATAAAACCAGAGATTGAAATGAGCACAGATAAAGTTCCTTAAGCCAAATATGGAATAGACAAGAGCTACTCCTTGCTCAACGAAATGGACTCAACACCGCATATTAAACGCCTAAGAATGTATCTGACTCTTAAGTATCTTAAAACCTATGGATTGCTATGTCTCCGAAAGAGAATCAAGCATGTGTACAGGGACATAAACGCAGCAGTGATAGGATTGGAGAGGTTCGGTGAGCAAATGAAGACCCTTTGAAGTCATATTGCATGGTACCCATTCCACGGGTTTCAACTACCCAGGTTTAAGGTATTCTTCCTTCAGCTAAAACATGCATGTGGAACCTAGAGTATGATCAACCATGTGATCGGGAGACGTGTTCAAATATGTCTCAGTTTTCGTACCCTGGTACTCGGGTGCAACATTCCAGACGCTTTACTAACACTCTCCCGACTTGGAGAGTCAGTCCCTTTAACCTCCTGTTTGGCCCAGTTTGCAATTTCTGCGGAAGATGAACAGGAATAGCGAGAACCAATGAGAGACTAGCTGGAGGTGTCTGGACGGGCAAATTTAACTCTCATTTCCCACCAGGAAGAGGAAATAACCAAAGGCTCAGCGTGCCGTGTCGGAACCAGATTAGGGCCTGAAGCCATCCTGCGGTGTTGCGGCCAGCTCACAAGAAAACGAGTTGAAGAAAGGAGCTCAGGGGCACTGTAATTCACAAACCTGCAGAGTTATAAATGACAGCTATCGTCCAAAAATATACTGAAGTAAGGCTGCCAAGAGGACTTGAAAGCGGGGCAGAATTGCAGGAAACCGATTTCAGGAGGTAGACTGGAATTGCATTGAAAGCATAGGAAAAGAGGCAGAACGTCCACAATGATGCACTTGGCCAAAAAGGGCGTATGCGTTTTTTCCTGAATATATTCAGGAAAAAACGCATACGCCCTTTTTGGCCAACCAAGCAAGCTTGCAAAGGAAATCTGCACTACAATGAAGTCTCACTTCCCCCCGGTCAAAAGGGCCATCTGAAAAAAGTGTAAAATCCAGAAAGGCAGGACAGGCCATGGAGAACTGGGAGCCTTGTTATGCTGATGGGCGGGATGTAAATTGCCAACAGACACTCGGGAGAAGTGTATGGTGTTTCCTGAAACATCTAAAAAACAAAGCAACAGAGCCTAGGGCACTTCCACTTATGGTCCTATAGCTTAGGGAAATTAAAATCAAAAAGACACAGCCACCCCAATGTTTGGGACGCCTCTGTTTACAAGAACCTCGTTTACCGTACAAGTTCAATATCACAGAAAGTGAAAAATGGATAAAGAACTTGTGGTACTTACGTACAATGCAGTATCACTCAGCAGTGAAATCTATGTCATCAGGCCCGTAGCAGCACAATGAGTGGATTCAGGTACGATGATTCTAACTGAAATAAGTCACACAGAAAAAGAAACATCATAAGATATCAGTAATACACGGAATGTAAACTTGGCTACACAGGAACTGAATTACAGAACAGAACAGGGTCTCAAATTTAGAAAACCAACTTATGCTTGTTTAAGGGTAAAGGTGAGTTGGGGTGCTGCATAAAACCAGAGATTGAAATGAGCACAGATAAAGTTCCTTAAGCCAAATATGGAATAGACAAGAGCTACTCCTTGCTCAACGAAATGGACTCAACACCGCATATTAAACGCCTAAGAATGTACCTGACTCTTAAGTATCTTAAAACCTATGGATTGCTATGTCTCCGAAAGAGAATCAAGCATGTGTACAGGGACATAAACGCAGCAGTGATAGGATTGGAGAGGTTCGGTGAGCAAATGAAGACCCTTTGAAGTCATATTGCATGGTACCCATTCCACGGGTTTCAACTACCCAGGTTTAAGGTATTCTTCCTTCAGCTAAAACATGCATGTGGAACCTAGAGTATGATCAACCATGTGATCGGGAGACGTGTTCAAATATGTCTCAGTTTTCGTACCCTGGTACTCGGGTGCAACATTCCAGACGCTTTACTAACACTCTCCCGACTTGGAGAGTCAGTCCCTTTAACCTCCTGTTTGGCCCAGTTTGCAATTTCTGCGGAAGATGAACAGGAATAGCGAGAACCAATGAGAGACTAGCTGGAGGTGTCTGGACGGGCAAATTTAACTCTCATTTCCCACCAGGAAGAGGAAATAACCAAAGGCTCAGCGTGCCGTGCCGGAACCAGATTAGGGCCTGAAGCCATCCTGCGGTGTTGCGGCCAGCTCACAAGAAAGCGAGTTGAAGAAAGGAGCTCAGGGGCACTGTAATTCACAAACCTGCAGAGTTATAAATGACAGCTATCGTCCAAAAATATACTGAAGTAAGGCTGCCAAGAGGACTTGAAAGCGGGGCAGAATTGCAGGAAACCGATTTCAGGAGGTAGACTGGAATTGCATTGAAAGCATAGGAAAAGAGGCAGAACGTCCACAATGATGCACTTGGCCAAAAAGGGCGTATGCGTTTTTTCCTGAATATATTCAGGAAAAAACGCATACGCCCTTTTTGGCCAACCAAGCAAGCTTGCAAAGGAAATCTGCACTACAATGAAGTCTCACTTCCCCCCCCTCCCCGGTCAAAAGGGCCATCTGAAAAAAGTGTAAAATCCAGAAAGGCAGGACAGGCCATGGAGAACTGGGAGCCTTGTTATGCTGATGGGCGGGATGTACACTGCCAACAGACACTCGGGAGAAGTGTATGGTGTTTCCTGAAACATCTAAAAAACAAAGCAACAGAGCCTAGGGCACTTCCACTTATGGTCCTATAGCTTAGGGAAATTAAAATCAAAAAGATACAGCCACCCCAATGTTTGGGACGCCTCTGTTTACAAGAACCTCGTTTACCGTACAAGTTCAATATCACAGAAAGTGAAAAATGGATAAAGAACTTGTGGTACTTACGTACAATGCAGTATCACTCAGCAGTGAAATCTATGTCATCAGGCCCGTAGCAGCACAATGAGTGGATTCAGGTACGATGATTCTAACTGAAATAAGTCACACAGAAAAAGAAACATCATAAGATATCAGTAATACATGGAATGTAAACTTGGCTACACAGGAACTGAATTACAGAACAGAACAGGGTCTCAAATTTAGAAAACCAACTTATGCTTGTTTAAGGGTAAAGGTGAGTTGGGGTGCTGCATAAAACCAGAGATTGAAATGAGCACAGATAAAGTTCCTTAAGCCAAATATGGAATAGACAAGAGCTACTCCTTGCTCAACGAAATGGACTCAACACCCCATATTAAACGCCTAAGAATGTACCTGACTCTTAAGTATCTTAAAACGTATGGATTGCTATGTCTCCGAAAGAGAATCAAGCATGTGTACAGGGACATAAACGCAGCAGTGATAGGATTGGAGAGGTTCGGTGAGCAAATGATGACCCTTTGAAGTCATATTGCATGGTACCCATTCCACGGGTTTCAACTACCCAGGTTTAAGGTATTCTTCCTTCAGCTAAAACATGCATGTGGAACCTAGAGTATGATCAACCATGTGATCGGGAGACGTGTTCAAATATGTCTCAGTTTTCGTACCCTGGTACTCGGGTGCAACATTCCAGACGCTTTACTAACACTCTCCCGACTTGGAGAGTCTGTCCCTTTAACCTCCTGTTTGGCCCAGTTTGCAATTTCTGCGTAAGATGAACAGGAATAACGAGAACCAATGAGAGACTAGCTGGAGGTGTCTGGACGGGCAAATTTAACTCTCATTTCCCACCAGGAAGAGGAAATAACCAAAGGCTCAGCGTGCCGTGCCGGAACCAGATTAGGGCCTGAAGCCATCCTGCGGTGTTGCGGCCAGCTCACAAGAAAACGAGTTGAAGAAAGGAGCTCAGGGGCACTGTAATTCACAAACCTGCAGAGTTATAAATGACAGCTATCGTCCAAAAATATACTGAAGTAAGGCTGCCAAGAGGACTTGAAAGCGGGGCAGAATTGCAGGAAACCGATTTCAGGAGGTAGACTGGAATTGCATTGAAAGCATAGGAAAAGAGGCAGAACGTCCACAATGATGCACTTGGCCAAAAAGGGCGTATGCGTTTTTTCCTGAATATATTCAGGAAAAAACGCATACGCCCTTTTTGGCCAACCAAGCAAGCTTGCAAAGGAAATCTGCACTACAATGAAGTCTCACTTCCCCCCGGTCAAAAGGGCCATCTGAAAAAAGTGTAAAATCCAGAAAGGCAGGACAGGCCATGGAGAACTGGGAGCCTTGTTATGCTGATGGGCGGGATGTAAACTGCCAACAGACACTCGGGAGAAGTGTATGGTGTTTCCTGAAACATCTAAAAAACAAAGCAACAGAGCCTAGGGCACTTCCACTTATGGTCCTATAGCCTAGGGAAATTAAAATCAAAAAGACACAGCCACCCCAATGTTTGGGACGCCTCTGTTTACAAGAACCTCGTTTACCGTACAAGTTCAATATCACAGAAAGTGAAAAATGGATAAAGAACTTGTGGTACTTACGTACAATGCAGTATCACTCAGCAGTGAAATCTATGCCATCAGGCCCGTAGCAGCACAATGAGTGGATTCAGGTACGATGATTCTAACTGAAATAAGTCACACAGAAAAAGAAACATCATAAGATATCAGTAATACACGGAATGTAAACTTGGCTACACAGGAACTGAATTACAGAACAGAACAGGGTCTCAAATTTAGAAAACCAACTTATGCTTGTTTAAGGGTAAAGGTGAGTTGGGGTGCTGCATAAAACCAGAGATTGAAATGAGCACAGATAAAGTTCCTTAAGCCAAATATGGAATAGACAAGAGCTACTCCTTGCTCAACGAAATGGACTCAACACCGCATATTAAACGCCTAAGAATGTACCTGACTCTTAAGTATCTTAAAACCTATGGATTGCTATGTCTCCGAAAGAGAATCAAGCATGTGTACAGGGACATAAACGCAGCAGTGATAGGATTGGAGAGGTTCGGTGAGCAAATGAAGACCCTTTGAAGTCATATTGCATGGTACCCATTCCACGGGTTTCAACTACCCAGGTTTAAGGTATTCTTCCTTCAGCTAAAACATGCATGTGGAACCTAGAGTATGATCAACCATGTGATCGGGAGACGTGTTCAAATATGTCTCAGTTTTCGTACCCTGGTACTCGGGTGCAACATTCCAGACGCTTTACTAACACTCTCCCGACTTGGAGAGTCAGTCCCTTTAACCTCCTGTTTGGCCCAGTTTGCAATTTCTGCGGAAGATGAACAGGAATAGCGAGAACCAATGAGAGACTAGCTGGAGGTGTCTGGACGGGCAAATTTAACTCTCATTTCCCACCAGGAAGAGGAAATAACCAAAGGCTCAGCGTGCCGTGTCGGAACCAGATTAGGGCCTGAAGCCATCCTGCGGTGTTGCGGCCAGCTCACAAGAAAACGAGTTGAAGAAAGGAGCTCAGGGGCACTGTAATTCACAAACCTGCAGAGTTATAAATGACAGCTATCGTCCAAAAATATACTGAAGTAAGGCTGCCAAGAGGACTTGAAAGCGGGGCAGAATTGCAGGAAACCGATTTCAGGAGGTAGACTGGAATTGCATTGAAAGCATAGGAAAAGAGGCAGAACGTCCACAATGATGCACTTGGCCAAAAAGGGCGTATGCGTTTTTTCCTGAATATATTCAGGAAAAAACGCATACGCCCTTTTTGGCCAACCAAGCAAGCTTGCAAAGGAAATCTGCACTACAATGAAGTCTCACTTCCCCCCGGTCAAAAGGGCCATCTGAAAAAAGTGTAAAATCCAGAAAGGCAGGACAGGCCATGGAGAACTGGGAGCCTTGTTATGCTGATGGGCGGGATGTAAATTGCCAACAGACACTCGGGAGAAGTGTATGGTGTTTCCTGAAACATCTAAAAAACAAAGCAACAGAGCCTAGGGCACTTCCACTTATGGTCCTATAGCTTAGGGAAATTAAAATCAAAAAGACACAGCCACCCCAATGTTTGGGACGCCTCTGTTTACAAGAACCTCGTTTACCGTACAAGTTCAATATCACAGAAAGTGAAAAATGGATAAAGAACTTGTGGTACTTACGTACAATGCAGTATCACTCAGCAGTGAAATCTATGTCATCAGGCCCGTAGCAGCACAATGAGTGGATTCAGGTACGATGATTCTAACTGAAATAAGTCACACAGAAAAAGAAACATCATAAGATATCAGTAATACACGGAATGTAAACTTGGCTACACAGGAACTGAATTACAGAACAGAACAGGGTCTCAAATTTAGAAAACCAACTTATGCTTGTTTAAGGGTAAAGGTGAGTTGGGGTGCTGCATAAAACCAGAGATTGAAATGAGCACAGATAAAGTTCCTTAAGCCAAATATGGAATAGACAAGAGCTACTCCTTGCTCAACGAAATGGACTCAACACCGCATATTAAACGCCTAAGAATGTACCTGACTCTTAAGTATCTTAAAACCTATGGATTGCTATGTCTCCGAAAGAGAATCAAGCATGTGTACAGGGACATAAACGCAGCAGTGATAGGATTGGAGAGGTTCGGTGAGCAAATGAAGACCCTTTGAAGTCATATTGCATGGTACCCATTCCACGGGTTTCAACTACCCAGGTTTAAGGTATTCTTCCTTCAGCTAAAACATGCATGTGGAACCTAGAGTATGATCAACCATGTGATCGGGAGACGTGTTCAAATATGTCTCAGTTTTCGTACCCTGGTACTCGGGTGCAACATTCCAGACGCTTTACTAACACTCTCCCGACTTGGAGAGTCAGTCCCTTTAACCTCCTGTTTGGCCCAGTTTGCAATTTCTGCGGAAGATGAACAGGAATAGCGAGAACCAATGAGAGACTAGCTGGAGGTGTCTGGACGGGCAAATTTAACTCTCATTTCCCACCAGGAAGAGGAAATAACCAAAGGCTCAGCGTGCCGTGCCGGAACCAGATTAGGGCCTGAAGCCATCCTGCGGTGTTGCGGCCAGCTCACAAGAAAGCGAGTTGAAGAAAGGAGCTCAGGGGCACTGTAATTCACAAACCTGCAGAGTTATAAATGACAGCTATCGTCCAAAAATATACTGAAGTAAGGCTGCCAAGAGGACTTGAAAGCGGGGCAGAATTGCAGGAAACCGATTTCAGGAGGTAGACTGGAATTGCATTGAAAGCATAGGAAAAGAGGCAGAACGTCCACAATGATGCACTTGGCCAAAAAGGGCGTATGCGTTTTTTCCTGAATATATTCAGGAAAAAACGCATACGCCCTTTTTGGCCAACCAAGCAAGCTTGCAAAGGAAATCTGCACTACAATGAAGTCTCACTTCCCCCCCCTCCCCGGTCAAAAGGGCCATCTGAAAAAAGTGTAAAATCCAGAAAGGCAGGACAGGCCATGGAGAACTGGGAGCCTTGTTATGCTGATGGGCGGGATGTACACTGCCAACAGACACTCGGGAGAAGTGTATGGTGTTTCCTGAAACATCTAAAAAACAAAGCAACAGAGCCTAGGGCACTTCCACTTATGGTCCTATAGCTTAGGGAAATTAAAATCAAAAAGATACAGCCACCCCAATGTTTGGGACGCCTCTGTTTACAAGAACCTCGTTTACCGTACAAGTTCAATATCACAGAAAGTGAAAAATGGATAAAGAACTTGTGGTACTTACGTACAATGCAGTATCACTCAGCAGTGAAATCTATGTCATCAGGCCCGTAGCAGCACAATGAGTGGATTCAGGTACGATGATTCTAACTGAAATAAGTCACACAGAAAAAGAAACATCATAAGATATCAGTAATACATGGAATGTAAACTTGGCTACACAGGAACTGAATTACAGAACAGAACAGGGTCTCAAATTTAGAAAACCAACTTATGCTTGTTTAAGGGTAAAGGTGAGTTGGGGTGCTGCATAAAACCAGAGATTGAAATGAGCACAGATAAAGTTCCTTAAGCCAAATATGGAATAGACAAGAGCTACTCCTTGCTCAACGAAATGGACTCAACACCCCATATTAAACGCCTAAGAATGTACCTGACTCTTAAGTATCTTAAAACGTATGGATTGCTATGTCTCCGAAAGAGAATCAAGCATGTGTACAGGGACATAAACGCAGCAGTGATAGGATTGGAGAGGTTCGGTGAGCAAATGATGACCCTTTGAAGTCATATTGCATGGTACCCATTCCACGGGTTTCAACTACCCAGGTTTAAGGTATTCTTCCTTCAGCTAAAACATGCATGTGGAACCTAGAGTATGATCAACCATGTGATCGGGAGACGTGTTCAAATATGTCTCAGTTTTCGTACCCTGGTACTCGGGTGCAACATTCCAGACGCTTTACTAACACTCTCCCGACTTGGAGAGTCTGTCCCTTTAACCTCCTGTTTGGCCCAGTTTGCAATTTCTGCGTAAGATGAACAGGAATAACGAGAACCAATGAGAGACTAGCTGGAGGTGTCTGGACGGGCAAATTTAACTCTCATTTCCCACCAGGAAGAGGAAATAACCAAAGGCTCAGCGTGCCGTGCCGGAACCAGATTAGGGCCTGAAGCCATCCTGCGGTGTTGCGGCCAGCTCACAAGAAAACGAGTTGAAGAAAGGAGCTCAGGGGCACTGTAATTCACAAACCTGCAGAGTTATAAATGACAGCTATCGTCCAAAAATATACTGAAGTAAGGCTGCCAAGAGGACTTGAAAGCGGGGCAGAATTGCAGGAAACCGATTTCAGGAGGTAGACTGGAATTGCATTGAAAGCATAGGAAAAGAGGCAGAACGTCCACAATGATGCACTTGGCCAAAAAGGGCGTATGCGTTTTTTCCTGAATATATTCAGGAAAAAACGCATACGCCCTTTTTGGCCAACCAAGCAAGCTTGCAAAGGAAATCTGCACTACAATGAAGTCTCACTTCCCCCCGGTCAAAAGGGCCATCTGAAAAAAGTGTAAAATCCAGAAAGGCAGGACAGGCCATGGAGAACTGGGAGCCTTGTTATGCTGATGGGCGGGATGTAAACTGCCAACAGACACTCGGGAGAAGTGTATGGTGTTTCCTGAAACATCTAAAAAACAAAGCAACAGAGCCTAGGGCACTTCCACTTATGGTCCTATAGCCTAGGGAAATTAAAATCAAAAAGACACAGCCACCCCAATGTTTGGGACGCCTCTGTTTACAAGAACCTCGTTTACCGTACAAGTTCAATATCACAGAAAGTGAAAAATGGATAAAGAACTTGTGGTACTTACGTACAATGCAGTATCACTCAGCAGTGAAATCTATGCCATCAGGCCCGTAGCAGCACAATGAGTGGATTCAGGTACGATGATTCTAACTGAAATAAGTCACACAGAAAAAGAAACATCATAAGATATCAGTAATACACGGAATGTAAACTTGGCTACACAGGAACTGAATTACAGAACAGAACAGGGTCTCAAATTTAGAAAACCAACTTATGCTTGTTTAAGGGTAAAGGTGAGTTGGGGTGCTGCATAAAACCAGAGATTGAAATGAGCACAGATAAAGTTCCTTAAGCCAAATATGGAATAGACAAGAGCTACTCCTTGCTCAACGAAATGGACTCAACACCGCATATTAAACGCCTAAGAATGTACCTGACTCTTAAGTATCTTAAAACCTATGGATTGCTATGTCTCCGAAAGAGAATCAAGCATGTGTACAGGGACATAAACGCAGCAGTGATAGGATTGGAGAGGTTCGGTGAGCAAATGAAGATCCTTTGAAGTCATATTGCATGGTACCCATTCCACGGGTTTCAACTACCCAGGTTTAAGGTATTCTTCCTTCAGCTAAAACATGCATGTGGAACCTAGAGTATGATCAACCATGTGATCGGGAGACGTGTTCAAATATGTCTCAGTTTTCGTACCCTGGTACTCGGGTGCAACATTCCAGACGCTTTACTAACACTCTCCCGACTTGGAGAGTCAGTCCCTTTAACCTCCTGTTTGGCCCAGTTTGCAATTTCTGCGGAAGATGAACAGGAATAGCGAGAACCAATGAGAGACTAGCTGGAGGTGTCTGGACGGGCAAATTTAACTCTCATTTCCCACCAGGAAGAGGAAATAACCAAAGGCTCAGCGTGCCGTGCCGGAACCAGATTAGGGCCTGAAGCCATCCTGCGGTGTTGCGGCCAGCTCACAAGAAAACGAGTTGAAGAAAGGAGCTCAGGGGCACTGTAATTCACAAACCTGCAGAGTTATAAATGACAACTATCGTCCAAAAATATACTGAAGTAAGGCTGCCAAGAGGACTTGAAAGCGGGGCAGAATTGCAGGAAACCGATTTCAGGAGGTAGACTGGAATTGCATTGAAAGCATAGGAAAAGAGGCAGAACGTCCACAATGATGCACTTGGCCAAAAAGGGCGTATGCGTTTTTTCCTGAATATATTCAGGAAAAAACGCATACGCCCTTTTTGGCCAACCAAGCAAGCTTGCAAAGGAAATCTGCACTACAATGAAGTCTCACTTCCCCCCGGTCAAAAGGGCCATCTGAAAAAAGTGTAAAATCCAGAAAGGCAGGACAGGCCATGGAGAACTGGGAGCCTTGTTATGCTGATGGGCGGGATGTAAACTGCCAACAGACACTCGGGAGAAGTGTATGGTGTTTCCTGAAACATCTAAAAAACAAAGCAACAGAGCCTAGGGCACTTCCACTTATGGTCCTATAGCTTAGGGAAATTAAAATCAAAAAGACACAGCCACCCCAATGTTTGGGACGCCTCTGTTTACAAGAACCTCGTTTACCGTACAAGTTCAATATCACAGAAAGTGAAAAATGGATAAAGAACTTGTGGTACTTACGTACAATGCAGTATCACTCAGCAGTGAAATCTATGTCATCAGGCCCGTAGCAGCACAATGAGTGGATTCAGGTACGATGATTCTAACTGAAATAAGTCACACAGAAAAAGAAACATCATAAGATATCAGTAATACATGGAATGTAAACTTGGCTACACAGGAACTGAATTACAGAACAGAACAGGGTCTCAAATTTAGAAAACCAACTTATGCTTGTTTAAGGGTAAAGGTGAGTTGGGGTGCTGCATAAAACCAGAGATTGAAATGAGCACAGATAAAGTTCTTTAAGCCAAATATGGAATAGACAAGAGCTACTCCTTGCTCAACGAAATGGACTCAACACCGCATATTAAACGCCTAAGAATGTACCTGACTCTTAAGTATCTTAAAACCTATGGATTGCTATGTCTCCGAAAGAGAATCAAGCATGTGTACAGGGACATAAACGCAGCAGTGATAGGATTGGAGAGGTTCGGTGAGCAAATGAAGACCCTTTGAAGTCATATTGCATGGTACCCATTCCACGGGTTTCAACTACCCAGGTTTAAGGTATTCTTCCTTCAGCTAAAACATGCATGTGGAACCTAGAGTATGATCAACCATGTGATCGGGAGACGTGTTCAAATATGTCTCAGTTTTCGTACCCTGGTACTCGGGTGCAACATTCCAGACGCTTTACTAACACTCTCCCGACTTGGAGAGTCAGTCCCTTTAACCTCCTGTTTGGCCCAGTTTGCAATTTCTGCGGAAGATGAACAGGAATAGCGAGAACCAATGAGAGACTAGCTGGAGGTGTCTGGACGGGCAAATTTAACTCTCATTTCCCACCAGGAAGAGGAAATAACCAAAGGCTCAGCGTGCCGTGCCGGAACCAGATTAGGGCCTGAAGCCATCCTGCGGTGTTGCGGCCAGCTCACAAGAAAACGAGTTGAAGAAAGGAGCTCAGGGGCACTGTAATTCACAAACCTGCAGAGTTATAAATGACAGCTATCGTCCAAAAATATACTGAAGTAAGGCTGCCAAGAGGACTTGAAAGCGGGGCAGAATTGCAGGAAACCGATTTCAGGAGGTAGACTGGAATTGCACTGAAAGCATAGGAAAAGAGGCAGAACGTCCACAATGATGCACTTGGCCAAAAAGGGCGTATGCGTTTTTTCCTGAATATATTCAGGAAAAAACGCATACGCCCTTTTTGGCCAACCAAGCAAGCTTGCAAAGGAAATCTGCACTACAATGAAGTCTCACTTCCCCCCGGTCAAAAGGGCCATCTGAAAAAAGTGTAAAATCCAGAAAGGCAGGACAGGCCATGGAGAACTGGGAGCCTTGTTATGCTGATGGGCGGGATGTAAACTGCCAACAGACACTCGGGAGAAGTGTATGGTGTTTCCTGAAACATCTAAAAAACAAAGCAACAGAGCCTAGGGCACTTCCACTTATGGTCCTATAGCTTAGGGAAATTAAAATCAAAAAGACACAGCCACCCCAATGTTTGGGACGCCTCTGTTTACAAGAACCTCGTTTACCGTACAAGTTCAATATCACAGAAAGTGAAAAATGGATAAAGAACTTGTGGTACTTACGTACAATGCAGTATCACTCAGCAGTGAAATCTATGTCATCAGGCCCGTAGCAGCACAATGAGTGGATTCAGGTACGATGATTCTAACTGAAATAAGTCACACAGAAAAAGAAACATCATAAGATATCAGTAATACACGGAATGTAAACTTGGCTACACAGGAACTGAATTACAGAACAGAACAGGGTCTCAAATTTAGAAAACCAACTTATGCTTGTTTAAGGGTAAAGGTGAGTTGGGGTGCTGCATAAAACCAGAGATTGAAATGAGCACAGATAAAGTTCCTTAAGCCAAATATGGAATAGACAAGAGCTACTCCTTGCTCAACGAAATGGACTCAACACCGCATATTAAACGCCTAAGAATGTACCTGACTCTTAAGTATCTTAAAACCTATGGATTGCTATGTCTCCGAAAGAGAATCAAGCATGTGTACAGGGACATAAACAGCAGCAGTGATAGGATTGGAGAGGTTCGGTGAGCAAATGAAGACCCTTTGAAGTCATATTGCATGGTACCCATTCCACGGGTTTCAACTACCCAGGTTTAAGGTATTCTTCCTTCAGCTAAAACATGCATGTGGAACCTAGAGTATGATCAACCATGTGATCGGGAGACGTGTTCAAATATGTCTCAGTTTTCGTACCCTGGTACTCGGGTGCAACATTCCAGACGCTTTACTAACACTCTCCCGACTTGGAGAGTCTGTCCCTTTAACCTCCTGTTTGGCCCAGTTTGCAATTTCTGCGGAAGATGAACAGGAATAGCGAGAACCAATGAGAGACTAGCTGGAGGTGTCTGGACGGGCAAATTTAACTCTCATTTCCCACCAGGAAGAGGAAATAACCAAAGGCTCAGCGTGCCGTGCCGGAACCAGATTAGGGCCTGAAGCCATCCTGCGGTGTTGCGGCCAGCTCACAAGAAAGCGAGTTGAAGAAAGGAGCTCAGGGGCACTGTAATTCACAAACCTGCAGAGTTATAAATGACAGCTATCGTCCAAAAATATACTGAAGTAAGGCTGCCAAGAGGACTTGAAAGCGGGGCAGAATTGCAGGAAACCGATTTCAGGAGGTAGACTGGAATTGCATTGAAAGCATAGGAAAAGAGGCAGAACGTCCACAATGATGCACTTGGCCAAAAAGGGCGTATGCGTTTTTTCCTGAATATATTCAGGAAAAAACGCATACGCCCTTTTTGGCCAACCAAGCAAGCTTGCAAAGGAAATCTGCACTACAATGAAGTCTCACTTCCCCCCGGTCAAAAGGGCCATCTGAAAAAAGTGTAAAATCCAGAAAGGCAGGACAGGCCATGGAGAACTGGGAGCCTTGTTATGCTGATGGGCGGGATGTAAACTGCCAACAGACACTCGGGAGAAGTGTATGGTGTTTCCTGAAACATCTAAAAAACAAAGCAACAGAGCCTAGGGCACTTCCACTTATGGTCCTATAGCTTAGGGAAATTAAAATCAAAAAGACACAGCCACCCCAATGTTTGGGACGCCTCTGTTTACAAGAACCTCGTTTACCGTACAAGTTCAATATCACAGAAAGTGAAAAATGGATAAAGAACTTGTGGTACTTACGTACAATGCAGTATCACTCAGCAGTGAAATCTATGTCATCAGGCCCGTAGCAGCACAATGAGTGGATTCAGGTACGATGATTCTAACTGAAATAAGTCACACAGAAAAAGAAACATCATAAGATATCAGTAATACACGGAATGTAAACTTGGCTACACAGGAACTGAATTACAGAACAGAACAGGGTCTCAAATTTAGAAAACCAACTTATGCTTGTTTAAGGGTAAAGGTGAGTTGGGGTGCTGCATAAAACCAGAGATTGAAATGAGCACAGATAAAGTTCCTTAAGCCAAATATGGAATAGACAAGAGCTACTCCTTGCTCAACGAAATGGACTCAACACCGCATATTAAACGCCTAAGAATGTACCTGACTCTTAAGTATCTTAAAACCTATGGATTGCTATGTCTCCGAAAGAGAATCAAGCATGTGTACAGGGACATAAACGCAGCAGTGATAGGATTGGAGAGGTTCGGTGAGCAAATGAAGACCCTTTGAAGTCATATTGCATGGTACCCATTCCACGGGTTTCAACTACCCAGGTTTAAGGTATTCTTCCTTCAGCTAAAACATGCATGTGGAACCTAGAGTATGATCAACCATGTGATCGGGAGACGTGTTCAAATATGTCTCAGTTTTCGTACCCTGGTACTCGGGTGCAACATTCCAGACGCTTTACTAACACTCTCCCGACTTGGAGAGTCTGTCCCTTTAACCTCCTGTTTGGCCCAGTTTGCAATTTCTGCGGAAGATGAACAGGAATAGCGAGAACCAATGAGAGACTAGCTGGAGGTGTCTGGACGGGCAAATTTAACTCTCATTTCCCACCAGGAAGAGGAAATAACCAAAGGCTCAGCGTGCCGTGCCGGAACCAGATTAGGGCCTGAAGCCATCCTGCGGTGTTGCGGCCAGCTCACAAGAAAACGAGTTGAAGAAAGGAGCTCAGGGGCACTGTAATTCACAAACCTGCAGAGTTATAAATGACAGCTATCGTCCAAAAATATACTGAAGTAAGGCTGCCAAGAGGACTTGAAAGCGGGGCAGAATTGCAGGAAACCGATTTCAGGAGGTAGACTGGAATTGCACTGAAAGCATAGGAAAAGAGGCAGAACGTCCACAATGATGCACTTGGCCAAAAAGGGCGTATGCGTTTTTTCCTGAATATATTCAGGAAAAAACGCATACGCCCTTTTTGGCCAACCAAGCAAGCTTGCAAAGGAAATCTGCACTACAATGAAGTCTCACTTCCCCCCGGTCAAAAGGGCCATCTGAAAAAAGTGTAAAATCCAGAAAGGCAGGACAGGCCATGGAGAACTGGGAGCCTTGTTATGCTGATGGGCGGGATGTAAACTGCCAACAGACACTCGGGAGAAGTGTATAGTGTTTCCTGAAACATCTAAAAAACAAAGCAACAGAGCCTAGGGCACTTCCACTTATGGTCCTATAGCTTAGGGAAATTAAAATCAAAAAGACACAGCCACCCCAATGTTTGGGACGCCTCTGTTTACAAGAACCTCGTTTACCGTACAAGTTCAATATCACAGAAAGTGAAAAATGGATAAAGAACTTGTGGTACTTACGTACAATGCAGTATCACTCAGCAGTGAAATCTATGTCATCAGGCCCGTAGCAGCACAATGAGTGGATTCAGGTACGATGATTCTAACTGAAATAAGTCACACAGAAAAAGAAACATCATAAGATATCAGTAATACACGGAATGTAAACTTGGCTACACAGGAACTGAATTACAGAACAGAACAGGGTCTCAAATTTAGAAAACCAACTTATGCTTGTTTAAGGGTAAAGGTGAGTTGGGGTGCTGCATAAAACCAGAGATTGAAATGAGCACAGATAAAGTTCCTTAAGCCAAATATGGAATAGACAAGAGCTACTCCTTGCTCAACGAAATGGACTCAACACCGCATATTAAACGCCTAAGAATGTACCTGACTCTTAAGTATCTTAAAACCTATGGATTGCTATGTCTCCGAAAGAGAATCAAGCATGTGTACAGGGACATAAACAGCAGCAGTGATAGGATTGGAGAGGTTCGGTGAGCAAATGAAGACCCTTTGAAGTCATATTGCATGGTACCCATTCCACGGGTTTCAACTACCCAGGTTTAAGGTATTCTTCCTTCAGCTAAAACATGCATGTGGAACCTAGAGTATGATCAACCATGTGATCGGGAGACGTGTTCAAATATGTCTCAGTTTTCGTACCCTGGTACTCGGGTGCAACATTCCAGACGCTTTACTAACACTCTCCCGACTTGGAGAGTCTGTCCCTTTAACCTCCTGTTTGGCCCAGTTTGCAATTTCTGCGGAAGATGAACAGGAATAGCGAGAACCAATGAGAGACTAGCTGGAGGTGTCTGGACGGGCAAATTTAACTCTCATTTCCCACCAGGAAGAGGAAATAACCAAAGGCTCAGCGTGCCGTGCCGGAACCAGATTAGGGCCTGAAGCCATCCTGCGGTGTTGCGGCCAGCTCACAAGAAAGCGAGTTGAAGAAAGGAGCTCAGGGGCACTGTAATTCACAAACCTGCAGAGTTATAAATGACAGCTATCGTCCAAAAATATACTGAAGTAAGGCTGCCAAGAGGACTTGAAAGCGGGGCAGAATTGCAGGAAACCGATTTCAGGAGGTAGACTGGAATTGCATTGAAAGCATAGGAAAAGAGGCAGAACGTCCACAATGATGCACTTGGCCAAAAAGGGCATATGCGTTTTTTCCTGAATATATTCAGGAAAAAACGCATACGCCCTTTTTGGCCAACCAAGCAAGCTTGCAAAGGAAATCTGCACTACAATGAAGTCTCACTTCCCCCCGGTCAAAAGGGCCATCTGAAAAAAGTGTAAAATCCAGAAAGGCAGGACAGGCCATGGAGAACTGGGAGCCTTGTTATGCTGATGGGCGGGATGTAAACTGCCAACAGACACTCGGGAGAAGTGTATGGTGTTTCCTGAAACATCTAAAAAACAAAGCAACAGAGCCTAGGGCACTTCCACTTATGGTCCTATAGCTTAGGGAAATTAAAATCAAAAAGACACAGCCACCCCAATGTTTGGGACGCCTCTGTTTACAAGAACCTCGTTTACCGTACAAGTTCAATATCACAGAAAGTGAAAAATGGATAAAGAACTTGTGGTACTTACGTACAATGCAGTATCACTCAGCAGTGAAATCTATGTCATCAGGCCCGTAGCAGCACAATGAGTGGATTCAGGTACGATGATTCTAACTGAAATAAGTCACACAGAAAAAGAAACATCATAAGATATCAGTAATACACGGAATGTAAACTTGGCTACACAGGAACTGAATTACAGAACAGAACAGGGTCTCAAATTTAGAAAACCAACTTATGCTTGTTTAAGGGTAAAGGTGAGTTGGGGTGCTGCATAAAACCAGAGATTGAAATGAGCACAGATAAAGTTCCTTAAGCCAAATATGGAATAGACAAGAGCTACTCCTTGCTCAACGAAATGGACTCAACACCGCATATTAAACGCCTAAGAATGTACCTGACTCTTAAGTATCTTAAAACCTATGGATTGCTATGTCTCCGAAAGAGAATCAAGCATGTGTACAGGGACATAAACGCAGCAGTGATAGGATTGGAGAGGTTCGGTGAGCAAATGAAGACCCTTTGAAGTCATATTGCATGGTACCCATTCCACGGGTTTCAACTACCCAGGTTTAAGGTATTCTTCCTTCAGCTAAAACATGCATGTGGAACCTAGAGTATGATCAACCATGTGATCGGGAGACGTGTTCAAATATGTCTCAGTTTTCGTACCCTGGTACTCGGGTGCAACATTCCAGACGCTTTACTAACACTCTCCCGACTTGGAGAGTCAGTCCCTTTAACCTCCTGTTTGGCCCAGTTTGCAATTTCTGCGGAAGATGAACAGGAATAGCGAGAACCAATGAGAGACTAGCTGGAGGTGTCTGGACGGGCAAATTTAACTCTCATTTCCCACCAGGAAGAGGAAATAACCAAAGGCTCAGCGTGCCGTGTCGGAACCAGATTAGGGCCTGAAGCCATCCTGCGGTGTTGCGGCCAGCTCACAAGAAAACGAGTTGAAGAAAGGAGCTCAGGGGCACTGTAATTCACAAACCTGCAGAGTTATAAATGACAACTATCGTCCAAAAATATACTGAAGTAAGGCTGCCAAGAGGACTTGAAAGCGGGGCAGAATTGCAGGAAACCGATTTCAGGAGGTAGACTGGAATTGCATTGAAAGCATAGGAAAAGAGGCAGAACGTCCACAATGATGCACTTGGCCAAAAAGGGCGTATGCGTTTTTTCCTGAATATATTCAGGAAAAAACGCATACGCCCTTTTTGGCCAACCAAGCAAGCTTGCAAAGGAAATCTGCACTACAATGAAGTCTCACTTCCCCCCGGTCAAAAGGGCCATCTGAAAAAAGTGTAAAATCCAGAAAGGCAGGACAGGCCATGGAGAACTGGGAGCCTTGTTATGCTGATGGGCGGGATGTAAATTGCCAACAGACACTCGGGAGAAGTGTATGGTGTTTCCTGAAACATCTAAAAAACAAAGCAACAGAGCCTAGGGCACTTCCACTTATGGTCCTATAGCTTAGGGAAATTAAAATCAAAAAGACACAGCCACCCCAATGTTTGGGACGCCTCTGTTTACAAGAACCTCGTTTACCGTACAAGTTCAATATCACAGAAAGTGAAAAATGGATAAAGAACTTGTGGTACTTACGTACAATGCAGTATCACTCAGCAGTGAAATCTATGTCATCAGGCCCGTAGCAGCACAATGAGTGGATTCAGGTACGATGATTCTAACTGAAATAAGTCACACAGAAAAAGAAACATCATAAGATATCAGTAATACACGGAATGTAAACTTGGCTACACAGGAACTGAATTACAGAACAGAACAGGGTCTCAAATTTAGAAAACCAACTTATGCTTGTTTAAGGGTAAAGGTGAGTTGGGGTGCTGCATAAAACCAGAGATTGAAATGAGCACAGATAAAGTTCCTTAAGCCAAATATGGAATAGACAAGAGCTACTCCTTGCTCAACGAAATGGACTCAACACCGCATATTAAACGCCTAAGAATGTACCTGACTCTTAAGTATCTTAAAACCTATGGATTGCTATGTCTCCGAAAGAGAATCAAGCATGTGTACAGGGACATAAACGCAGCAGTGATAGGATTGGAGAGGTTCGGTGAGCAAATGAAGACCCTTTGAAGTCATATTGCATGGTACCCATTCCACGGGTTTCAACTACCCAGGTTTAAGGTATTCTTCCTTCAGCTAAAACATGCATGTGGAACCTAGAGTATGATCAACCATGTGATCGGGAGACGTGTTCAAATATGTCTCAGTTTTCGTACCCTGGTACTCGGGTGCAACATTCCAGACGCTTTACTAACACTCTCCCGACTTGGAGAGTCAGTCCCTTTAACCTCCTGTTTGGCCCAGTTTGCAATTTCTGCGGAAGATGAACAGGAATAGCGAGAACCAATGAGAGACTAGCTGGAGGTGTCTGGACGGGCAAATTTAACTCTCATTTCCCACCAGGAAGAGGAAATAACCAAAGGCTCAGCGTGCCGTGCCGGAACCAGATTAGGGCCTGAAGCCATCCTGCGGTGTTGCGGCCAGCTCACAAGAAAGCGAGTTGAAGAAAGGAGCTCAGGGGCACTGTAATTCACAAACCTGCAGAGTTATAAATGACAGCTATCGTCCAAAAATATACTGAAGTAAGGCTGCCAAGAGGACTTGAAAGCGGGGCAGAATTGCAGGAAACCGATTTCAGGAGGTAGACTGGAATTGCATTGAAAGCATAGGAAAAGAGGCAGAACGTCCACAATGATGCACTTGGCCAAAAAGGGCGTATGCGTTTTTTCCTGAATATATTCAGGAAAAAACGCATACGCCCTTTTTGGCCAACCAAGCAAGCTTGCAAAGGAAATCTGCACTACAATGAAGTCTCACTTCCCGCCGGTCAAAAGGGCCATCTGAAAAAAGTGTAAAATCCAGAAAGGCAGGACAGGCCATGGAGAACTGGGAGCCTTGTTATGCTGATGGGCGGGATGTAAACTGCCAACAGACACTCGGGAGAAGTGTATGGTGTTTCCTGAAACATCTAAAAAACAAAGCAACAGAGCCTAGGGCACTTCCACTTATGGTCCTATAGCTTAGGGAAATTAAAATCAAAAAGATACAGCCACCCCAATGTTTGGGACGCCTCTGTTTACAAGAACCTCGTTTACCGTACAAGTTCAATATCACAGAAAGTGAAAAATGGATAAAGAACTTGTGGTACTTACGTACAATGCAGTATCACTCAGCAGTGAAATCTATGTCATCAGGCCCGTAGCAGCACAATGAGTGGATTCAGGTACGATGATTCTAACTGAAATAAGTCACACAGAAAAAGAAACATCATAAGATATCAGTAATACACGGAATGTAAACTTGGCTACACAGGAACTGAATTACAGAACAGAACAGGGTCTCAAATTTAGAAAACCAACTTATGCTTGTTTAAGGGTAAAGGTGAGTTGGGGTGCTGCATAAAACCAGAGATTGAAATGAGCACAGATAAAGTTCCTTAAGCCAAATATGGAATAGACAAGAGCTACTCCTTGCTCAACGAAATGGACTCAACACCCCATATTAAACGCCTAAGAATGTACCTGACTCTTAAGTATCTTAAAACGTATGGATTGCTATGTCTCCGAAAGAGAATCAAGCATGTGTACAGGGACATAAACGCAGCAGTGATAGGATTGGAGAGGTTCGGTGAGCAAATGATGACCCTTTGAAGTCATATTGCATGGTACCCATTCCACGGGTTTCAACTACCCAGGTTTAAGGTATTCTTCCTTCAGCTAAAACATGCATGTGGAACCTAGAGTATGATCAACCATGTGATCGGGAGACGTGTTCAAATATGTCTCAGTTTTCGTACCCTGGTACTCGGGTGCAACATTCCAGACGCTTTACTAACACTCTCCCGACTTGGAGAGTCAGTCCCTTTAACCTCCTGTTTGGCCCAGTTTGCAATTTCTGCGGAAGATGAACAGGAATAGCGAGAACCAATGAGAGACTAGCTGGAGGTGTCTGGACGGGCAAATTTAACTCTCATTTCCCACCAGGAAGAGGAAATAACCAAAGGCTCAGCGTGCCGTGTCGGAACCAGATTAGGGCCTGAAGCCATCCTGCGGTGTTGCGGCCAGCTCACAAGAAAACGAGTTGAAGAAAGGAGCTCAGGGGCACTGTAATTCACAAACCTGCAGAGTTATAAATGACAACTATCGTCCAAAAATATACTGAAGTAAGGCTGCCAAGAGGACTTGAAAGCGGGGCAGAATTGCAGGAAACCAATTTCAGGAGGTAGACTGGAATTGCATTGAAAGCATAGGAAAAGAGGCAGAACGTCCACAATGATGCACTTGGCCAAAAAGGGCGTATGCGTTTTTTCCTGAATATATTCAGGAAAAAACGCATACGCCCTTTTTGGCCAACCAAGCAAGCTTGCAAAGGAAATCTGCACTACAATGAAGTCTCACTTCCCCCCGGTCAAAAGGGCCATCTGAAAAAAGTGTAAAATCCAGAAAGGCAGGACAGGCCATGGAGAACTGGGAGCCTTGTTATGCTGATGGGCGGGATGTAAATTGCCAACAGACACTCGGGAGAAGTGTATGGTGTTTCCTGAAACATCTAAAAAACAAAGCAACAGAGCCTAGGGCACTTCCACTTATGGTCCTATAGCTTAGGGAAATTAAAATCAAAAAGACACAGCCACCCCAATGTTTGGGACGCCTCTGTTTACAAGAACCTCGTTTACCGTACAAGTTCAATATCACAGAAAGTGAAAAATGGATAAAGAACTTGTGGTACTTACGTACAATGCAGTATCACTCAGCAGTGAAATCTATGTCATCAGGCCCGTAGCAGCACAATGAGTGGATTCAGGTACGATGATTCTAACTGAAATAAGTCACACAGAAAAAGAAACATCATAAGATATCAGTAATACACGGAATGTAAACTTGGCTACACAGGAACTGAATTACAGAACAGAACAGGGTCTCAAATTTAGAAAACCAACTTATGCTTGTTTAAGGGTAAAGGTGAGTTGGGGTGCTGCATAAAACCAGAGATTGAAATGAGCACAGATAAAGTTCCTTAAGCCAAATATGGAATAGACAAGAGCTACTCCTTGCTCAACGAAATGGACTCAACACCGCATATTAAACGCCTAAGAATGTATCTGACTCTTAAGTATCTTAAAACCTATGGATTGCTATGTCTCCGAAAGAGAATCAAGCATGTGTACAGGGACATAAACGCAGCAGTGATAGGATTGGAGAGGTTCGGTGAGCAAATGAAGACCCTTTGAAGTCATATTGCATGGTACCCATTCCACGGGTTTCAACTACCCAGGTTTAAGGTATTCTTCCTTCAGCTAAAACATGCATGTGGAACCTAGAGTATGATCAACCATGTGATCGGGAGACGTGTTCAAATATGTCTCAGTTTTCGTACCCTGGTACTCGGGTGCAACATTCCAGACGCTTTACTAACACTCTCCCGACTTGGAGAGTCAGTCCCTTTAACCTCCTGTTTGGCCCAGTTTGCAATTTCTGCGGAAGATGAACAGGAATAGCGAGAACCAATGAGAGACTAGCTGGAGGTGTCTGGACGGGCAAATTTAACTCTCATTTCCCACCAGGAAGAGGAAATAACCAAAGGCTCAGCGTGCCGTGTCGGAACCAGATTAGGGCCTGAAGCCATCCTGCGGTGTTGCGGCCAGCTCACAAGAAAACGAGTTGAAGAAAGGAGCTCAGGGGCACTGTAATTCACAAACCTGCAGAGTTATAAATGACAGCTATCGTCCAAAAATATACTGAAGTAAGGCTGCCAAGAGGACTTGAAAGCGGGGCAGAATTGCAGGAAACCGATTTCAGGAGGTAGACTGGAATTGCATTGAAAGCATAGGAAAAGAGGCAGAACGTCCACAATGATGCACTTGGCCAAAAAGGGCGTATGCGTTTTTTCCTGAATATATTCAGGAAAAAACGCATACGCCCTTTTTGGCCAACCAAGCAAGCTTGCAAAGGAAATCTGCACTACAATGAAGTCTCACTTCCCCCCGGTCAAAAGGGCCATCTGAAAAAAGTGTAAAATCCAGAAAGGCAGGACAGGCCATGGAGAACTGGGAGCCTTGTTATGCTGATGGGCGGGATGTAAATTGCCAACAGACACTCGGGAGAAGTGTATGGTGTTTCCTGAAACATCTAAAAAACAAAGCAACAGAGCCTAGGGCACTTCCACTTATGGTCCTATAGCTTAGGGAAATTAAAATAAAAAAGACACAGCCACCCCAATGTTTGGGACGCCTCTGTTTACAAGAACCTCGTTTACCGTACAAGTTCAATATCACAGAAAGTGAAAAATGGATAAAGAACTTGTGGTACTTACGTACAATGCAGTATCACTCAGCAGTGAAATCTATGCCATCAGGCCCGTAGCAGCACAATGAGTGGATTCAGGTACGATGATTCTAACTGAAATAAGTCACACAGAAAAAGAAACATCATAAGATATCAGTAATACACGGAATGTAAACTTGGCTACACAGGAACTGAATTACAGAACAGAACAGGGTCTCAAATTTAGAAAACCAACTTATGCTTGTTTAAGGGTAAAGGTGAGTTGGGGTGCTGCATAAAACCAGAGATTGAAATGAGCACAGATAAAGTTCCTTAAGCCAAATATGGAATAGACAAGAGCTACTCCTTGCTCAACGAAATGGACTCAACACCGCATATTAAACGCCTAAGAATGTACCTGACTCTTAAGTATCTTAAAACCTATGGATTGCTATGTCTCCGAAAGAGAATCAAGCATGTGTACAGGGACATAAACGCAGCAGTGATAGGATTGGAGAGGTTCGGTGAGCAAATGAAGAGCCTTTGAAGTCATATTGCATGGTACCCATTCCACGGGTTTCAACTACCCAGGTTTAAGGTATTCTTCCTTCAGCTAAAACATGCATGTGGAACCTAGAGTATGATCAACCATGTGATCGGGAGACGTGTTCAAATATGTCTCAGTTTTCGTACCCTGGTACTCGGGTGCAACATTCCAGACGCTTTACTAACACTCTCCCGACTTGGAGAGTCAGTCCCTTTAACCTCCTGTTTGGCCCAGTTTGCAATTTCTGCGGAAGATGAACAGGAATAGCGAGAACCAATGAGAGACTAGCTGGAGGTGTCTGGACGGGCAAATTTAACTCTCATTTCCCACCAGGAAGAGGAAATAACCAAAGGCTCAGCGTGCCGTGCCGGAACCAGATTAGGGCCTGAAGCCATCCTGCGGTGTTGCGGCCAGCTCACAAGAAAGCGAGTTGAAGAAAGGAGCTCAGGGGCACTGTAATTCACAAACCTGCAGAGTTATAAATGACAGCTATCGTCCAAAAATATACTGAAGTAAGGCTGCCAAGAGGACTTGAAAGCGGGGCAGAATTGCAGGAAACCGATTTCAGGAGGTAGACTGGAATTGCATTGAAAGCATAGGGAAAGAGGCAGAACGTCCACAATGATGCACTTGGCCAAAAAGGGCGTATGCGTTTTTTCCTGAATATATTCAGGAAAAAACGCATACGCCCTTTTTGGCCAACCAAGCAAGCTTGCAAAGGAAATCTGCACTACAATGAAGTCTCACTTCCCCCCCCTCCCCGGTCAAAAGGGCCATCTGAAAAAAGTGTAAAATCCAGAAAGGCAGGACAGGCCATGGAGAACTGGGAGCCTTGTTATGCTGATGGGCGGGATGTAAACTGCCAACAGACACTCGGGAGAAGTGTATGGTGTTTCCTGAAACATCTAAAAAACAAAGCAACAGAGCCTAGGGCACTTCCACTTATGGTCCTATAGCTTAGGGAAATTAAAATCAAAAAGACACAGCCACCCCAATGTTTGGGACGCCTCTGTTTACAAGAACCTCGTTTACCGTACAAGTTCAATATCACAGAAAGTGAAAAATGGATAAAGAACTTGTGGTACTTACGTACAATGCAGTATCACTCAGCAGTGAAATCTATGTCATCAGGCCCGTAGCAGCACAATGAGTGGATTCAGGTACGATGATTCTAACTGAAATAAGTCACACAGAAAAAGAAACATCATAAGATATCAGTAATACATGGAATGTAAACTTGGCTACACAGGAACTGAATTACAGAACAGAACAGGGTCTCAAATTTAGAAAACCAACTTATGCTTGTTTAAGGGTAAAGGTGAGTTGGGGTGCTGCATAAAACCAGAGATTGAAATGAGCACAGATAAAGTTCCTTAAGCCAAATATGGAATAGACAAGAGCTACTCCTTGCTCAACGAAATGGACTCAACACCGCATATTAAACGCCTAAGAATGTACCTGACTCTTAAGTATCTTAAAACCTATGGATTGCTATGTCTCCGAAAGAGAATCAAGCATGTGTACAGGGACATAAACGCAGCAGTGATAGGATTGGAGAGGTTCGGTGAGCAAATGAAGACCCTTTGAAGTCATATTGCATGGTACCCATTCCACGGGTTTCAACTACCCAGGTTTAAGGTATTCTTCCTTCAGCTAAAACATGCATGTGGAACCTAGAGTATGATCAACCATGTGATCGGGAGACGTGTTCAAATATGTCTCAGTTTTCGTACCCTGGTACTCGGGTGCAACATTCCAGACGCTTTACTAACACTCTCCCGACTTGGAGAGTCAGTCCCTTTAACCTCCTGTTTGGCCCAGTTTGCAATTTCTGCGGAAGATGAACAGGAATAGCGAGAACCAATGAGAGACTAGCTGGAGGTGTCTGGACGGGCAAATTTAACTCTCATTTCCCACCAGGAAGAGGAAATAGCCAAAGGCTCAGCGTGCCGTGCCGGAACCAGATTAGGGCCTGAAGCCATCCTGCGGTGTTGCGGCCAGCTCACAAGAAAGCGAGTTGAAGAAAGGAGCTCAGGGGCACTGTAATTCACAAACCTGCAGAGTTATAAATGACAGCTATCGTCCAAAAATATACTGAAGTAAGGCTGCCAAGAGGACTTGAAAGCGGGGCAGAATTGCAGGAAACCGATTTCAGGAGGTAGACTGGAATTGCATTGAAAGCATAGGAAAAGAGGCAGAACGTCCACAATGATGCACTTGGCCAAAAAGGGCGTATGCGTTTTTTCCTGAATATATTCAGGAAAAAACGCATACGCCCTTTTTGGCCAACCAAGCAAGCTTGCAAAGGAAATCTGCACTACAATGAAGTCTCACTTCCCCCCCCTCCCCGGTCAAAAGGGCCATCTGAAAAAAGTGTAAAATCCAGAAAGGCAGGACAGGCCATGGAGAACTGGGAGCCTTGTTATGCTGATGGGCGGGATGTACACTGCCAACAGACACTCGGGAGAAGTGTATGGTGTTTCCTGAAACATCTAAAAAACAAAGCAACAGAGCCTAGGGCACTTCCACTTATGGTCCTATAGCTTAGGGAAATTAAAATCAAAAAGATACAGCCACCCCAATGTTTGGGACGCCTCTGTTTACAAGAACCTCGTTTACCGTACAAGTTCAATATCACAGAAAGTGAAAAATGGATAAAGAACTTGTGGTACTTACGTACAATGCAGTATCACTCAGCAGTGAAATCTATGTCATCAGGCCCGTAGCAGCACAATGAGTGGATTCAGGTACGATGATTCTAACTGAAATAAGTCACACAGAAAAAGAAACATCATAAGATATCAGTAATACATGGAATGTAAACTTGGCTACACAGGAACTGAATTACAGAACAGAACAGGGTCTCAAATTTAGAAAACCAACTTATGCTTGTTTAAGGGTAAAGGTGAGTTGGGGTGCTGCATAAAACCAGAGATTGAAATGAGCACAGATAAAGTTCCTTAAGCCAAATATGGAAGAGACAAGAGCTACTCCTTGCTCAACGAAATGGACTCAACACCCCATATTAAACGCCTAAGAATGTACCTGACTCTTAAGTATCTTAAAACGTATGGATTGCTATGTCTCCGAAAGAGAATCAAGCATGTGTACAGGGACATAAACGCAGCAGTGATAGGATTGGAGAGGTTCGGTGAGCAAATGATGACCCTTTGAAGTCATATTGCATGGTACCCATTCCACGGGTTTCAACTACCCAGGTTTAAGGTATTCTTCCTTCAGCTAAAACATGCATGTGGAACCTAGAGTATGATCAACCATGTGATCGGGAGACGTGTTCAAATATGTCTCAGTTTTCGTACCCTGGTACTCGGGTGCAACATTCCAGACGCTTTACTAACACTCTCCCGACTTGGAGAGTCTGTCCCTTTAACCTCCTGTTTGGCCCAGTTTGCAATTTCTGCGTAAGATGAACAGGAATAACGAGAACCAATGAGAGACTAGCTGGAGGTGTCTGGACGGGCAAATTTAACTCTCATTTCCCACCAGGAAGAGGAAATAACCAAAGGCTCAGCGTGCCGTGCCGGAACCAGATTAGGGCCTGAAGCCATCCTGCGGTGTTGCGGCCAGCTCACAAGAAAACGAGTTGAAGAAAGGAGCTCAGGGGCACTGTAATTCACAAACCTGCAGAGTTATAAATGACAGCTATCGTCCAAAAATATACTGAAGTAAGGCTGCCAAGAGGACTTGAAAGCGGGGCAGAATTGCAGGAAACCGATTTCAGGAGGTAGACTGGAATTGCATTGAAAGCATAGGAAAAGAGGCAGAACGTCCACAATGATGCACTTGGCCAAAAAGGGCGTATGCGTTTTTTCCTGAATATATTCAGGAAAAAACGCATACGCCCTTTTTGGCCAACCAAGCAAGCTTGCAAAGGAAATCTGCACTACAATGAAGTCTCACTTCCCCCCGGTCAAAAGGGCCATCTGAAAAAAGTGTAAAATCCAGAAAGGCAGGACAGGCCATGGAGAACTGGGAGCCTTGTTATGCTGATGGGCGGGATGTAAACTGCCAACAGACACTCGGGAGAAGTGTATGGTGTTTCCTGAAACATCTAAAAAACAAAGCAACAGAGCCTAGGGCACTTCCACTTATGGTCCTATAGCCTAGGGAAATTAAAATCAAAAAGACACAGCCACCCCAATGTTTGGGACGCCTCTGTTTACAAGAACCTCGTTTACCGTACAAGTTCAATATCACAGAAAGTGAAAAATGGATAAAGAACTTGTGGTACTTACGTACAATGCAGTATCACTCAGCAGTGAAATCTATGCCATCAGGCCCGTAGCAGCACAATGAGTGGATTCAGGTACGATGATTCTAACTGAAATAAGTCACACAGAAAAAGAAACATCATAAGATATCAGTAATACACGGAATGTAAACTTGGCTACACAGGAACTGAATTACAGAACAGAACAGGGTCTCAAATTTAGAAAACCAACTTATGCTTGTTTAAGGGTAAAGGTGAGTTGGGGTGCTGCATAAAACCAGAGATTGAAATGAGCACAGATAAAGTTCCTTAAGCCAAATATGGAATAGACAAGAGCTACTCCTTGCTCAACGAAATGGACTCAACACCGCATATTAAACGCCTAAGAATGTACCTGACTCTTAAGTATCTTAAAACCTATGGATTGCTATGTCTCCGAAAGAGAATCAAGCATGTGTACAGGGACATAAACGCAGCAGTGATAGGATTGGAGAGGTTCGGTGAGCAAATGAAGAGCCTTTGAAGTCATATTGCATGGTACCCATTCCACGGGTTTCAACTACCCAGGTTTAAGGTATTCTTCCTTCAGCTAAAACATGCATGTGGAACCTAGAGTATGATCAACCATGTGATCGGGAGACGTGTTCAAATATGTCTCAGTTTTCGTACCCTGGTACTCGGGTGCAACATTCCAGACGCTTTACTAACACTCTCCCGACTTGGAGAGTCAGTCCCTTTAACCTCCTGTTTGGCCCAGTTTGCAATTTCTGCGGAAGATGAACAGGAATAGCGAGAACCAATGAGAGACTAGCTGGAGGTGTCTGGACGGGCAAATTTAACTCTCATTTCCCACCAGGAAGAGGAAATAACCAAAGGCTCAGCGTGCCGTGCCGGAACCAGATTAGGGCCTGAAGCCATCCTGCGGTGTTGCGGCCAGCTCACAAGAAAACGAGTTGAAGAAAGGAGCTCAGGGGCACTGTAATTCACAAACCTGCAGAGTTATAAATGACAACTATCGTCCAAAAATATACTGAAGTAAGGCTGCCAAGAGGACTTGAAAGCGGGGCAGAATTGCAGGAAACCGATTTCAGGAGGTAGACTGGAATTGCATTGAAAGCATAGGAAAAGAGGCAGAACGTCCACAATGATGCACTTGGCCAAAAAGGGCGTATGCGTTTTTTCCTGAATATATTCAGGAAAAAACGCATACGCCCTTTTTGGCCAACCAAGCAAGCTTGCAAAGGAAATCTGCACTACAATGAAGTCTCACTTCCCCCCGGTCAAAAGGGCCATCTGAAAAAAGTGTAAAATCCAGAAAGGCAGGACAGGCCATGGAGAACTGGGAGCCTTGTTATGCTGATGGGCGGGATGTAAACTGCCAACAGACACTCGGGAGAAGTGTATGGTGTTTCCTGAAACATCTAAAAAACAAAGCAACAGAGCCTAGGGCACTTCCACTTATGGTCCTATAGCTTAGGGAAATTAAAATCAAAAAGACACAGCCACCCCAATGTTTGGGACGCCTCTGTTTACAAGAACCTCGTTTACCGTACAAGTTCAATATCACAGAAAGTGAAAAATGGATAAAGAACTTGTGGTACTTACGTACAATGCAGTATCACTCAGCAGTGAAATCTATGTCATCAGGCCCGTAGCAGCACAATGAGTGGATTCAGGTACGATGATTCTAACTGAAATAAGTCACACAGAAAAAGAAACATCATAAGATATCAGTAATACATGGAATGTAAACTTGGCTACACAGGAACTGAATTACAGAACAGAACAGGGTCTCAAATTTAGAAAACCAACTTATGCTTGTTTAAGGGTAAAGGTGAGTTGGGGTGCTGCATAAAACCAGAGATTGAAATGAGCACAGATAAAGTTCTTTAAGCCAAATATGGAATAGACAAGAGCTACTCCTTGCTCAACGAAATGGACTCAACACCGCATATTAAACGCCTAAGAATGTACCTGACTCTTAAGTATCTTAAAACCTATGGATTGCTATGTCTCCGAAAGAGAATCAAGCATGTGTACAGGGACATAAACAGCAGCAGTGATAGGATTGGAGAGGTTCGGTGAGCAAATGAAGACCCTTTGAAGTCATATTGCATGGTACCCATTCCACGGGTTTCAACTACCCAGGTTTAAGGTATTCTTCCTTCAGCTAAAACATGCATGTGGAACCTAGAGTATGATCAACCATGTGATCGGGAGACGTGTTCAAATATGTCTCAGTTTTCGTACCCTGGTACTCGGGTGCAACATTCCAGACGCTTTACTAACACTCTCCCGACTTGGAGAGTCTGTCCCTTTAACCTCCTGTTTGGCCCAGTTTGCAATTTCTGCGGAAGATGAACAGGAATAGCGAGAACCAATGAGAGACTAGCTGGAGGTGTCTGGACGGGCAAATTTAACTCTCATTTCCCACCAGGAAGAGGAAATAACCAAAGGCTCAGCGTGCCGTGCCGGAACCAGATTAGGGCCTGAAGCCATCCTGCGGTGTTGCGGCCAGCTCACAAGAAAGCGAGTTGAAGAAAGGAGCTCAGGGGCACTGTAATTCACAAACCTGCAGAGTTATAAATGACAGCTATCGTCCAAAAATATACTGAAGTAAGGCTGCCAAGAGGACTTGAAAGCGGGGCAGAATTGCAGGAAACCGATTTCAGGAGGTAGACTGGAATTGCATTGAAAGCATAGGAAAAGAGGCAGAACGTCCACAATGATGCACTTGGCCAAAAAGGGCATATGCGTTTTTTCCTGAATATATTCAGGAAAAAACGCATACGCCCTTTTTGGCCAACCAAGCAAGCTTGCAAAGGAAATCTGCACTACAATGAAGTCTCACTTCCCCCCGGTCAAAAGGGCCATCTGAAAAAAGTGTAAAATCCAGAAAGGCAGGACAGGCCATGGAGAACTGGGAGCCTTGTTATGCTGATGGGCGGGATGTAAACTGCCAACAGACACTCGGGAGAAGTGTATGGTGTTTCCTGAAACATCTAAAAAACAAAGCAACAGAGCCTAGGGCACTTCCACTTATGGTCCTATAGCTTAGGGAAATTAAAATCAAAAAGACACAGCCACCCCAATGTTTGGGACGCCTCTGTTTACAAGAACCTCGTTTACCGTACAAGTTCAATATCACAGAAAGTGAAAAATGGATAAAGAACTTGTGGTACTTACGTACAATGCAGTATCACTCAGCAGTGAAATCTATGTCATCAGGCCCGTAGCAGCACAATGAGTGGATTCAGGTACGATGATTCTAACTGAAATAAGTCACACAGAAAAAGAAACATCATAAGATATCAGTAATACACGGAATGTAAACTTGGCTACACAGGAACTGAATTACAGAACAGAACAGGGTCTCAAATTTAGAAAACCAACTTATGCTTGTTTAAGGGTAAAGGTGAGTTGGGGTGCTGCATAAAACCAGAGATTGAAATGAGCACAGATAAAGTTCCTTAAGCCAAATATGGAATAGACAAGAGCTACTCCTTGCTCAACGAAATGGACTCAACACCGCATATTAAACGCCTAAGAATGTACCTGACTCTTAAGTATCTTAAAACCTATGGATTGCTATGTCTCCGAAAGAGAATCAAGCATGTGTACAGGGACATAAACAGCAGCAGTGATAGGATTGGAGAGGTTCGGTGAGCAAATGAAGACCCTTTGAAGTCATATTGCATGGTACCCATTCCACGGGTTTCAACTACCCAGGTTTAAGGTATTCTTCCTTCAGCTAAAACATGCATGTGGAACCTAGAGTATGATCAACCATGTGATCGGGAGACGTGTTCAAATATGTCTCAGTTTTCGTACCCTGGTACTCGGGTGCAACATTCCAGACGCTTTACTAACACTCTCCCGACTTGGAGAGTCTGTCCCTTTAACCTCCTGTTTGGCCCAGTTTGCAATTTCTGCGGAAGATGAACAGGAATAGCGAGAACCAATGAGAGACTAGCTGGAGGTGTCTGGACGGGCAAATTTAACTCTCATTTCCCACCAGGAAGAGGAAATAACCAAAGGCTCAGCGTGCCGTGCCGGAACCAGATTAGGGCCTGAAGCCATCCTGCGGTGTTGCGGCCAGCTCACAAGAAAGCGAGTTGAAGAAAGGAGCTCAGGGGCACTGTAATTCACAAACCTGCAGAGTTATAAATGACAGCTATCGTCCAAAAATATACTGAAGTAAGGCTGCCAAGAGGACTTGAAAGCGGGGCAGAATTGCAGGAAACCGATTTCAGGAGGTAGACTGGAATTGCATTGAAAGCATAGGAAAAGAGGCAGAACGTCCACAATGATGCACTTGGCCAAAAAGGGCATATGCGTTTTTTCCTGAATATATTCAGGAAAAAACGCATACGCCCTTTTTGGCCAACCAAGCAAGCTTGCAAAGGAAATCTGCACTACAATGAAGTCTCACTTCCCCCCGGTCAAAAGGGCCATCTGAAAAAAGTGTAAAATCCAGAAAGGCAGGACAGGCCATGGAGAACTGGGAGCCTTGTTATGCTGATGGGCGGGATGTAAACTGCCAACAGACACTCGGGAGAAGTGTATGGTGTTTCCTGAAACATCTAAAAAACAAAGCAACAGAGCCTAGGGCACTTCCACTTATGGTCCTATAGCTTAGGGAAATTAAAATCAAAAAGACACAGCCACCCCAATGTTTGGGACGCCTCTGTTTACAAGAACCTCGTTTACCGTACAAGTTCAATATCACAGAAAGTGAAAAATGGATAAAGAACTTGTGGTACTTACGTACAATGCAGTATCACTCAGCAGTGAAATCTATGTCATCAGGCCCGTAGCAGCACAATGAGTGGATTCAGGTACGATGATTCTAACTGAAATAAGTCACACAGAAAAAGAAACATCATAAGATATCAGTAATACACGGAATGTAAACTTGGCTACACAGGAACTGAATTACAGAACAGAACAGGGTCTCAAATTTAGAAAACCAACTTATGCTTGTTTAAGGGTAAAGGTGAGTTGGGGTGCTGCATAAAACCAGAGATTGAAATGAGCACAGATAAAGTTCCTTAAGCCAAATATGGAATAGACAAGAGCTACTCCTTGCTCAACGAAATGGACTCAACACCGCATATTAAACGCCTAAGAATGTACCTGACTCTTAAGTATCTTAAAACCTATGGATTGCTATGTCTCCGAAAGAGAATCAAGCATGTGTACAGGGACATAAACGCAGCAGTGATAGGATTGGAGAGGTTCGGTGAGCAAATGAAGACCCTTTGAAGTCATATTGCATGGTACCCATTCCACGGGTTTCAACTACCCAGGTTTAAGGTATTCTTCCTTCAGCTAAAACATGCATGTGGAACCTAGAGTATGATCAACCATGTGATCGGGAGACGTGTTCAAATATGTCTCAGTTTTCGTACCCTGGTACTCGGGTGCAACATTCCAGACGCTTTACTAACACTCTCCCGACTTGGAGAGTCAGTCCCTTTAACCTCCTGTTTGGCCCAGTTTGCAATTTCTGCGGAAGATGAACAGGAATAGCGAGAACCAATGAGAGACTAGCTGGAGGTGTCTGGACGGGCAAATTTAACTCTCATTTCCCACCAGGAAGAGGAAATAACCAAAGGCTCAGCGTGCCGTGCCGGAACCAGATTAGGGCCTGAAGCCATCCTGCGGTGTTGCGGCCAGCTCACAAGAAAACGAGTTGAAGAAAGGAGCTCAGGGGCACTGTAATTCACAAACCTGCAGAGTTATAAATGACAGCTATCGTCCAAAAATATACTGAAGTAAGGCTGCCAAGAGGACTTGAAAGCGGGGCAGAATTGCAGGAAACCGATTTCAGGAGGTAGACTGGAATTGCACTGAAAGCATAGGAAAAGAGGCAGAACGTCCACAATGATGCACTTGGCCAAAAAGGGCGTATGCGTTTTTTCCTGAATATATTCAGGAAAAAACGCATACGCCCTTTTTGGCCAACCAAGCAAGCTTGCAAAGGAAATCTGCACTACAATGAAGTCTCACTTCCCCCCGGTCAAAAGGGCCATCTGAAAAAAGTGTAAAATCCAGAAAGGCAGGACAGGCCATGGAGAACTGGGAGCCTTGTTATGCTGATGGGCGGGATGTAAACTGCCAACAGACACTCGGGAGAAGTGTATAGTGTTTCCTGAAACATCTAAAAAACAAAGCAACAGAGCCTAGGGCACTTCCACTTATGGTCCTATAGCTTAGGGAAATTAAAATCAAAAAGACACAGCCACCCCAATGTTTGGGACGCCTCTGTTTACAAGAACCTCGTTTACCGTACAAGTTCAATATCACAGAAAGTGAAAAATGGATAAAGAACTTGTGGTACTTACGTACAATGCAGTATCACTCAGCAGTGAAATCTATGTCATCAGGCCCGTAGCAGCACAATGAGTGGATTCAGGTACGATGATTCTAACTGAAATAAGTCACACAGAAAAAGAAACATCATAAGATATCAGTAATACACGGAATGTAAACTTGGCTACACAGGAACTGAATTACAGAACAGAACAGGGTCTCAAATTTAGAAAACCAACTTATGCTTGTTTAAGGGTAAAGGTGAGTTGGGGTGCTGCATAAAACCAGAGATTGAAATGAGCACAGATAAAGTTCCTTAAGCCAAATATGGAATAGACAAGAGCTACTCCTTGCTCAACGAAATGGACTCAACACCGCATATTAAACGCCTAAGAATGTACCTGACTGTTAAGTATCTTAAAACCTATGGATTGCTATGTCTCCGAAAGAGAATCAAGCATGTGTACAGGGACATAAACGCAGCAGTGATAGGATTGGAGAGGTTCGGTGAGCAAATGAAGACCCTTTGAAGTCATATTGCATGGTACCCATTCCACGGGTTTCAACTACCCAGGTTTAAGGTATTCTTCCTTCAGCTAAAACATGCATGTGGAACCTAGAGTATGATCAACCATGTGATCGGGAGACGTGTTCAAATATGTCTCAGTTTTCGTACCCTGGTACTCGGGTGCAACATTCCAGACGCTTTACTAACACTCTCCCGACTTGGAGAGTCTGTCCCTTTAACCTCCTGTTTGGCCCAGTTTGCAATTTCTGCGGAAGATGAACAGGAATAGCGAGAACCAATGAGAGACTAGCTGGAGGTGTCTGGACGGGCAAATTTAACTCTCATTTCCCACCAGGAAGAGGAAATAACCAAAGGCTCAGCGTGCCGTGCCGGAACCAGATTAGGGCCTGAAGCCATCCTGCGGTGTTGCGGCCAGCTCACAAGAAAGCGAGTTGAAGAAAGGAGCTCAGGGGCACTGTAATTCACAAACCTGCAGAGTTATAAATGACAGCTATCGTCCAAAAATATACTGAAGTAAGGCTGCCAAGAGGACTTGAAAGCGGGGCAGAATTGCAGGAAACCGATTTCAGGAGGTAGACTGGAATTGCATTGAAAGCATAGGAAAAGAGGCAGAACGTCCACAATGATGCACTTGGCCAAAAAGGGCATATGCGTTTTTTCCTGAATATATTCAGGAAAAAACGCATACGCCCTTTTTGGCCAACCAAGCAAGCTTGCAAAGGAAATCTGCACTACAATGAAGTCTCACTTCCCCCCGGTCAAAAGGGCCATCTGAAAAAAGTGTAAAATCCAGAAAGGCAGGACAGGCCATGGAGAACTGGGAGCCTTGTTATGCTGATGGGCGGGATGTAAACTGCCAACAGACACTCGGGAGAAGTGTATGGTGTTTCCTGAAACATCTAAAAAACAAAGCAACAGAGCCTAGGGCACTTCCACTTATGGTCCTATAGCTTAGGGAAATTAAAATCAAAAAGACACAGCCACCCCAATGTTTGGGACGCCTCTGTTTACAAGAACCTCGTTTACCGTACAAGTTCAATATCACAGAAAGTGAAAAATGGATAAAGAACTTGTGGTACTTACGTACAATGCAGTATCACTCAGCAGTGAAATCTATGTCATCAGGCCCGTAGCAGCACAATGAGTGGATTCAGGTACGATGATTCTAACTGAAATAAGTCACACAGAAAAAGAAACATCATAAGATATCAGTAATACACGGAATGTAAACTTGGCTACACAGGAACTGAATTACAGAACAGAACAGGGTCTCAAATTTAGAAAACCAACTTATGCTTGTTTAAGGGTAAAGGTGAGTTGGGGTGCTGCATAAAACCAGAGATTGAAATGAGCACAGATAAAGTTCCTTAAGCCAAATATGGAATAGACAAGAGCTACTCCTTGCTCAACGAAATGGACTCAACACCGCATATTAAACGCCTAAGAATGTACCTGACTCTTAAGTATCTTAAAACCTATGGATTGCTATGTCTCCGAAAGAGAATCAAGCATGTGTACAGGGACATAAACAGCAGCAGTGATAGGATTGGAGAGGTTCGGTGAGCAAATGAAGACCCTTTGAAGTCATATTGCATGGTACCCATTCCACGGGTTTCAACTACCCAGGTTTAAGGTATTCTTCCTTCAGCTAAAACATGCATGTGGAACCTAGAGTATGATCAACCATGTGATCGGGAGACGTGTTCAAATATGTCTCAGTTTTCGTACCCTGGTACTCGGGTGCAACATTCCAGACGCTTTACTAACACTCTCCCGACTTGGAGAGTCTGTCCCTTTAACCTCCTGTTTGGCCCAGTTTGCAATTTCTGCGGAAGATGAACAGGAATAGCGAGAACCAATGAGAGACTAGCTGGAGGTGTCTGGACGGGCAAATTTAACTCTCATTTCCCACCAGGAAGAGGAAATAACCAAAGGCTCAGCGTGCCGTGCCGGAACCAGATTAGGGCCTGAAGCCATCCTGCGGTGTTGCGGCCAGCTCACAAGAAAGCGAGTTGAAGAAAGGAGCTCAGGGGCACTGTAATTCACAAACCTGCAGAGTTATAAATGACAGCTATCGTCCAAAAATATACTGAAGTAAGGCTGCCAAGAGGACTTGAAAGCGGGGCAGAATTGCAGGAAACCGATTTCAGGAGGTAGACTGGAATTGCATTGAAAGCATAGGAAAAGAGGCAGAACGTCCACAATGATGCACTTGGCCAAAAAGGGCATATGCGTTTTTTCCTGAATATATTCAGGAAAAAACGCATACGCCCTTTTTGGCCAACCAAGCAAGCTTGCAAAGGAAATCTGCACTACAATGAAGTCTCACTTCCCCCCGGTCAAAAGGGCCATCTGAAAAAAGTGTAAAATCCAGAAAGGCAGGACAGGCCATGGAGAACTGGGAGCCTTGTTATGCTGATGGGCGGGATGTAAACTGCCAACAGACACTCGGGAGAAGTGTATGGTGTTTCCTGAAACATCTAAAAAACAAAGCAACAGAGCCTAGGGCACTTCCACTTATGGTCCTATAGCTTAGGGAAATTAAAATCAAAAAGACACAGCCACCCCAATGTTTGGGACGCCTCTGTTTACAAGAACCTCGTTTACCGTACAAGTTCAATATCACAGAAAGTGAAAAATGGATAAAGAACTTGTGGTACTTACGTACAATGCAGTATCACTCAGCAGTGAAATCTATGTCATCAGGCCCGTAGCAGCACAATGAGTGGATTCAGGTACGATGATTCTAACTGAAATAAGTCACACAGAAAAAGAAACATCATAAGATATCAGTAATACACGGAATGTAAACTTGGCTACACAGGAACTGAATTACAGAACAGAACAGGGTCTCAAATTTAGAAAACCAACTTATGCTTGTTTAAGGGTAAAGGTGAGTTGGGGTGCTGCATAAAACCAGAGATTGAAATGAGCACAGATAAAGTTCCTTAAGCCAAATATGGAATAGACAAGAGCTACTCCTTGCTCAACGAAATGGACTCAACACCGCATATTAAACGCCTAAGAATGTACCTGACTGTTAAGTATCTTAAAACCTATGGATTGCTATGTCTCCGAAAGAGAATCAAGCATGTGTACAGGGACATAAACGCAGCAGTGATAGGATTGGAGAGGTTCGGTGAGCAAATGAAGACCCTTTGAAGTCATATTGCATGGTACCCATTCCACGGGTTTCAACTACCCAGGTTTAAGGTATTCTTCCTTCAGCTAAAACATGCATGTGGAACCTAGAGTATGATCAACCATGTGATCGGGAGACGTGTTCAAATATGTCTCAGTTTTCGTACCCTGGTACTCGGGTGCAACATTCCAGACGCTTTACTAACACTCTCCCGACTTGGAGAGTCAGTCCCTTTAACCTCCTGTTTGGCCCAGTTTGCAATTTCTGCGGAAGATGAACAGGAATAGCGAGAACCAATGAGAGACTAGCTGGAGGTGTCTGGACGGGCAAATTTAACTCTCATTTCCCACCAGGAAGAGGAAATAACCAAAGGCTCAGCGTGCCGTGCCGGAACCAGATTAGGGCCTGAAGCCATCCTGCGGTGTTGCGGCCAGCTCACAAGAAAACGAGTTGAAGAAAGGAGCTCAGGGGCACTGTAATTCACAAACCTGCAGAGTTATAAATGACAGCTATCGTCCAAAAATATACTGAAGTAAGGCTGCCAAGAGGACTTGAAAGCGGGGCAGAATTGCAGGAAACCGATTTCAGGAGGTAGACTGGAATTGCACTGAAAGCATAGGAAAAGAGGCAGAACGTCCACAATGATGCACTTGGCCAAAAAGGGCGTATGCGTTTTTTCCTGAATATATTCAGGAAAAAACGCATACGCCCTTTTTGGCCAACCAAGCAAGCTTGCAAAGGAAATCTGCACTACAATGAAGTCTCACTTCCCCCCGGTCAAAAGGGCCATCTGAAAAAAGTGTAAAATCCAGAAAGGCAGGACAGGCCATGGAGAACTGGGAGCCTTGTTATGCTGATGGGCGGGATGTAAACTGCCAACAGACACTCGGGAGAAGTGTATAGTGTTTCCTGAAACATCTAAAAAACAAAGCAACAGAGCCTAGGGCACTTCCACTTATGGTCCTATAGCTTAGGGAAATTAAAATCAAAAAGACACAGCCACCCCAATGTTTGGGACGCCTCTGTTTACAAGAACCTCGTTTACCGTACAAGTTCAATATCACAGAAAGTGAAAAATGGATAAAGAACTTGTGGTACTTACGTACAATGCAGTATCACTCAGCAGTGAAATCTATGTCATCAGGCCCGTAGCAGCACAATGAGTGGATTCAGGTACGATGATTCTAACTGAAATAAGTCACACAGAAAAAGAAACATCATAAGATATCAGTAATACACGGAATGTAAACTTGGCTACACAGGAACTGAATTACAGAACAGAACAGGGTCTCAAATTTAGAAAACCAACTTATGCTTGTTTAAGGGTAAAGGTGAGTTGGGGTGCTGCATAAAACCAGAGATTGAAATGAGCACAGATAAAGTTCCTTAAGCCAAATATGGAATAGACAAGAGCTACTCCTTGCTCAACGAAATGGACTCAACACCGCATATTAAACGCCTAAGAATGTACCTGACTCTTAAGTATCTTAAAACCTATGGATTGCTATGTCTCCGAAAGAGAATCAAGCATGTGTACAGGGACATAAACGCAGCAGTGATAGGATTGGAGAGGTTCGGTGAGCAAATGAAGACCCTTTGAAGTCATATTGCATGGTACCCATTCCACGGGTTTCAACTACCCAGGTTTAAGGTATTCTTCCTTCAGCTAAAACATGCATGTGGAACCTAGAGTATGATCAACCATGTGATCGGGAGACGTGTTCAAATATGTCTCAGTTTTCGTACCCTGGTACTCGGGTGCAACATTCCAGACGCTTTACTAACACTCTCCCGACTTGGAGAGTCTGTCCCTTTAACCTCCTGTTTGGCCCAGTTTGCAATTTCTGCGGAAGATGAACAGGAATAGCGAGAACCAATGAGAGACTAGCTGGAGGTGTCTGGACGGGCAAATTTAACTCTCATTTCCCACCAGGAAGAGGAAATAACCAAAGGCTCAGCGTGCCGTGCCGGAACCAGATTAGGGCCTGAAGCCATCCTGCGGTGTTGCGGCCAGCTCACAAGAAAGCGAGTTGAAGAAAGGAGCTCAGGGGCACTGTAATTCACAAACCTGCAGAGTTATAAATGACAGCTATCGTCCAAAAATATACTGAAGTAAGGCTGCCAAGAGGACTTGAAAGCGGGGCAGAATTGCAGGAAACCGATTTCAGGAGGTAGACTGGAATTGCATTGAAAGCATAGGAAAAGAGGCAGAACGTCCACAATGATGCACTTGGCCAAAAAGGGCATATGCGTTTTTTCCTGAATATATTCAGGAAAAAACGCATACGCCCTTTTTGGCCAACCAAGCAAGCTTGCAAAGGAAATCTGCACTACAATGAAGTCTCACTTCCCCCCGGTCAAAAGGGCCATCTGAAAAAAGTGTAAAATCCAGAAAGGCAGGACAGGCCATGGAGAACTGGGAGCCTTGTTATGCTGATGGGCGGGATGTAAACTGCCAACAGACACTCGGGAGAAGTGTATGGTGTTTCCTGAAACATCTAAAAAACAAAGCAACAGAGCCTAGGGCACTTCCACTTATGGTCCTATAGCTTAGGGAAATTAAAATCAAAAAGACACAGCCACCCCAATGTTTGGGACGCCTCTGTTTACAAGAACCTCGTTTACCGTACAAGTTCCATATCACAGAAAGTGAAAAATGGATAAAGAACTTGTGGTACTTACGTACAATGCAGTATCACTCAGCAGTGAAATCTATGTCATCAGGCCCGTAGCAGCACAATGAGTGGATTCAGGTACGATGATTCTAACTGAAATAAGTCACACAGAAAAAGAAACATCATAAGATATCAGTAATACACGGAATGTAAACTTGGCTACACAGGAACTGAATTACAGAACAGAACAGGGTCTCAAATTTAGAAAACCAACTTATGCTTGTTTAAGGGTAAAGGTGAGTTGGGGTGCTGCATAAAACCAGAGATTGAAATGAGCACAGATAAAGTTCCTTAAGCCAAATATGGAATAGACAAGAGCTACTCCTTGCTCAACGAAATGGACTCAACACCGCATATTAAACGCCTAAGAATGTACCTGACTCTTAAGTATCTTAAAACCTATGGATTGCTATGTCTCCGAAAGAGAATCAAGCATGTGTACAGGGACATAAACGCAGCAGTGATAGGATTGGAGAGGTTCGGTGAGCAAATGAAGACCCTTTGAAGTCATATTGCATGGTACCCATTCCACGGGTTTCAACTACCCAGGTTTAAGGTATTCTTCCTTCAGCTAAAACATGCATGTGGAACCTAGAGTATGATCAACCATGTGATCGGGAGACGTGTTCAAATATGTCTCAGTTTTCGTACCCTGGTACTCGGGTGCAACATTCCAGACGCTTTACTAACACTCTCCCGACTTGGAGAGTCAGTCCCTTTAACCTCCTGTTTGGCCCAGTTTGCAATTTCTGCGGAAGATGAACAGGAATAGCGAGAACCAATGAGAGACTAGCTGGAGGTGTCTGGACGGGCAAATTTAACTCTCATTTCCCACCAGGAAGAGGAAATAACCAAAGGCTCAGCGTGCCGTGCCGGAACCAGATTAGGGCCTGAAGCCATCCTGCGGTGTTGCGGCCAGCTCACAAGAAAACGAGTTGAAGAAAGGAGCTCAGGGGCACTGTAATTCACAAACCTGCAGAGTTATAAATGACAACTATCGTCCAAAAATATACTGAAGTAAGGCTGCCAAGAGGACTTGAAAGCGGGGCAGAATTGCAGGAAACCGATTTCAGGAGGTAGACTGGAATTGCATTGAAAGCATAGGAAAAGAGGCAGAACGTCCACAATGATGCACTTGGCCAAAAAGGGCGTATGCGTTTTTTCCTGAATATATTCAGGAAAAAACGCATACGCCCTTTTTGGCCAACCAAGCAAGCTTGCAAAGGAAATCTGCACTACAATGAAGTCTCACTTCCCCCCCCCCCCGGTCAAAAGGGCCATCTGAAAAAAGTGTAAAATCCAGAAAGGCAGGACAGGCCATGGAGAACTGGGAGCCTTGTTATGCTGATGGGCGGGATGTAAACTGCCAACAGACACTCGGGAGAAGTGTATGGTGTTTCCTGAAACATCTAAAAAACAAAGCAACAGAGCCTAGGGCACTTCCACTTATGGTCCTATAGCTTAGGGAAATTAAAATCAAAAAGACACAGCCACCCCAATGTTTGGGACGCCTCTGTTTACAAGAACCTCGTTTACCGTACAAGTTCAATATCACAGAAAGTGAAAAATGGATAAAGAACTTGTGGTACTTACGTACAATGCAGTATCACTCAGCAGTGAAATCTATGTCATCAGGCCCGTAGCAGCACAATGAGTGGATTCAGGTACGATGATTCTAACTGAAATAAGTCACACAGAAAAAGAAACATCATAAGATATCAGTAATACATGGAATGTAAACTTGGCTACACAGGAACTGAATTACAGAACAGAACAGGGTCTCAAATTTAGAAAACCAACTTATGCTTGTTTAAGGGTAAAGGTGAGTTGGGGTGCTGCATAAAACCAGAGATTGAAATGAGCACAGATAAAGTTCCTTAAGCCAAATATGGAATAGACAAGAGCTACTCCTTGCTCAACGAAATGGACTCAACACCCCATATTAAACGCCTAAGAATGTACCTGACTCTTAAGTATCTTAAAACGTATGGATTGCTATGTCTCCGAAAGAGAATCAAGCATGTGTACAGGGACATAAACGCAGCAGTGATAGGATTGGAGAGGTTCGGTGAGCAAATGAAGACCCTTTGAAGTCATATTGCATGGTACCCATTCCACGGGTTTCAACTACCCAGGTTTAAGGTATTCTTCCTTCAGCTAAAACATGCATGTGGAACCTAGAGTATGATCAACCATGTGATCGGGAGACGTGTTCAAATATGTCTCAGTTTTCGTACCCTGGTACTCGGGTGCAACATTCCAGACGCTTTACTAACACTCTCCCGACTTGGAGAGTCTGTCCCTTTAACCTCCTGTTTGGCCCAGTTTGCAATTTCTGCGGAAGATGAACAGGAATAGCGAGAACCAATGAGAGACTAGCTGGAGGTGTCTGGACGGGCAAATTTAACTCTCATTTCCCACCAGGAAGAGGAAATAACCAAAGGCTCAGCGTGCCGTGCCGGAACCAGATTAGGGCCTGAAGCCATCCTGCGGTGTTGCGGCCAGCTCACAAGAAAACGAGTTGAAGAAAGGAGCTCAGGGGCACTGTAATTCACAAACCTGCAGAGTTATAAATGACAGCTATCGTCCAAAAATATACTGAAGTAAGGCTGCCAAGAGGACTTGAAAGCGGGGCAGAATTGCAGGAAACCGATTTCAGGAGGTAGACTGGAATTGCACTGAAAGCATAGGAAAAGAGGCAGAACGTCCACAATGATGCACTTGGCCAAAAAGGGCGTATGCGTTTTTTCCTGAATATATTCAGGAAAAAACGCATACGCCCTTTTTGGCCAACCAAGCAAGCTTGCAAAGGAAATCTGCACTACAATGAAGTCTCACTTCCCCCCGGTCAAAAGGGCCATCTGAAAAAAGTGTAAAATCCAGAAAGGCAGGACAGGCCATGGAGAACTGGGAGCCTTGTTATGCTGATGGGCGGGATGTAAACTGCCAACAGACACTCGGGAGAAGTGTATAGTGTTTCCTGAAACATCTAAAAAACAAAGCAACAGAGCCTAGGGCACTTCCACTTATGGTCCTATAGCTTAGGGAAATTAAAATCAAAAAGACACAGCCACCCCAATGTTTGGGACGCCTCTGTTTACAAGAACCTCGTTTACCGTACAAGTTCAATATCACAGAAAGTGAAAAATGGATAAAGAACTTGTGGTACTTACGTACAATGCAGTATCACTCAGCAGTGAAATCTATGTCATCAGGCCCGTAGCAGCACAATGAGTGGATTCAGGTACGATGATTCTAACTGAAATAAGTCACACAGAAAAAGAAACATCATAAGATATCAGTAATACACGGAATGTAAACTTGGCTACACAGGAACTGAATTACAGAACAGAACAGGGTCTCAAATTTAGAAAACCAACTTATGCTTGTTTAAGGGTAAAGGTGAGTTGGGGTGCTGCATAAAACCAGAGATTGAAATGAGCACAGATAAAGTTCCTTAAGCCAAATATGGAATAGACAAGAGCTACTCCTTGCTCAACGAAATGGACTCAACACCGCATATTAAACGCCTAAGAATGTACCTGACTCTTAAGTATCTTAAAACCTATGGATTGCTATGTCTCCGAAAGAGAATCAAGCATGTGTACAGGGACATAAACGCAGCAGTGATAGGATTGGAGAGGTTCGGTGAGCAAATGAAGACCCTTTGAAGTCATATTGCATGGTACCCATTCCACGGGTTTCAACTACCCAGGTTTAAGGTATTCTTCCTTCAGCTAAAACATGCATGTGGAACCTAGAGTATGATCAACCATGTGATCGGGAGACGTGTTCAAATATGTCTCAGTTTTCGTACCCTGGTACTCGGGTGCAACATTCCAGACGCTTTACTAACACTCTCCCGACTTGGAGAGTCTGTCCCTTTAACCTCCTGTTTGGCCCAATTTGCAATTTCTGCGGAAGATGAACAGGAATAGCGAGAACCAATGAGAGACTAGCTGGAGGTGTCTGGACGGGCAAATTTAACTCTCATTTCCCACCAGGAAGAGGAAATAACCAAAGGCTCAGCGTGCCGTGCCGGAACCAGATTAGGGCCTGAAGCCATCCTGCGGTGTTGCGGCCAGCTCACAAGAAAGCGAGTTGAAGAAAGGAGCTCAGGGGCACTGTAATTCACAAACCTGCAGAGTTATAAATGACAGCTATCGTCCAAAAATATACTGAAGTAAGGCTGCCAAGAGGACTTGAAAGCGGGGCAGAATTGCAGGAAACCGATTTCAGGAGGTAGACTGGAATTGCATTGAAAGCATAGGAAAAGAGGCAGAACGTCCACAATGATGCACTTGGCCAAAAAGGGCGTATGCGTTTTTTCCTGAATATATTCAGGAAAAAACGCATACGCCCTTTTTGGCCAACCAAGCAAGCTTGCAAAGGAAATCTGCACTACAATGAAGTCTCACTTCCCCCGGTCAAAAGGGCCATCTGAAAAAAGTGTAAAATCCAGAAAGGCAGGACAGGCCATGGAGAACTGGGAGCCTTGTTATGCTGATGGGCGGGATGTAAACTGCCAACAGACACTCGGGAGAAATGTATGGTGTTTCCTGAAACATCTAAAAAACAAAGCAACAGAGCCTAGGGCACTTCCACTTATGGTCCTATAGCTTAGGGAAATTAAAATCAAAAAGACACAGCCACCCCAATGTTTGGGACGCCTCTGTTTACAAGAACCTCGTTTACCGTACAAGTTCAATATCACAGAAAGTGAAAAATGGATAAAGAACTTGTGGTACTTACGTACAATGCAGTATCACTCAGCAGTGAAATCTATGTCATCAGGCCCGTAGCAGCACAATGAGTGGATTCAGGTACGATGATTCTAACTGAAATAAGTCACACAGAAAAAGAAACATCATAAGATATCAGTAATACACGGAATGTAAACTTGGCTACACAGGAACTGAATTACAGAACAGAACAGGGTCTCAAATTTAGAAAACCAACTTATGCTTGTTTAAGGGTAAAGGTGAGTTGGGGTGCTGCATAAAACCAGAGATTGAAATGAGCACAGATAAAGTTCCTTAAGCCAAATATGGAATAGACAAGAGCTACTCCTTGCTCAACGAAATGGACTCAACACCGCATATTAAACGCCTAAGAATGTACCTGACTCTTAAGTATCTTAAAACCTATGGATTGCTATGTCTCCGAAAGAGAATCAAGCATGTGTACAGGGACATAAACGCAGCAGTGATAGGATTGGAGAGGTTCGGTGAGCAAATGAAGACCCTTTGAAGTCATATTGCATGGTACCCATTCCACGGGTTTCAACTACCCAGGTTTAAGGTATTCTTCCTTCAGCTAAAACATGCATGTGGAACCTAGAGTATGATCAACCATGTGATCGGGAGACGTGTTCAAATATGTCTCAGTTTTCGTACCCTGGTACTCGGGTGCAACATTCCAGACGCTTTACTAACACTCTCCCGACTTGGAGAGTCAGTCCCTTTAACCTCCTGTTTGGCCCAGTTTGCAATTTCTGCGGAAGATGAACAGGAATAGCGAGAACCAATGAGAGACTAGCTGGAGGTGTCTGGACGGGCAAATTTAACTCTCATTTCCCACCAGGAAGAGGAAATAACCAAAGGCTCAGCGTGCCGTGCCGGAACCAGATTAGGGCCTGAAGCCATCCTGCGGTGTTGCGGCCAGCTCACAAGAAAACGAGTTGAAGAAAGGAGCTCAGGGGCACTGTAATTCACAAACCTGCAGAGTTATAAATGACAACTATCGTCCAAAAATATACTGAAGTAAGGCTGCCAAGAGGACTTGAAAGCGGGGCAGAATTGCAGGAAACCGATTTCAGGAGGTAGACTGGAATTGCATTGAAAGCATAGGAAAAGAGGCAGAACGTCCACAATGATGCACTTGGCCAAAAAGGGCGTATGCGTTTTTTCCTGAATATATTCAGGAAAAAACGCATACGCCCTTTTTGGCCAACCAAGCAAGCTTGCAAAGGAAATCTGCACTACAATGAAGTCTCACTTCCCCCCCCCCCCGGTCAAAAGGGCCATCTGAAAAAAGTGTAAAATCCAGAAAGGCAGGACAGGCCATGGAGAACTGGGAGCCTTGTTATGCTGATGGGCGGGATGTAAACTGCCAACAGACACTCGGGAGAAGTGTATGGTGTTTCCTGAAACATCTAAAAAACAAAGCAACAGAGCCTAGGGCACTTCCACTTATGGTCCTATAGCTTAGGGAAATTAAAATCAAAAAGACACAGCCACCCAAATGTTTGGGACGCCTCTGTTTACAAGAACCTCGTTTACCGTACAAGTTCCATATCACAGAAAGTGAAAAATGGATAAAGAACTTGTGGTACTTACGTACAATGCAGTATCACTCAGCAGTGAAATCTATGTCATCAGGCCCGTAGCAGCACAATGAGTGGATTCAGGTACGATGATTCTAACTGAAATAAGTCACACAGAAAAAGAAACATCATAAGATATCAGTAATACATGGAATGTAAACTTGGCTACACAGGAACTGAATTACAGAACAGAACAGGGTCTCAAATTTAGAAAACCAACTTATGCTTGTTTAAGGGTAAAGGTGAGTTGGGGTGCTGCATAAAACCAGAGATTGAAATGAGCACAGATAAAGTTCCTTAAGCCAAATATGGAATAGACAAGAGCTACTCCTTGCTCAACGAAATGGACTCAAAACCCCATATTAAACGCCTAAGAATGTACCTGACTCTTAAGTATCTTAAAACGTATGGATTGCTATGTCTCCGAAAGAGAATCAAGCATGTGTACAGGGACATAAACGCAGCAGTGATAGGATTGGAGAGGTTCGGTGAGCAAATGAAGACCCTTTGAAGTCATATTGCATGGTACCCATTCCACGGGTTTCAACTACCCAGGTTTAAGGTATTCTTCCTTCAGCTAAAACATGCATGTGGAACCTAGAGTATGATCAACCATGTGATCGGGAGACGTGTTCAAATATGTCTCAGTTTTCGTACCCTGGTACTCGGGTGCAACATTCCAGACGCTTTACTAACACTCTCCCGACTTGGAGAGTCTGTCCCTTTAACCTCCTGTTTGGCCCAATTTGCAATTTCTGCGGAAGATGAACAGGAATAGCGAGAACCAATGAGAGACTAGCTGGAGGTGTCTGGACGGGCAAATTTAACTCTCATTTCCCACCAGGAAGAGGAAATAACCAAAGGCTCAGCGTGCTGTGCCGGAACCAGATTAGGGCCTGAAGCCATCCTGCGGTGTTGCGGCCAGCTCACAAGAAAACGAGTTGAAGAAAGGAGCTCAGGGGCACTGTAATTCACAAACCTGCAGAGTTATAAATGACAACTATCGTCCAAAAATATACTGAAGTAAGGCTGCCAAGAGGACTTGAAAGCGGGGCAGAATTGCAGGAAACCGATTTCAGGAGGTAGACTGGAATTGCACTGAAAGCATAGGAAAAGAGGCAGAACGTCCACAATGATGCACTTGGCCAAAAAGGGCGTATGCGTTTTTTCCTGAATATATTCAGGAAAAAACGCATACGCCCTTTTTGGCCAACCAAGCAAGCTTGCAAAGGAAATCTGCACTACAATGAAGTCTCACTTCCCCCCGGTCAAAAGGGCCATCTGAAAAAAGTGTAAAATCCAGAAAGGCAGGACAGGCCATGGAGAACTGGGAGCCTTGTTATGCTGATGGGCGGGATGTAAACTGCCAACAGACACTCGGGAGAAGTGTATGGTGTTTCCTGAAACATCTAAAAAACAAAGCAACAGAGCCTAGGGCACTTCCACTTATGGTCCTATAGCTTAGGGAAATTAAAATCAAAAAGACACAGCCACCCCAATGTTTGGGACGCCTCTGTTTACAAGAACCTCGTTTACCGTACAAGTTCAATATCACAGAAAGTGAAAAATGGATAAAGAACTTGTGGTACTTACGTACAATGCAGTATCACTCAGCAGTGAAATCTATGTCATCAGGCCCGTAGCAGCACAATGAGTGGATTCAGGTACGATGATTCTAACTGAAATAAGTCACACAGAAAAAGAAACATCATAAGATATCAGTAATACACGGAATGTAAACTTGGCTACACAGGAACTGAATTACAGAACAGAACAGGGTCTCAAATTTAGAAAACCAACTTATGCTTGTTTAAGGGTAAAGGTGAGTTGGGGTGCTGCATAAAACCAGAGATTGAAATGAGCACAGATAAAGTTCCTTAAGCCAAATATGGAATAGACAAGAGCTACTCCTTGCTCAACGAAATGGACTCAACACCGCATATTAAACGCCTAAGAATGTACCTGACTCTTAAGTATCTTAAAACCTATGGATTGCTATGTCTCCGAAAGAGAATCAAGCATGTGTACAGGGACATAAACGCAGCAGTGATAGGATTGGAGAGGTTCGGTGAGCAAATGAAGACCCTTTGAAGTCATATTGCATGGTACCCATTCCACGGGTTTCAACTACCCAGGTTTAAGGTATTCTTCCTTCAGCTAAAACATGCATGTGGAACCTAGAGTATGATCAACCATGTGATCGGGAGACGTGTTCAAATATGTCTCAGTTTTCGTACCCTGGTACTCGGGTGCAACATTCCAGACGCTTTACTAACACTCTCCCGACTTGGAGAGTCAGTCCCTTTAACCTCCTGTTTGGCCCAGTTTGCAATTTCTGCGGAAGATGAACAGGAATAGCGAGAACCAATGAGAGACTAGCTGGAGGTGTCTGGACGGGCAAATTTAACTCTCATTTCCCACCAGGAAGAGGAAATAACCAAAGGCTCAGCGTGCCGTGCCGGAACCAGATTAGGGCCTGAAGCCATCCTGCGGTGTTGCGGCCAGCTCACAAGAAAACGAGTTGAAGAAAGGAGCTCAGGGGCACTGTAATTCACAAACCTGCAGAGTTATAAATGACAACTATCGTCCAAAAATATACTGAAGTAAGGCTGCCAAGAGGACTTGAAAGCGGGGCAGAATTGCAGGAAACCGATTTCAGGAGGTAGACTGGAATTGCATTGAAAGCATAGGAAAAGAGGCAGAACGTCCACAATGATGCACTTGGCCAAAAAGGGCGTATGCGTTTTTTCCTGAATATATTCAGGAAAAAACGCATACGCCCTTTTTGGCCAACCAAGCAAGCTTGCAAAGGAAATCTGCACTACAATGAAGTCTCACTTCCCCCCGGTCAAAAGGGCCATCTGAAAAAAGTGTAAAATCCAGAAAGGCAGGACAGGCCATGGAGAACTGGGAGCCTTGTTATGCTGATGGGCGGGATGTAAACTGCCAACAGACACTCGGGAGAAGTGTATGGTGTTTCCTGAAACATCTAAAAAACAAAGCAACAGAGCCTAGGGCACTTCCACTTATGGTCCTATAGCTTAGGGAAATTAAAATCAAAAAGACACAGCCACCCCAATGTTTGGGACGCCTCTGTTTACAAGAACCTCGTTTACCGTACAAGTTCAATATCACAGAAAGTGAAAAATGGATAAAGAACTTGTGGTACTTACGTACAATGCAGTATCACTCAGCAGTGAAATCTATGTCATCAGGCCCGTAGCAGCACAATGAGTGGATTCAGGTACGATGATTCTAACTGAAATAAGTCACACAGAAAAAGAAACATCATAAGATATCAGTAATACACGGAATGTAAACTTGGCTACACAGGAACTGAATTACAGAACAGAACAGGGTCTCAAATTTAGAAAACCAACTTATGCTTGTTTAAGGGTAAAGGTGAGTTGGGGTGCTGCATAAAACCAGAGATTGAAATGAGCACAGATAAAGTTCCTTAAGCCAAATATGGAATAGACAAGAGCTACTCCTTGCTCAACGAAATGGACTCAACACCGCATATTAAACGCCTAAGAATGTACCTGACTCTTAAGTATCTTAAAACCTATGGATTGCTATGTCTCCGAAAGAGAATCAAGCATGTGTACAGGGACATAAACGCAGCAGTGATAGGATTGGAGAGGTTCGGTGAGCAAATGAAGACCCTTTGAAGTCATATTGCATGGTACCCATTCCACGGGTTTCAACTACCCAGGTTTAAGGTATTCTTCCTTCAGCTAAAACATGCATGTGGAACCTAGAGTATGATCAACCATGTGATCGGGAGACGTGTTCAAATATGTCTCAGTTTTCGTACCCTGGTACTCGGGTGCAACATTCCAGACGCTTTACTAACACTCTCCCGACTTGGAGAGTCAGTCCCTTTAACCTCCTGTTTGGCCCAGTTTGCAATTTCTGCGGAAGATGAACAGGAATAGCGAGAACCAATGAGAGACTAGCTGGAGGTGTCTGGACGGGCAAATTTAACTCTCATTTCCCACCAGGAAGAGGAAATAACCAAAGGCTCAGCGTGCCGTGTCGGAACCAGATTAGGGCCTGAAGCCATCCTGCGGTGTTGCGGCCAGCTCACAAGAAAACGAGTTGAAGAAAGGAGCTCAGGGGCACTGTAATTCACAAACCTGCAGAGTTATAAATGACAACTATCGTCCAAAAATATACTGAAGTAAGGCTGCCAAGAGGACTTGAAAGCGGGGCAGAATTGCAGGAAACCGATTTCAGGAGGTAGACTGGAATTGCATTGAAAGCATAGGAAAAGAGGCAGAACGTCCACAATGATGCACTTGGCCAAAAAGGGCGTATGCGTTTTTTCCTGAATATATTCAGGAAAAAACGCATACGCCCTTTTTGGCCAACCAAGCAAGCTTGCAAAGGAAATCTGCACTACAATGAAGTCTCACTTCCCCCCGGTCAAAAGGGCCATCTGAAAAAAGTGTAAAATCCAGAAAGGCAGGACAGGCCATGGAGAACTGGGAGCCTTGTTATGCTGATGGGCGGGATGTAAATTGCCAACAGACAGTCGGGAGAAGTGTATGGTGTTTCCTGAAACATCTAAAAAACAAAGCAACAGAGCCTAGGGCACTTCCACTTATGGTCCTATAGCTTAGGGAAATTAAAATCAAAAAGACACAGCCACCCCAATGTTTGGGACGCCTCTGTTTACAAGAACCTCGTTTACCGTACAAGTTCAATATCACAGAAAGTGAAAAATGGATAAAGAACTTGTGGTACTTACGTACAATGCAGTATCACTCAGCAGTGAAATCTATGTCATCAGGCCCGTAGCAGCACAATGAGTGGATTCAGGTACGATGATTCTAACTGAAATAAGTCACACAGAAAAAGAAACATCATAAGATATCAGTAATACACGGAATGTCAACTTGGCTACACAGGAACTGAATTACAGAACAGAACAGGGTCTCAAATTTAGAAAACCAACTTATGCTTGTTTAAGGGTAAAGGTGAGTTGGGGTGCTGCATAAAACCAGAGATTGAAATGAGCACAGATAAAGTTCCTTAAGCCAAATATGGAATAGACAAGAGCTACTCCTTGCTCAACGAAATGGACTCAACACCGCATATTAAACGCCTAAGAATGTACCTGACTCTTAAGTATCTTAAAACCTATGGATTGCTATGTCTCCGAAAGAGAATCAAGCATGTGTACAGGGACATAAACGCAGCAGTGATAGGATTGGAGAGGTTCGGTGAGCAAATGAAGACCCTTTGAAGTCATATTGCATGGTACCCATTCCACGGGTTTCAACTACCCAGGTTTAAGGTATTCTTCCTTCAGCTAAAACATGCATGTGGAACCTAGAGTATGATCAACCATGTGATCGGGAGACGTGTTCAAATATGTCTCAGTTTTCGTACCCTGGTACTCGGGTGCAACATTCCAGACGCTTTACTAACACTCTCCCGACTTGGAGAGTCAGTCCCTTTAACCTCCTGTTTGGCCCAGTTTGCAATTTCTGCGGAAGATGAACAGGAATAGCGAGAACCAATGAGAGACTAGCTGGAGGTGTCTGGACGGGCAAATTTAACTCTCATTTCCCACCAGGAAGAGGAAATAACCAAAGGCTCAGCGTGCCGTGCCGGAACCAGATTAGGGCCTGAAGCCATCCTGCGGTGTTGCGGCCAGCTCACAAGAAAACGAGTTGAAGAAAGGAGCTCAGGGGCACTGTAATTCACAAACCTGCAGAGTTATAAATGACAACTATCGTCCAAAAATATACTGAAGTAAGGCTGCCAAGAGGACTTGAAAGCGGGGCAGAATTGCAGGAAACCGATTTCAGGAGGTAGACTGGAATTGCATTGAAAGCATAGGAAAAGAGGCAGAACGTCCACAATGATGCACTTGGCCAAAAAGGGCGTATGCGTTTTTTCCTGAATATATTCAGGAAAAAACGCATACGCCCTTTTTGGCCAACCAAGCAAGCTTGCAAAGGAAATCTGCACTACAATGAAGTCTCACTTCCCCCCGGTCAAAAGGGCCATCTGAAAAAAGTGTAAAATCCAGAAAGGCAGGACAGGCCATGGAGAACTGGGAGCCTTGTTATGCTGATGGGCGGGATGTAAACTGCCAACAGACACTCGGGAGAAGTGTATGGTGTTTCCTGAAACATCTAAAAAACAAAGCAACAGAGCCTAGGGCACTTCCACTTATGGTCCTATAGCTTAGGGAAATTAAAATCAAAAAGACACAGCCACCCCAATGTTTGGGACGCCTCTGTTTACAAGAACCTCGTTTACCGTACAAGTTCAATATCACAGAAAGTGAAAAATGGATAAAGAACTTGTGGTACTTACGTACAATGCAGTATCACTCAGCAGTGAAATCTATGTCATCAGGCCCGTAGCAGCACAATGAGTGGATTCAGGTACGATGATTCTAACTGAAATAAGTCACACAGAAAAAGAAACATCATAAGATATCAGTAATACACGGAATGTAAACTTGGCTACACAGGAACTGAATTACAGAACAGAACAGGGTCTCAAATTTAGAAAACCAACTTATGCTTGTTTAAGGGTAAAGGTGAGTTGGGGTGCTGCATAAAACCAGAGATTGAAATGAGCACAGATAAAGTTCCTTAAGCCAAATATGGAATAGACAAGAGCTACTCCTTGCTCAACGAAATGGACTCAACACCGCATATTAAACGCCTAAGAATGTACCTGACTCTTAAGTATCTTAAAACCTATGGATTGCTATGTCTCCGAAAGAGAATCAAGCATGTGTACAGGGACATAAACGCAGCAGTGATAGGATTGGAGAGGTTCGGTGAGCAAATGAAGACCCTTTGAAGTCATATTGCATGGTACCCATTCCACGGGTTTCAACTACCCAGGTTTAAGGTATTCTTCCTTCAGCTAAAACATGCATGTGGAACCTAGAGTATGATCAACCATGTGATCGGGAGACGTGTTCAAATATGTCTCAGTTTTCGTACCCTGGTACTCGGGTGCAACATTCCAGACGCTTTACTAACACTCTCCCGACTTGGAGAGTCAGTCCCTTTAACCTCCTGTTTGGCCCAGTTTGCAATTTCTGCGGAAGATGAACAGGAATAGCGAGAACCAATGAGAGACTAGCTGGAGGTGTCTGGACGGGCAAATTTAACTCTCATTTCCCACCAGGAAGAGGAAATAACCAAAGGCTCAGCGTGCCGTGTCGGAACCAGATTAGGGCCTGAAGCCATCCTGCGGTGTTGCGGCCAGCTCACAAGAAAACGAGTTGAAGAAAGGAGCTCAGGGGCACTGTAATTCACAAACCTGCAGAGTTATAAATGACAACTATCGTCCAAAAATATACTGAAGTAAGGCTGCCAAGAGGACTTGAAAGCGGGGCAGAATTGCAGGAAACCGATTTCAGGAGGTAGACTGGAATTGCATTGAAAGCATAGGAAAAGAGGCAGAACGTCCACAATGATGCACTTGGCCAAAAAGGGCGTATGCGTTTTTTCCTGAATATATTCAGGAAAAAACGCATACGCCCTTTTTGGCCAACCAAGCAAGCTTGCAAAGGAAATCTGCACTACAATGAAGTCTCACTTCCCCCCGGTCAAAAGGGCCATCTGAAAAAAGTGTAAAATCCAGAAAGGCAGGACAGGCCATGGAGAACTGGGAGCCTTGTTATGCTGATGGGCGGGATGTAAATTGCCAACAGACAGTCGGGAGAAGTGTATGGTGTTTCCTGAAACATCTAAAAAACAAAGCAACAGAGCCTAGGGCACTTCCACTTATGGTCCTATAGCTTAGGGAAATTAAAATCAAAAAGACACAGCCACCCCAATGTTTGGGACGCCTCTGTTTACAAGAACCTCGTTTACCGTACAAGTTCAATATCACAGAAAGTGAAAAATGGATAAAGAACTTGTGGTACTTACGTACAATGCAGTATCACTCAGCAGTGAAATCTATGTCATCAGGCCCGTAGCAGCACAATGAGTGGATTCAGGTACGATGATTCTAACTGAAATAAGTCACACAGAAAAAGAAACATCATAAGATATCAGTAATACACGGAATGTCAACTTGGCTACACAGGAACTGAATTACAGAACAGAACAGGGTCTCAAATTTAGAAAACCAACTTATGCTTGTTTAAGGGTAAAGGTGAGTTGGGGTGCTGCATAAAACCAGAGATTGAAATGAGCACAGATAAAGTTCCTTAAGCCAAATATGGAATAGACAAGAGCTACTCCTTGCTCAACGAAATGGACTCAACACCGCATATTAAACGCCTAAGAATGTACCTGACTCTTAAGTATCTTAAAACCTATGGATTGCTATGTCTCCGAAAGAGAATCAAGCATGTGTACAGGGACATAAACGCAGCAGTGATAGGATTGGAGAGGTTCGGTGAGCAAATGAAGACCCTTTGAAGTCATATTGCATGGTACCCATTCCACGGGTTTCAACTACCCAGGTTTAAGGTATTCTTCCTTCAGCTAAAACATGCATGTGGAACCTAGAGTATGATCAACCATGTGATCGGGAGACGTGTTCAAATATGTCTCAGTTTTCGTACCCTGGTACTCGGGTGCAACATTCCAGACGCTTTACTAACACTCTCCCGACTTGGAGAGTCAGTCCCTTTAACCTCCTGTTTGGCCCAGTTTGCAATTTCTGCGGAAGATGAACAGGAATAGCGAGAACCAATGAGAGACTAGCTGGAGGTGTCTGGACGGGCAAATTTAACTCTCATTTCCCACCAGGAAGAGGAAATAACCAAAGGCTCAGCGTGCCGTGCCGGAACCAGATTAGGGCCTGAAGCCATCCTGCGGTGTTGCGGCCAGCTCACAAGAAAACGAGTTGAAGAAAGGAGCTCAGGGGCACTGTAATTCACAAACCTGCAGAGTTATAAATGACAACTATCGTCCAAAAATATACTGAAGTAAGGCTGCCAAGAGGACTTGAAAGCGGGGCAGAATTGCAGGAAACCGATTTCAGGAGGTAGACTGGAATTGCATTGAAAGCATAGGAAAAGAGGCAGAACGTCCACAATGATGCACTTGGCCAAAAAGGGCGTATGCGTTTTTTCCTGAATATATTCAGGAAAAAACGCATACGCCCTTTTTGGCCAACCAAGCAAGCTTGCAAAGGAAATCTGCACTACAATGAAGTCTCACTTCTCCCCGGTCAAAAGGGCCATCTGAAAAAAGTGTAAAATCCAGAAAGGCAGGACAGGCCATGGAGAACTGGGAGCCTTGTTATGCTGATGGGCGGGATGTAAATTGCCAACAGACACTCGGGAGAAGTGTATGGTGTTTCCTGAAACATCTAAAAAACAAAGCAACAGAGCCTAGGGCACTTCCACTTATGGTCCTATAGCTTAGGGAAATTAAAATCAAAAAGACACAGCCACCCCAATGTTTGGGACGCCTCTGTTTACAAGAACCTCGTTTACCATACAAGTTCAATATCACAGAAAGTGAAAAATGGATAAAGAACTTGTGGTACTTACGTACAATGCAGTATCACTCAGCAGTGAAATCTATGTCATCAGGCCGGTAGCAGCACAATGAGTGGATTCAGGTACGATGATTCTAACTGAAATAAGTCACACAGAAAAAGAAACATCATAAGATATCAGTAATACACGGAATGTAAACTTGGCTACAGAGGAACTGAATTACAGAACAGAACAGGGTCTCAAATTTAGAAAACCAACTTATGCTTGTTTAAGGGTAAAGGTGAGTTGGGGTGCTGCATAAAACCAGAGATTGAAATGAGCACAGATAAAGTTCCTTAAGCCAAATATGGAATAGACAAGAGCTACTCCTTGCTCAACGAAATGGACTCAACACCGCATATTAAACGCCTAAGAATGTACCTGACTCTTAAGTATCTTAAAACCTATGGATTGCTATGTCTCCGAAAGAGAATCAAGCATGTGTACAGGGACATAAACGCAGCAGTGATAGGATTGGAGAGGTTCGGTGAGCAAATGAAGACCCTTTGAAGTCATATTGCATGGTACCCATTCCACGGGTTTCAACTACCCAGGTTTAAGGTATTCTTCCTTCAGCTAAAACATGCATGTGGAACCTAGAGTATGATCAACCATGTGATCGGGAGACGTGTTCAAATATGTCTCAGTTTTCGTACCCTGGTACTCGGGTGCAACATTCCAGACGCTTTACTAACACTCTCCCGACTTGGAGAGTCAGTCCCTTTAACCTCCTGTTTGGCCCAGTTTGCAATTTCTGCGGAAGATGAACAGGAATAGCGAGAACCAATGAGAGACTAGCTGGAGGTGTCTGGACGGGCAAATTTAACTCTCATTTCCCACCAGGAAGAGGAAATAACCAAAGGCTCAGCGTGCCGTGCCGGAACCAGATTAGGGCCTGAAGCCATCCTGCGGTGTTGCGGCCAGCTCACAAGAAAACGAGTTGAAGAAAGGAGCTCAGGGGCACTGTAATTCACAAACCTGCAGAGTTATAAATGACAACTATCGTCCAAAAATATACTGAAGTAAGGCTGCCAAGAGGACTTGAAAGCGGGGCAGAATTGCAGGAAACCGATTTCAGGAGGTAGACTGGAATTGCATTGAAAGCATAGGAAAAGAGGCAGAACGTCCACAATGATGCACTTGGCCAAAAAGGGCGTATGCGTTTTTTCCTGAATATATTCAGGAAAAAACGCATACGCCCTTTTTGGCCAACCAAGCAAGCTTGCAAAGGAAATCTGCACTACAATGAAGTCTCACTTCCCCCCGGTCAAAAGGGCCATCTGAAAAAAGTGTAAAATCCAGAAAGGCAGGACAGGCCATGGAGAACTGGGAGCCTTGTTATGCTGATGGGCGGGATGTAAACTGCCAACAGACACTCGGGAGAAGTGTATGGTGTTTCCTGAAACATCTAAAAAACAAAGCAACAGAGCCTAGGGCACTTCCACTTATGGTCCTATAGCTTAGGGAAATTAAAATCAAAAAGACACAGCCACCCCAATGTTTGGGACGCCTCTGTTTACAAGAACCTCGTTTACCGTACAAGTTCAATATCACAGAAAGTGAAAAATGGATAAAGAACTTGTGGTACTTACGTACAATGCAGTATCACTCAGCAGTGAAATCTATGTCATCAGGCCCGTAGCAGCACAATGAGTGGATTCAGGTACGATGATTCTAACTGAAATAAGTCACACAGAAAAAGAAACATCATAAGATATCAGTAATACACGGAATGTAAACTTGGCTACACAGGAACTGAATTACAGAACAGAACAGGGTCTCAAATTTAGAAAACCAACTTATGCTTGTTTAAGGGTAAAGGTGAGTTGGGGTGCTGCATAAAACCAGAGATTGAAATGAGCACAGATAAAGTTCCTTAAGCCAAATATGGAATAGACAAGAGCTACTCCTTGCTCAACGAAATGGACTCAACACCGCATATTAAACGCCTAAGAATGTACCTGACTCTTAAGTATCTTAAAACCTATGGATTGCTATGTCTCCGAAAGAGAATCAAGCATGTGTACAGGGACATAAACGCAGCAGTGATAGGATTGGAGAGGTTCGGTGAGCAAATGAAGACCCTTTGAAGTCATATTGCATGGTACCCATTCCACGGGTTTCAACTACCCAGGTTTAAGGTATTCTTCCTTCAGCTAAAACATGCATGTGGAACCTAGAGTATGATCAACCATGTGATCGGGAGACGTGTTCAAATATGTCTCAGTTTTCGTACCCTGGTACTCGGGTGCAACATTCCAGACGCTTTACTAACACTCTCCCGACTTGGAGAGTCTGTCCCTTTAACCTCCTGTTTGGCCCAGTTTGCAATTTCTGCGGAAGATGAACAGGAATAGCGAGAACCAATGAGAGACTAGCTGGAGGTGTCTGGACGGGCAAATTTAACTCTCATTTCCCACCAGGAAGAGGAAATAACCAAAGGCTCAGCGTGCCGTGCCGGAACCAGATTAGGGCCTGAAGCCATCCTGCGGTGTTGCGGCCAGCTCACAAGAAAGCGAGTTGAAGAAAGGAGCTCAGGGGCACTGTAATTCACAAACCTGCAGAGTTATAAATGACAGCTATCGTCCAAAAATATACTGAAGTAAGGCTGCCAAGAGGACTTGAAAGCGGGGCAGAATTGCAGGAAACCGATTTCAGGAGGTAGACTGGAATTGCATTGAAAGCATAGGAAAAGAGGCAGAACGTCCACAATGATGCACTTGGCCAAAAAGGGCATATGCGTTTTTTCCTGAATATATTCAGGAAAAAACGCATACGCCCTTTTTGGCCAACCAAGCAAGCTTGCAAAGGAAATCTGCACTACAATGAAGTCTCACTTCCCCCCGGTCAAAAGGGCCATCTGAAAAAAGTGTAAAATCCAGAAAGGCAGGACAGGCCATGGAGAACTGGGAGCCTTGTTATGCTGATGGGCGGGATGTAAACTGCCAACAGACACTCGGGAGAAGTGTATGGTGTTTCCTGAAACATCTAAAAAACAAAGCAACAGAGCCTAGGGCACTTCCACTTATGGTCCTATAGCTTAGGGAAATTAAAATCAAAAAGACACAGCCACCCCAATGTTTGGGACGCCTCTGTTTACAAGAACCTCGTTTACCGTACAAGTTCAATATCACAGAAAGTGAAAAATGGATAAAGAACTTGTGGTACTTACGTACAATGCAGTATCACTCAGCAGTGAAATCTATGTCATCAGGCCCGTAGCAGCACAATGAGTGGATTCAGGTACGATGATTCTAACTGAAATAAGTCACACAGAAAAAGAAACATCATAAGATATCAGTAATACATGGAATGTAAACTTGGCTACACAGGAACTGAATTACAGAACAGAACAGGGTCTCAAATTTAGAAAACCAACTTATGCTTGTTTAAGGGTAAAGGTGAGTTGGGGTGCTGCATAAAACCAGAGATTGAAATGAGCACAGATAAAGTTCTTTAAGCCAAATATGGAATAGACAAGAGCTACTCCTTGCTCAACGAAATGGACTCAACACCGCATATTAAACGCCTAAGAATGTACCTGACTCTTAAGTATCTTAAAACCTATGGATTGCTATGTCTCCGAAAGAGAATCAAGCATGTGTACAGGGACATAAACAGCAGCAGTGATAGGATTGGAGAGGTTCGGTGAGCAAATGAAGACCCTTTGAAGTCATATTGCATGGTACCCATTCCACGGGTTTCAACTACCCAGGTTTAAGGTATTCTTCCTTCAGCTAAAACATGCATGTGGAACCTAGAGTATGATCAACCATGTGATCGGGAGACGTGTTCAAATATGTCTCAGTTTTCGTACCCTGGTACTCGGGTGCAACATTCCAGACGCTTTACTAACACTCTCCCGACTTGGAGAGTCTGTCCCTTTAACCTCCTGTTTGGCCCAGTTTGCAATTTCTGCGGAAGATGAACAGGAATAGCGAGAACCAATGAGAGACTAGCTGGAGGTGTCTGGACGGGCAAATTTAACTCTCATTTCCCACCAGGAAGAGGAAATAACCAAAGGCTCAGCGTGCGGTGCCGGAACCAGATTAGGGCCTGAAGCCATCCTGCGGTGTTGCGGCCAGCTCACAAGAAAGCGAGTTGAAGAAAGGAGCTCAGGGGCACTGTAATTCACAAACCTGCAGAGTTATAAATGACAGCTATCGTCCAAAAATATACTGAAGTAAGGCTGCCAAGAGGACTTGAAAGCGGGGCAGAATTGCAGGAAACCGATTTCAGGAGGTAGACTGGAATTGCATTGAAAGCATAGGAAAAGAGGCAGAACGTCCACAATGATGCACTTGGCCAAAAAGGGCATATGCGTTTTTTCCTGAATATATTCAGGAAAAAACGCATACGCCCTTTTTGGCCAACCAAGCAAGCTTGCAAAGGAAATCTGCACTACAATGAAGTCTCACTTCCCCCCGGTCAAAAGGGCCATCTGAAAAAAGTGTAAAATCCAGAAAGGCAGGACAGGCCATGGAGAACTGGGAGCCTTGTTATGCTGATGGGCGGGATGTAAACTGCCAACAGACACTCGGGAGAAGTGTATGGTGTTTCCTGAAACATCTAAAAAACAAAGCAACAGAGCCTAGGGCACTTCCACCTATGGTCCTATAGCTTAGGGAAATTAAAATCAAAAAGACACAGCCACCCCAATGTTTGGGACGCCTCTGTTTACAAGAACCTCGTTTACCGTACAAGTTCAATATCACAGAAAGTGAAAAATGGATAAAGAACTTGTGGTACTTACGTACAATGCAGTATCACTCAGCAGTGAAATCTATGTCATCAGGCCCGTAGCAGCACAATGAGTGGATTCAGGTAAGATGATTCTAACTGAAATAAGTCACACAGAAAAAGAAACATCATAAGATATCAGTAATACATGGAATGTAAACTTGGCTACACAGGAACTGAATTACAGAACAGAACAGGGTCTCAAATTTAGAAAATCAACTTATGCTTGTTTAAGGGTAAAGGTGAGTTGGGGTGCTGCATAAAACCAGAGATTGAAATGAGCACAGATAAAGTTCCTTAAGCCAAATATGGAATAGACAAGAGCTACTCCTTGCTCAACGAAATGGACTCAACACCGCATATTAAACGCCTAAGAATGTACCTGACTCTTAAGTATCTTAAAACCTATGGATTGCTATGTCTCCGAAAGAGAATCAAGCATGTGTACAGGGACATAAACAGCAGCAGTGATAGTATTGGAGAGGTTCGGTGAGCAAATGAAGACCCTTTGAAGTCATATTGCATGGTACCCATTCCACGGGTTTCAACTACCCAGGTTTAAGGTATTCTTCCTTCAGCTAAAACATGCATGTGGAACCTAGAGTATGATCAACCATGTGATCGGGAGACGTGTTCAAATATGTCTCAGTTTTCGTACCCTGGTACTCGGGTGCAACATTCCAGACGCTTTACTAACACTCTCCCGACTTGGAGAGTCTGTCCCTTTAACCTCCTGTTTGGCCCAGTTTGCAATTTCTGCGGAAGATGAACAGGAATAGCGAGAACCAATGAGAGACTAGCTGGAGGTGTCTGGACGGGCAAATTTAACTCTCATTTCCCACCAGGAAGAGGAAATAACCAAAGGCTCAGCGTGCCGTGCCGGAACCAGATTAGGGCCTGAAGCCATCCTGCGGTGTTGCGGCCAGCTCACAAGAAAGCGAGTTGAAGAAAGGAGCTCAGGGGCACTGTAATTCACAAACCTGCAGAGTTATAAATGACAGCTATCGTCCAAAAATATACTGAAGTAAGGCTGCCAAGAGGACTTGAAAGCGGGGCAGAATTGCAGGAAACCGATTTCAGGAGGTAGACTGGAATTGCATTGAAAGCATAGGAAAAGAGGCAGAACGTCCACAATGATGCACTTGGCCAAAAAGGGCATATGCGTTTTTTCCTGAATATATTCAGGAAAAAACGCATACGCCCTTTTTGGCCAACCAAGCAAGCTTGCAAAGGAAATCTGCACTACAATGAAGTCTCACTTCCCCCCGGTCAAAAGGGCCATCTGAAAAAAGTGTAAAATCCAGAAAGGCAGGACAGGCCATGGAGAACTGGGAGCCTTGTTATGCTGATGGGCGGGATGTAAACTGCCAACAGACACTCGGGAGAAGTGTATGGTGTTTCCTGAAACATCTAAAAAACAAAGCAACAGAGCCTAGGGCACTTCCACTTATGGTCCTATAGCTTAGGGAAATTAAAATCAAAAAGACACAGCCACCCCAATGTTTGGGACGCCTCTGTTTACAAGAACCTCGTTTACCGTACAAGTTCAATATCACAGAAAGTGAAAAATGGATAAAGAACTTGTGGTACTTACGTACAATGCAGTATCACTCAGCAGTGAAATCTATGTCATCAGGCCCGTAGCAGCACAATGAGTGGATTCAGGTACGATGATTCTAACTGAAATAAGTCACACAGAAAAAGAAACATCATAAGATATCAGTAATACACGGAATGTAAACTTGGCTACACAGGAACTGAATTACAGAACAGAACAGGGTCTCAAATTTAGAAAACCAACTTATGCTTGTTTAAGGGTAAAGGTGAGTTGGGGTGCTGCATAAAACCAGAGATTGAAATGAGCACAGATAAAGTTCCTTAAGCCAAATATGGAATAGACAAGAGCTACTCCTTGCTCAACAAAATGGACTCAACACCGCATATTAAACGCCTAAGAATGTACCTGACTCTTAAGTATCTTAAAACCTATGGATTGCTATGTCTCCGAAAGAGAATCAAGCATGTGTACAGGGACATAAACGCAGCAGTGATAGGATTGGAGAGGTTCGGTGAGCAAATGAAGACCCTTTGAAGTCATATTGCATGGTACCCATTCCACGGGTTTCAACTACCCAGGTTTAAGGTATTCTTCCTTCAGCTAAAACATGCATGTGGAACCTAGAGTATGATCAACCATGTGATCGGGAGACGTGTTCAAATATGTCTCAGTTTTCGTACCCTGGTACTCGGGTGCAACATTCCAGACGCTTTACTAACACTCTCCCGACTTGGAGAGTCAGTCCCTTTAACCTCCTGTTTGGCCCAGTTTGCAATTTCTGCGGAAGATGAACAGGAATAGCGAGAACCAATGAGAGACTAGCTGGAGGTGTCTGGACGGGCAAATTTAACTCTCATTTCCCACCAGGAAGAGGAAATAACCAAAGGCTCAGCGTGCCGTGCCGGAACCAGATTAGGGCCTGAAGCCATCCTGCGGTGTTGCGGCCAGCTCACAAGAAAACGAGTTGAAGAAAGGAGCTCAGGGGCACTGTAATTCACAAACCTGCAGAGTTATAAATGACAACTATCGTCCAAAAATATACTGAAGTAAGGCTGCCAAGAGGACTTGAAAGCGGGGCAGAATTGCAGGAAACCGATTTCAGGAGGTAGACTGGAATTGCATTGAAAGCATAGGAAAAGAGGCAGAACGTCCACAATGATGCACTTGGCCAAAAAGGGCGTATGCGTTTTTTCCTGAATATATTCAGGAAAAAACGCATACGCCCTTTTTGGCCAACCAAGCAAGCTTGCAAAGGAAATCTGCACTACAATGAAGTCTCACTTCCCCCCGGTCAAAAGGGCCATCTGAAAAAAGTGTAAAATCCAGAAAGGCAGGACAGGCCATGGAGAACTGGGAGCCTTGTTATGCTGATGGGCGGGATGTAAACTGCCAACAGACACTCGGGAGAAGTGTATGGTGTTTCCTGAAACATCTAAAAAACAAAGCAACAGAGCCTAGGGCACTTCCACTTATGGTCCTATAGCTTAGGGAAATTAAAATCAAAAAGACACAGCCACCCCAATGTTTGGGACGCCTCTGTTTACAAGAACCTCGTTTACCGTACAAGTTCAATATCACAGAAAGTGAAAAATGGATAAAGAACTTGTGGTACTTACGTACAATGCAGTATCACTCAGCAGTGAAATCTATGTCATCAGGCCCGTAGCAGCACAATGAGTGGATTCAGGTACGATGATTCTAACTGAAATAAGTCACACAGAAAAAGAAACATCATAAGATATCAGTAATACACGGAATGTAAACTTGGCTACACAGGAACTGAATTACAGAACAGAACAGGGTCTCAAATTTAGAAAACCAACTTATGCTTGTTTAAGGGTAAAGGTGAGTTGGGGTGCTGCATAAAACCAGAGATTGAAATGAGCACAGATAAAGTTCCTTAAGCCAAATATGGAATAGACAAGAGCTACTCCTTGCTCAACGAAATGGACTCAACACCGCATATTAAACGCCTAAGAATGTACCTGACTCTTAAGTATCTTAAAACCTATGGATTGCTATGTCTCCGAAAGAGAATCAAGCATGTGTACAGGGACATAAACGCAGCAGTGATAGGATTGGAGAGGTTCGGTGAGCAAATGAAGACCCTTTGAAGTCATATTGCATGGTACCCATTCCACGGGTTTCAACTACCCAGGTTTAAGGTATTCTTCCTTCAGCTAAAACATGCATGTGGAACCTAGAGTATGATCAACCATGTGATCGGGAGACATGTTCAAATATGTCTCAGTTTTCGTACCCTGGTACTCGGGTGCAACATTCCAGACGCTTTACTAACACTCTCCCGACTTGGAGAGTCAGTCCCTTTAACCTCCTGTTTGGCCCAGTTTGCAATTTCTGCGGAAGATGAACAGGAATAGCGAGAACCAATGAGAGACTAGCTGGAGGTGTCTGGACGGGCAAATTTAACTCTCATTTCCCACCAGGAAGAGGAAATAACCAAAGGCTCAGCGTGCCGTGCCGGAACCAGATTAGGGCCTGAAGCCATCCTGCGGTGTTGCGGCCAGCTCACAAGAAAACGAGTTGAAGAAAGGAGCTCAGGGGCACTGTAATTCACAAACCTGCAGAGTTATAAATGACAACTATCGTCCAAAAATATACTGAAGTAAGGCTGCCAAGAGGACTTGAAAGCGGGGCAGAATTGCAGGAAACCGATTTCAGGAGGTAGACTGGAATTGCATTGAAAGCATAGGAAAAGAGGCAGAACGTCCACAATGATGCACTTGGCCAAAAAGGGCGTATGCGTTTTTTCCTGAATATATTCAGGAAAAAACGCATACGCCCTTTTTGGCCAACCAAGCAAGCTTGCAAAGGAAATCTGCACTACAATGAAGTCTCACTTCCCCCCCCCCCCGGTCAAAAGGGCCATCTGAAAAAAGTGTAAAATCCAGAAAGGCAGGACAGGCCATGGAGAACTGGGAGCCTTGTTATGCTGATGGGCGGGATGTAAACTGCCAACAGACACTCGGGAGAAGTGTATGGTGTTTCCTGAAACATCTAAAAAACAAAGCAACAGAGCCTAGGGCACTTCCACTTATGGTCCTATAGCTTAGGGAAATTAAAATCAAAAAGACACAGCCACCCCAATGTTTGGGACGCCTCTGTTTACAAGAACCTCGTTTACCGTACAAGTTCAATATCACAGAAAGTGAAAAATGGATAAAGAACTTGTGGTACTTACGTACAATGCAGTATCACTCAGCAGTGAAATCTATGTCATCAGGCCCGTAGCAGCACAATGAGTGGATTCAGGTACGATGATTCTAACTGAAATAAGTCACACAGAAAAAGAAACATCATAAGATATCAGTAATACACGGAATGTAAACTTGGCTACACAGGAACTGAATTACAGAACAGAACAGGGTCTCAAATTTAGAAAACCAACTTATGCTTGTTTAAGGGTAAAGGTGAGTTGGGGTGCTGCATAAAACCAGAGATTGAAATGAGCACAGATAAAGTTCCTTAAGCCAAATATGGAATAGACAAGAGCTACTCCTTGCTCAACGAAATGGACTCAACACCGCATATTAAACGCCTAAGAATGTACCTGACTCTTAAGTATCTTAAAACCTATGGATTGCTATGTCTCCGAAAGAGAATCAAGCATGTGTACAGGGACATAAACGCAGCAGTGATAGGATTGGAGAGGTTCGGTGAGCAAATGAAGACCCTTTGAAGTCATATTGCATGGTACCCATTCCACGGGTTTCAACTACCCAGGTTTAAGGTATTCTTCCTTCAGCTAAAACATGCATGTGGAACCTAGAGTATGATCAACCATGTGATCGGGAGACGTGTTCAAATATGTCTCAGTTTTCGTACCCTGGTACTCGGGTGCAACATTCCAGACGCTTTACTAACACTCTCCCGACTTGGAGAGTCTGTCCCTTTAACCTCCTGTTTGGCCCAGTTTGCAATTTCTGCGGAAGATGAACAGGAATAGCGAGAACCAATGAGAGACTAGCTGGAGGTGTCTGGACGGGCAAATTTAACTCTCATTTCCCACCAGGAAGAGGAAATAACCAAAGGCTCAGCGTGCCGTGCCGGAACCAGATTAGGGCCTGAAGCCATCCTGCGGTGTTGCGGCCAGCTCACAAGAAAACGAGTTGAAGAAAGGAGCTCAGGGGCACTGTAATTCACAAACCTGCAGAGTTATAAATGACAACTATCGTCCAAAAATATACTGAAGTAAGGCTGCCAAGAGGACTTGAAAGCGGGGCAGAATTGCAGGAAACCGATTTCAGGAGGTAGACTGGAATTGCATTGAAAGCATAGGAAAAGAGGCAGAACGTCCACAATGATGCACTTGGCCAAAAAGGGCGTATGCGTTTTTTCCTGAATATATTCAGGAAAAAACGCATACGCCCTTTTTGGCCAACCAAGCAAGCTTGCAAAGGAAATCTGCACTACAATGAAGTCTCACTTCCCCCCCCCCCGGTCAAAAGGGCCATCTGAAAAAAGTGTAAAATCCAGAAAGGCAGGACAGACCATGGAGAACTGGGAGCCTTGTTATGCTGATGGGCGGGATGTAAACTGCCAACAGACACTCGGGAGAAGTGTATGGTGTTTCCTGAAACATCTAAAAAACAAAGCAACAGAGCCTAGGGCACTTCCACTTATGGTCCTATAGCTTAGGGAAATTAAAATCAAAAAGACACAGCCACCCCAATGTTTGGGACGCCTCTGTTTACAAGAACCTCGTTTACCGTACAAGTTCAATATCACAGAAAGTGAAAAATGGATAAAGAACTTGTGGTACTTACGTACAATGCAGTATCACTCAGCAGTGAAATCTATGTCATCAGGCCCGTAGCAGCACAATGAGTGGATTCAGGTACGATGATTCTAACTGAAATAAGTCACACAGAAAAAGAAACATCATAAGATATCAGTAATACATGGAATGTAAACTTGGCTACACAGGAACTGAATTACAGAACAGAACAGGGTCTCAAATTTAGAAAACCAACTTATGCTTGTTTAAGGGTAAAGGTGAGTTGGGGTGCTGCATAAAACCAGAGATTGAAATGAGCACAGATAAAGTTCCTTAAGCCAAATATGGAATAGACAAGAGCTACTCCTTGCTCAACGAAATGGACTCAAAACCCCATATTAAACGCCTAAGAATGTACCTGACTCTTAAGTATCTTAAAACGTATGGATTGCTATGTCTCCGAAAGAGAATCAAGCATGTGTACAGGGACATAAACGCAGCAGTGATAGGATTGGAGAGGTTCGGTGAGCAAATGAAGACCCTTTGAAGTCATATTGCATGGTACCCATTCCACGGGTTTCAACTACCCAGGTTTAAGGTATTCTTCCTTCAGCTAAAACATGCATGTGGAACCTAGAGTATGATCAACCATGTGATCGGGAGACGTGTTCAAATATGTCTCAGTTTTCGTACCCTGGTACTCGGGTGCAACATTCCAGACGCTTTACTAACACTCTCCCGACTTGGAGAGTCTGTCCCTTTAACCTCCTGTTTGGCCCAGTTTGCAATTTCTGCGGAAGATGAACAGGAATAGCGAGAACCAATGAGAGACTAGCTGGAGGTGTCTGGACGGGCAAATTTAACTCTCATTTCCCACCAGGAAGAGGAAATAACCAAAGGCTCAGCGTGCTGTGCCGGAACCAGATTAGGGCCTGAAGCCATCCTGCGGTGTTGCGGCCAGCTCACAAGAAAACGAGTTGAAGAAAGGAGCTCAGGGGCACTGTAATTCACAAACCTGCAGAGTTATAAATGACAGCTATCGTCCAAAAATATACTGAAGTAAGGCTGCCAAGAGGACTTGAAAGCGGGGCAGAATTGCAGGAAACCGATTTCAGGAGGTAGACTGGAATTGCACTGAAAGCATAGGAAAAGACGCAGAACGTCCACAATGATGCACTTGGCCAAAAAGGGCGTATGCGTTTTTTCCTGAATATATTCAGGAAAAAACGCATACGCCCTTTTTGGCCAACCAAGCAAGCTTGCAAAGGAAATCTGCACTACAATGAAGTCTCACTTCCCCCCGGTCAAAAGGGCCATCTGAAAAAAGTGTAAAATCCAGAAAGGCAGGACAGGCCATGGAGAACTGGGAGCCTTGTTATGCTGATGGGCGGGATGTAAACTGCCAACAGACACTCGGGAGAAGTGTATGGTGTTTCCTGAAACATCTAAAAAACAAAGCAACAGAGCCTAGGGCACTTCCACTTATGGTCCTATAGCTTAGGGAAATTAAAATCAAAAAGACACAGCCACCCCAATGTTTGGGACGCCTCTGTTTACAAGAACCTCGTTTACCGTACAAGTTCAATATCACAGAAAGTAAAAAATGGATAAAGAACTTGTGGTACTTACGTACAATGCAGTATCACTCAGCAGTGAAATCTATGTCATCAGGCCTGTAGCAGCACAATGAGTGGATTCAGGTACGATGATTCTAACTGAAATAAGTCACACAGAAAAAGAAACATCATAAGATATCAGTAATACATGGAATGTAAACTTGGCTACACAGGAACTGAATTACAGAACAGAACAGGGTCTCAAATTTAGAAAACCAACTTATGCTTGTTTAAGGGTAAAGGTGAGTTGGGGTGCTGCATAAAACCAGAGATTGAAATGAGCACAGATAAAGTTCCTTAAGCCAAATATGGAATAGACAAGAGCTACTCCTTGCTCAACGAAATGGACTCAAAACCCCATATTAAACGCCTAAGAATGTACCTGACTCTTAAGTATCTTAAAACGTATGGATTGCTATGTCTCCGAAAGAGAATCAAGCATGTGTACAGGGACATAAACGCAGCAGTGATAGGATTGGAGAGGTTCGGTGAGCAAATGAAGACCCTTTGAAGTCATATTGCATGGTACCCATTCCACGGGTTTCAACTACCCAGGTTTAAGGTATTCTTCCTTCAGCTAAAACATGCATGTGGAACCTAGAGTATGATCAACCATGTGATCGGGAGACGTGTTCAAATATGTCTCAGTTTTCGTACCCTGGTACTCGGGTGCAACATTCCAGACGCTTTACTAACACTCTCCCGACTTGGAGAGTCTGTCCCTTTAACCTCCTGTTTGGCCCAGTTTGCAATTTCTGCGGAAGATGAACAGGAATAGCGAGAACCAATGAGAGACTAGCTGGAGGTGTCTGGACGGGCAAATTTAACTCTCATTTCCCACCAGGAAGAGGAAATAACCAAAGGCTCAGCGTGCTGTGCCGGAACCAGATTAGGGCCTGAAGCCATCCTGCGGTGTTGCGCCCAGCTCACAAGAAAACGAGTTGAAGAAAGGAGCTCAGGGGCACTGTAATTCACAAACCTGCAGAGTTATAAATGACAGCTATCGTCCAAAAATATACTGAAGTAAGGCTGCCAAGAGGACTTGAAAGCGGGGCAGAATTGCAGGAAACCGATTTCAGGAGGTAGACTGGAATTGCACTGAAAGCATAGGAAAAGACGCAGAACGTCCACAATGATGCACTTGGCCAAAAAGGGCGTATGCGTTTTTTCCTGAATATATTCAGGAAAAAACGCATACGCCCTTTTTGGCCAACCAAGCAAGCTTGCAAAGGAAATCTGCACTACAATGAAGTCTCACTTCCCCCCGGTCAAAAGGGCCATCTGAAAAAAGTGTAAAATCCAGAAAGGCAGGACAGGCCATGGAGAACTGGGAGCCTTGTTATGCTGATGGGCGGGATGTAAACTGCCAACAGACACTCGGGAGAAGTGTATGGTGTTTCCTGAAACATCTAAAAAACAAAGCAACAGAGCCTAGGGCACTTCCACTTATGGTCCTATAGCTTAGGGAAATTAAAATCAAAAAGACACAGCCACCCCAATGTTTGGGACGCCTCTGTTTACAAGAACCTCGTTTACCGTACAAGTTCAATATCACAGAAAGTGAAAAATGGATAAAGAACTTGTGGTACTTACGTACAATGCAGTATCACTCAGCAGTGAAATCTATGTCATCAGGCCCGTAGCAGCACAATGAGTGGATTCAGGTACGATGATTCTAACTGAAATAAGTCACACAGAAAAAGAAACATCATAAGATATCAGTAATACACGGAATGTAAACTTGGCTACACAGGAACTGAATTACAGAACAGAACAGGGTCTCAAATTTAGAAAACCAACTTATGCTTGTTTAAGGGTAAAGGTGAGTTGGGGTGCTGCATAAAACCAGAGATTGAAATGAGCACAGATAAAGTTCCTTAAGCCAAATATGGAATAGACAAGAGCTACTCCTTGCTCAACGAAATGGACTCAACACCGCATATTAAACGCCTAAGAATGTACCTGACTCTTAAGTATCTTAAAACCTATGGATTGCTATGTCTCCGAAAGAGAATCAAGCATGTGTACAGGGACATAAACGCAGCAGTGATAGGATTGGAGAGGTTCGGTGAGCAAATGAAGACCCTTTGAAGTCATATTGCATGGTACCCATTCCACGGGTTTCAACTACCCAGGTTTAAGGTATTCTTCCTTCAGCTAAAACATGCATGTGGAACCTAGAGTATGATCAACCATGTGATCGGGAGACGTGTTCAAATATGTCTCAGTTTTCGTACCCTGGTACTCGGGTGCAACATTCCAGACGCTTTACTAACACTCTCCCGACTTGGAGAGTCTGTCCCTTTAACCTCCTGTTTGGCCCAGTTTGCAATTTCTGCGGAAGATGAACAGGAATAGCGAGAACCAATGAGAGACTAGCTGGAGGTGTCTGGACGGGCAAATTTAACTCTCATTTCCCACCAGGAAGAGGAAATAACCAAAGGCTCAGCGTGCCGTGCCGGAACCAGATTAGGGCCTGAAGCCATCCTGCGGTGTTGCGGCCAGCTCACAAGAAAACGAGTTGAAGAAAGGAGCTCAGGGGCACTGTAATTCACAAACCTGCAGAGTTATAAATGACAACTATCGTCCAAAAATATACTGAAGTAAGGCTGCCAAGAGGACTTGAAAGCGGGGCAGAATTGCAGGAAACCGATTTCAGGAGGTAGACTGGAATTGCATTGAAAGCATAGGAAAAGAGGCAGAACGTCCACAATGATGCACTTGGCCAAAAAGGGCGTATGCGTTTTTTCCTGAATATATTCAGGAAAAAACGCATACGCCCTTTTTGGCCAACCAAGCAAGCTTGCAAAGGAAATCTGCACTACAATGAAGTCTCACTTCCCCCCGGTCAAAAGGGCCATCTGAAAAAAGTGTAAAATCCAGAAAGGCAGGACAGGCCATGGAGAACTGGGAGCCTTGTTATGCTGATGGGCGGGATGTAAACTGCCAACAGACACTCGGGAGAAGTGTATGGTGTTTCCTGAAACATCTAAAAAACAAAGCAACAGAGCCTAGGGCACTTCCACTTATGGTCCTATAGCTTAGGGAAATTAAAATCAAAAAGACACAGCCACCCCAATGTTTGGGACGCCTCTGTTTACAAGAACCTCGTTTACCGTACAAGTTCAATATCACAGAAAGTGAAAAATGGATAAAGAACTTGTGGTACTTACGTACAATGCAGTATCACTCAGCAGTGAAATCTATGTCATCAGGCCCGTAGCAGCACAATGAGTGGATTCAGGTACGATGATTCTAACTGAAATAAGTCACACAGAAAAAGAAACATCATAAGATATCAGTAATACACGGAATGTAAACTTGGCTACACAGGAACTGAATTACAGAACAGAACAGGGTCTCAAATTTAGAAAACCAACTTATGCTTGTTTAAGGGTAAAGGTGAGTTGGGGTGCTGCATAAAACCAGAGATTGAAATGAGCACAGATAAAGTTCCTTAAGCCAAATATGGAATAGACAAGAGCTACTCCTTGCTCAACGAAATGGACTCAACACCGCATATTAAACGCCTAAGAATGTATCTGACTCTTAAGTATCTTAAAACCTATGGATTGCTATGTCTCTGAAAGAGAATCAAGCATGTGTACAGGGACATAAACGCAGCAGTGATAGGATTGGAGAGGTTCGGTGAGCAAATGAAGACCCTTTGAAGTCATATTGCATGGTACCCATTCCACGGGTTTCAACTACCCAGGTTTAAGGTATTCTTCCTTCAGCTAAAACATGCATGTGGAACCTAGAGTATGATCAACCATGTGATCGGGAGACGTGTTCAAATATGTCTCAGTTTTCGTACCCTGGTACTCGGGTGCAACATTCCAGACGCTTTACTAACACTCTCCCGACTTGGAGAGTCAGTCCCTTTAACCTCCTGTTTGGCCCAGTTTGCAATTTCTGCGGAAGATGAACAGGAATAGCGAGAACCAATGAGAGACTAGCTGGAGGTGTCTGGACGGGCAAATTTAACTCTCATTTCCCACCAGGAAGAGGAAATAACCAAAGGCTCAGCGTGCCGTGTCGGAACCAGATTAGGGCCTGAAGCCATCCTGCGGTGTTGCGGCCAGCTCACAAGAAAACGAGTTGAAGAAAGGAGCTCAGGGGCACTGTAATTCACAAACCTGCAGAGTTATAAATGACAACTATCGTCCAAAAATATACTGAAGTAAGGCTGCCAAGAGGACTTGAAAGCGGGGCAGAATTGCAGGAAACCGATTTCAGGAGGTAGACTGGAATTGCATTGAAAGCATAGGAAAAGAGGCAGAACGTCCACAATGATGCACTTGGCCAAAAAGGGCATATGCGTTTTTTCCTGAATATATTCAGGAAAAAACGCATACGCCCTTTTTGGCCAACCAAGCAAGCTTGCAAAGGAAATCTGCACTACAATGAAGTCTCACTTCCCCCCGGTCAAAAGGGCCATCTGAAAAAAGTGTAAAATCCAGAAAGGCAGGACAGGCCATGGAGAACTGGGAGCCTTGTTATGCTGATGGGCGGGATGTAAATTGCCAACAGACACTCGGGAGAAGTGTATGGTGTTTCCTGAAACATCTAAAAAACAAAGCAACAGAGCCTAGGGCACTTCCACTTATGGTCCTATAGCTTAGGGAAATTAAAATCAAAAAGACACAGCCACCCCAATGTTTGGGACGCCTCTGTTTACAAGAACCTCGTTTACCGTACAAGTTCAATATCACAGAAAGTGAAAAATGGATAAAGAACTTGTGGTACTTACGTACAATGCAGTATCACTCAGCAGTGAAATCTATGTCATCAGGCCCGTAGCAGCACAATGAGTGGATTCAGGTACGATGATTCTAACTGAAATAAGTCACACAGAAAAAGAAACATCATAAGATATCAGTAATACACGGAATGTAAACTTGGCTACACAGGAACTGAATTACAGAACAGAACAGGGTCTCAAATTTAGAAAACCAACTTATGCTTGTTTAAGGGTAAAGGTGAGTTGGGGTGCTGCATAAAACCAGAGATTGAAATGAGCACAGATAAAGTTCCTTAAGCCAAATATGGAATAGACAAGAGCTACTCCTTGCTCAACGAAATGGACTCAACACCGCATATTAAACGCCTAAGAATGTACCTGACTCTTAAGTATCTTAAAACCTATGGATTGCTATGTCTCCGAAAGAGAATCAAGCATGTGTACAGGGACATAAACGCAGCAGTGATAGGATTGGAGAGGTTCGGTGAGCAAATGAAGACCCTTTGAAGTCATATTGCATGGTACCCATTCCACGGGTTTCAACTACCCAGGTTTAAGGTATTCTTCCTTCAGCTAAAACATGCATGTGGAACCTAGAGTATGATCAACCATGTGATCGGGAGACGTGTTCAAATATGTCTCAGTTTTCGTACCCTGGTACTCGGGTGCAACATTCCAGACGCTTTACTAACACTCTCCCGACTTGGAGAGTCTGTCCCTTTAACATCCTGTTTGGCCCAGTTTGCAATTTCTGCGGAAGATGAACAGGAATAGCGAGAACCAATGAGAGACTAGCTGGAGGTGTCTGGACGGGCAAATTTAACTCTCATTTCCCACCAGGAAGAGGAAATAAACAAAGGCTCAGCGTGCCGTGCCGGAACCAGATTAGGGCCTGAAGCCATCCTGCGGTGTTGCGGCCAGCTCACAAGAAAGCGAGTTGAAGAAAGGAGCTCAGGGGCACTGTAATTCACAAACCTGCAGAGTTATAAATGACAGCTATCGTCCAAAAATATACTGAAGTAAGGCTGCCAAGAGGACTTGAAAGCGGGGCAGAAGTGCAGGAAACCGATTTCAGGAGGTAGACTGGAATTGCATTGAAAGCATAGGAAAAGAGGCAGAACGTCCACAATGATGCACTTGGCCAAAAAGGGCGTATGCGTTTTTTCCTGAATATATTCAGGAAAAAACGCATACGCCCTTTTTGGCCAACCAAGCAAGCTTGCAAAGGAAATCTGCACTACAATGAAGTCTCACTCCCCCCCCCCCGGTCAAAAGGGCCATCTGAAAAAAGTGTAAAATCCAGAAAGGCAGGACAGGCCATGGAGAACTGGGAGCCTTGTTATGCTGATGGGCGGGATGTAAACTGCCAACAGACACTCGGGAGAAGTGTATGGTGTTTCCTGAAACATCTAAAAAACAAAGCAACAGAGCCTAGGGCACTTCCACTTATGGTCCTATAGCTTAGGGAAATTAAAATCAAAAAGACACAGCCACCCCAATGTTTGGGACGCCTCTGTTTACAAGAACCTCGTTTACCGTACAAGTTCAATATCACAGAAAGTGAAAAATGGATAAAGAACTTGTGGTACTTACGTACAATGCAGTATCACTCAGCAGTGAAATCTATGTCATCAGGCCCGTAGCAGCACAATGAGTGGATTCAGGTACGATGATTCTAACTGAAATAAGTCACACAGAAAAAGAAACATCATAAGATATCAGTAATACACGGAATGTAAACTTGGCTACACAGGAACTGAATTACAGAACAGAACAGGGTCTCAAATTTAGAAAACCAACTTATGCTTGTTTAAGGGTAAAGGTGAGTTGGGGTGCTGCATAAAACCAGAGATTGAAATGAGCACAGATAAAGTTCCTTAAGCCAAATATGGAATAGACAAGAGCTACTCCTTGCTCAACGAAATGGACTCAACACCGCATATTAAACGCCTAAGAATGTACCTGACTCTTAAGTATCTTAAAACCTATGGATTGCTATGTCTCCGAAAGAGAATCAAGCATGTGTACAGGGACATAAACGCAGCAGTGATAGGATTGGAGAGGTTCGGTGAGCAAATGAAGACCCTTTGAAGTCATATTGCATGGTACCCATTCCACGGGTTTCAACTACCCAGGTTTAAGGTATTCTTCCTTCAGCTAAAACATGCATGTGGAACCTAGAGTATGATCAACCATGTGATCGGGAGACGTGTTCAAATATGTCTCAGTTTTCGTACCCTGGTACTCGGGTGCAACATTCCAGACGCTTTACTAACACTCTCCCGACTTGGAGAGTCAGTCCCTTTAACCTCCTGTTTGGCCCAGTTTGCAATTTCTGCGGAAGATGAACAGGAATAGCGAGAACCAATGAGAGACTAGCTGGAGGTGTCTGGACGGGCAAATTTAACTCTCATTTCCCACCAGGAAGAGGAAATAACCAAAGGCTCAGCGTGCCGTGCCGGAACCAGATTAGGGCCTGAAGCCATCCTGCGGTGTTGCGGCCAGCTCACAAGAAAGCGAGTTGAAGAAAGGAGCTCAGGGGCACTGTAATTCACAAACCTGCAGAGTTATAAATGACAGCTATCGTCCAAAAATATACTGAAGTAAGGCTGCCAAGAGGACTTGAAAGCGGGGCAGAATTGCAGGAAACCGATTTCAGGAGGTAGACTGGAATTGCATTGAAAGCATAGGAAAAGAGGCAGAACGTCCACAATGATGCACTTGGCCAAAAAGGGCGTATGCGTTTTTTCCTGAATATATTCAGGAAAAAACGCATACGCCCTTTTTGGCCAACCAAGCAAGCTTGCAAAGGAAATCTGCACTACAATGAAGTCTCACTTCCCCCCGGTCAAAAGGGCCATCTGAAAAAAGTGTAAAATCCAGAAAGGCAGGACAGGCCATGGAGAACTGGGAGCCTTGTTATGCTGATGGGCGGGATGTAAACTGCCAACAGACACTCGGGAGAAGTGTATGGTGTTTCCTGAAACATCTAAAAAACAAAGCAACAGAGCCTAGGGCACTTCCACTTATGGTCCTATAGCTTAGGGAAATTAAAATCAAAAAGACACAGCCACCCCAATGTTTGGGACGCCTCTGTTTACAAGAACCTCGTTTACCGTACAAGTTCAATATCACAGAAAGTGAAAAATGGATAAAGAACTTGTGGTACTTACGTACAATGCAGTATCACTCAGCAGTGAAATCTATGTCATCAGGCCCGTAGCAGCACAATGAGTGGATTCAGGTACGATGATTCTAACTGAAATAAGTCACACAGAAAAAGAAACATCATAAGATATCAGTAATACACGGAATGTAAACTTGGCTACACAGGAACTGAATTACAGAACAGAACAGGGTCTCAAATTTAGAAAACCAACTTATGCTTGTTTAAGGGTAAAGGTGAGTTGGGGTGCTGCATAAAACCAGAGATTGAAATGAGCACAGATAAAGTTCCTTAAGCCAAATATGGAATAGACAAGAGCTACTCCTTGCTCAACGAAATGGACTCAACACCGCATATTAAACGCCTAAGAATGTACCTGACTCTTAAGTATCTTAAAACCTATGGATTGCTATGTCTCCGAAAGAGAATCAAGCATGTGTACAGGGACATAAACGCAGCAGTGATAGGATTGGAGAGGTTCGGTGAGCAAATGAAGACCCTTTGAAGTCATATTGCATGGTACCCATTCCACGGGTTTCAACTACCCAGGTTTAAGGTATTCTTCCTTCAGCTAAAACATGCATGTGGAACCTAGAGTATGATCAACCATGTGATCGGGAGACGTGTTCAAATATGTCTCAGTTTTCGTACCCTGGTACTCGGGTGCAACATTCCAGACGCTTTACTAACACTCTCCCGACTTGGAGAGTCTGTCCCTTTAACCTCCTGTTTGGCCCAGTTTGCAATTTCTGCGGAAGATGAACAGGAATAGCGAGAACCAATGAGAGACTAGCTGGAGGTGTCTGGACGGGCAAATTTAACTCTCATTTCCCACCAGGAAGAGGAAATAACCAAAGGCTCAGCGTGCCGTGCCGGAACCAGATTAGGGCCTGAAGCCATCCTGCGGTGTTGCGGCCAGCTCACAAGAAAGCGAGTTGAAGAAAGGAGCTCAGGGGCACTGTAATTCACAAACCTGCAGAGTTATAAATGACAGCTATCGTCCAAAAATATACTGAAGTAAGGCTGCCAAGAGGACTTGAAAGCGGGGCAGAATTGCAGGAAACCGATTTCAGGAGGTAGACTGGAATTGCATTGAAAGCATAGGAAAAGAGGCAGAACGTCCACAATGATGCACTTGGCCAAAAAGGGCATATGCGTTTTTTCCTGAATATATTCAGGAAAAAACGCATACGCCCTTTTTGGCCAACCAAGCAAGCTTGCAAAGGAAATCTGCACTACAATGAAGTCTCACTTCCCCCCCCCCCCCGGTCAAAAGGGCCATCTGAAAAAAGTGTAAAATCCAGAAAGGCAGGACAGGCCATGGAGAACTGGGAGCCTTGTTATGCTGATGGGCGGGATGTAAACTGCCAACAGACACTCGGGAGAAGTGTATGGTGTTTCCTGAAACATCTAAAAAACAAAGCAACAGAGCCTAGGGCACTTCCACTTATGGTCCTATAGCTTAGGGAAATTAAAATCAAAAAGACACAGCCACCCCAATGTTTGGGACGCCTCTGTTTACAAGAACCTCGTTTACCGTACAAGTTCAATATCACAGAAAGTGAAAAATGGATAAAGAACTTGTGGTACTTACGTACAATGCAGTATCACTCAGCAGTGAAATCTATGTCATCAGGCCCGTAGCAGCACAATGAGTGGATTCAGGTACGATGATTCTAACTGAAATAAGTCACACAGAAAAAGAAACATCATAAGATATCAGTAATACATGGAATGTAAACTTGGCTACACAGGAACTGAATTACAGAACAGAACAGGGTCTCAAATTTAGAAAACCAACTTATGCTTGTTTAAGGGTAAAGGTGAGTTGGGGTGCTGCATAAAACCAGAGATTGAAATGAGCACAGATAAAGTTCCTTAAGCCAAATATGGAATAGACAAGAGCTACTCCTTGCTCAACGAAATGGACTCAACACCCCATATTAAACGCCTAAGAATGTACCTGACTCTTAAGTATCTTAAAACGTATGGATTGCTATGTCTCCGAAAGAGAATCAAGCATGTGTACAGGGACATAAACGCAGCAGTGATAGGATTGGAGAGGTTCGGTGAGCAAATGATGACCCTTTGAAGTCATATTGCATGGTACCCATTCCACGGGTTTCAACTACCCAGGTTTAAGGTATTCTTCCTTCAGCTAAAACATGCATGTGGAACCTAGAGTATGATCAACCATGTGATCGGGAGACGTGTTCAAATATGTCTCAGTTTTCGTACCCTGGTACTCGGGTGCAACATTCCAGACGCTTTACTAACACTCTCCCGACTTGGAGAGTCTGTCCCTTTAACCTCCTGTTTGGCCCAGTTTGCAATTTCTGCGTAAGATGAACAGGAATAACGAGAACCAATGAGAGACTAGCTGGAGGTGTCTGGACGGGCAAATTTAACTCTCATTTCCCACCAGGAAGAGGAAATAACCAAAGGCTCAGCGTGCTGTGCCGGAACCAGATTAGGGCCTGAAGCCATCCTGCGGTGTTGCGGCTAGCTCACAAGAAAACGAGTTGAAGAAAGGAGCTCAGGGGCACTGTAATTCACAAACCTGCAGAGTTATAAATGACAGCTATCGTCCAAAAATATACTGAAGTAAGGCTGCCAAGAGGACTTGAAAGCGGGGCAGAATTGCAGGAAACCGATTTCAGGAGGTAGACTGGAATTGCATTGAAAGCATAGGAAAAGAGGCAGAACGTCCACAATGATGCACTTGGCCAAAAAGGGCGTATGCGTTTTTTCCTGAATATATTCAGGAAAAAACGCATACGCCCTTTTTGGCCAACCAAGCAAGCTTGCAAAGGAAATCTGCACTACAATGAAGTCTCACTTCCCCCCGGTCAAAAGGGCCATCTGAAAAAAGTGTAAAATCCAGAAAGGCAGGACAGGCCATGGAGAACTGGGAGCCTTGTTATGCTGATGGGCGGGATGTAAACTGCCAACAGACACTCGGGAGAAGTGTATGGTGTTTCCTGAAACATCTAAAAAACAAAGCAACAGAGCCTAGGGCACTTCCACTTATGGTCCTATAGCTTAGGGAAATTAAAATCAAAAAGACACAGCCACCCCAATGTTTGGGACGCCTCTGTTTACAAGAACCTCGTTTACCGTACAAGTTCAATATCACAGAAAGTGAAAAATGGATAAAGAACTTGTGGTACTTACGTACAATGCAGTATCACTCAGCAGTGAAATCTATGTCATCAGGCCCGTAGCAGCACAATGAGTGGATTCAGGTACGATGATTCTAACTGAAATAAGTCACACAGAAAAAGAAACATCATAAGATATCAGTAATACACGGAATGTAAACTTGGCTACACAGGAACTGAATTACAGAACAGAACAGGGTCTCAAATTTAGAAAACCAACTTATGCTTGTTTAAGGGTAAAGGTGAGTTGGGGTGCTGCATAAAACCAGAGATTGAAATGAGCACAGATAAAGTTCCTTAAGCCAAATATGGAATAGACAAGAGCTACTCCTTGCTCAACGAAATGGACTCAACACCGCATATTAAACGCCTAAGAATGTACCTGACTCTTAAGTATCTTAAAACCTATGGATTGCTATGTCTCCGAAAGAGAATCAAGCATGTGTACAGGGACATAAACGCAGCAGTGATAGGATTGGAGAGGTTCGGTGAGCAAATGAAGACCCTTTGAAGTCATATTGCATGGTACCCATTCCACGGGTTTCAACTACCCAGGTTTAAGGTATTCTTCCTTCAGCTAAAACATGCATGTGGAACCTAGAGTATGATCAACCATGTGATCGGGAGACGTGTTCAAATATGTCTCAGTTTTCGTACCCTGGTACTCGGGTGCAACATTCCAGACGCTTTACTAACACTCTCCCGACTTGGAGAGTCAGTCCCTTTAACCTCCTGTTTGGCCCAGTTTGCAATTTCTGCGGAAGATGAACAGGAATAGCGAGAACCAATGAGAGACTAGCTGGAGGTGTCTGGACGGGCAAATTTAACTCTCATTTCCCACCAGGAAGAGGAAATAACCAAAGGCTCAGCGTGCCGTGCCGGAACCAGATTAGGGCCTGAAGCCATCCTGCGGTGTTGCGGCCAGCTCACAAGAAAGCGAGTTGAAGAAAGGAGCTCAGGGGCACTGTAATTCACAAACCTGCAGAGTTATAAATGACAGCTATCGTCCAAAAATATACTGAAGTAAGGCTGCCAAGAGGACTTGAAAGCGGGGCAGAATTGCAGGAAACCGATTTCAGGAGGTAGACTGGAATTGCATTGAAAGCATAGGAAAAGAGGCAGAACGTCCACAATGATGCACTTGGCCAAAAAGGGCGTATGCGTTTTTTCCTGAATATATTCAGGAAAAAACGCATACGCCCTTTTTGGCCAACCAAGCAAGCTTGCAAAGGAAATCTGCACTACAATGAAGTCTCACTTCCCCCCGGTCAAAAGGGCCATCTGAAAAAAGTGTAAAATCCAGAAAGGCAGGACAGGCCATGGAGAACTGGGAGCCTTGTTATGCTGATGGGCGGGATGTAAATTGCCAACAGACACTCGGGAGAAGTGTATGGTGTTTCCTGAAACATCTAAAAAACAAAGCAACAGAGCCTAGGGCACTTCCACTTATGGTCCTATAGCTTAGGGAAATTAAAATCAAAAAGACACAGCCACCCCAATGTTTGGGACGCCTCTGTTTACAAGAACCTCGTTTACCGTACAAGTTCAATATCACAGAAAGTGAAAAATGGATAAAGAACTTGTGGTACTTACGTACAATGCAGTATCACTCAGCAGTGAAATCTATGTCATCAGGCCCGTAGCAGCACAATGAGTGGATTCAGGTACGATGATTCTAACTGAAATAAGTCACACAGAAAAAGAAACATCATAAGATATCAGTAATACACGGAATGTAAACTTGGCTACACAGGAACTGAATTACAGAACAGAACAGGGTCTCAAATTTAGAAAACCAACTTATGCTTGTTTAAGGGTAAAGGTGAGTTGGGGTGCTGCATAAAACCAGAGATTGAAATGAGCACAGATAAAGTTCCTTAAGCCAAATATGGAATAGACAAGAGCTACTCCTTGCTCAACGAAATGGACTCAACACCGCATATTAAACGCCTAAGAATGTACCTGACTCTTAAGTATCTTAAAACCTATGGATTGCTATGTCTCCGAAAGAGAATCAAGCATGTGTACAGGGACATAAACGCAGCAGTGATAGGATTGGAGAGGTTCGGTGAGCAAATGAAGACCCTTTGAAGTCATATTGCATGGTACCCATTCCACGGGTTTCAACTACCCAGGTTTAAGGTATTCTTCCTTCAGCTAAAACATGCATGTGGAACCTAGAGTATGATCAACCATGTGATCGGGAGACGTGTTCAAATATGTCTCAGTTTTCGTACCCTGGTACTCGGGTGCAACATTCCAGACGCTTTACTAACACTCTCCCGACTTGGAGAGTCAGTCCCTTTAACCTCCTGTTTGGCCCAGTTTGCAATTTCTGCGGAAGATGAACAGGAATAGCGAGAACCAATGAGAGACTAGCTGGAGGTGTCTGGACGGGCAAATTTAACTCTCATTTCCCACCAGGAAGAGGAAATAAACAAAGGCTCAGCGTGCCGTGCCGGAACCAGATTAGGGCCTGAAGCCATCCTGCGGTGTTGCGGCCAGCTCACAAGAAAGCGAGTTGAAGAAAGGAGCTCAGGGGCACTGTAATTCACAAACCTGCAGAGTTATAAATGACAGCTATCGTCCAAAAATATACTGAAGTAAGGCTGCCAAGAGGACTTGAAAGCGGGGCAGAATTGCAGGAAACCGATTTCAGGAGGTAGACTGGAATTGCATTGAAAGCATAGGAAAAGAGGCAGAACGTCCACAATGATGCACTTGGCCAAAAAGGGCGTATGCGTTTTTTCCTGAATATATTCAGGAAAAAACGCATACGCCCTTTTTGGCCAACCAAGCAAGCTTGCAAAGGAAATCTGCACTACAATGAAGTCTCACTTCCCCCCGGTCAAAAGGGCCATCTGAAAAAAGTGTAAAATCCAGAAAGGCAGGACAGGCCATGGAGAACTGGGAGCCTTGTTATGCTGATGGGCGGGATGTAAACTGCCAACAGACACTCGGGAGAAGTGTATGGTGTTTCCTGAAACATCTAAAAAACAAAGCAACAGAGCCTAGGGCACTTCCACTTATGGTCCTATAGCTTAGGGAAATTAAAATCAAAAAGACACAGCCACCCCAATGTTTGGGACGCCTCTGTTTACAAGAACCTCGTTTACCGTACAAGTTCAATATCACAGAAAGTGAAAAATGGATAAAGAACTTGTGGTACTTACGTACAATGCAGTATCACTCAGCAGTGAAATCTATGTCATCAGGCCCGTAGCAGCACAATGAGTGGATTCAGGTACGATGATTCTAACTGAAATAAGTCACACAGAAAAAGAAACATCATAAGATATCAGTAATACACGGAATGTAAACTTGGCTACACAGGAACTGAATTACAGAACAGAACAGGGTCTCAAATTTAGAAAACCAACTTATGCTTGTTTAAGGGTAAAGGTGAGTTGGGGTGCTGCATAAAACCAGAGATTGAAATGAGCACAGATAAAGTTCCTTAAGCCAAATATGGAATAGACAAGAGCTACTCCTTGCTCAACGAAATGGACTCAACACCGCATATTAAACGCCTAAGAATGTACCTGACTCTTAAGTATCTTAAAACCTATGGATTGCTATGTCTCCGAAAGAGAATCAAGCATGTGTACAGGGACATAAACGCAGCAGTGATAGGATTGGAGAGGTTCGGTGAGCAAATGAAGACCCTTTGAAGTCATATTGCATGGTACCCATTCCACGGGTTTCAACTACCCAGGTTTAAGGTATTCTTCCTTCAGCTAAAACATGCATGTGGAACCTAGAGTATGATCAACCATGTGATCGGGAGACGTGTTCAAATATGTCTCAGTTTTCGTACCCTGGTACTCGGGTGCAACATTCCAGACGCTTTACTAACACTCTCCCGACTTGGAGAGTCAGTCCCTTTAACCTCCTGTTTGGCCCAGTTTGCAATTTCTGCGGAAGATGAACAGGAATAGCGAGAACCAATGAGAGACTAGCTGGAGGTGTCTGGACGGGCAAATTTAACTCTCATTTCCCACCAGGAAGAGGAAATAAACAAAGGCTCAGCGTGCCGTGCCGGAACCAGATTAGGGCCTGAAGCCATCCTGCGGTGTTGCGGCCAGCTCACAAGAAAGCGAGTTGAAGAAAGGAGCTCAGGGGCACTGTAATTCACAAACCTGCAGAGTTATAAATGACAGCTATCGTCCAAAAATATACTGAAGTAAGGCTGCCAAGAGGACTTGAAAGCGGGGCAGAATTGCAGGAAACCGATTTCAGGAGGTAGACTGGAATTGCATTGAAAGCATAGGAAAAGAGGCAGAACGTCCACAATGATGCACTTGGCCAAAAAGGGCGTATGCGTTTTTTCCTGAATATATTCAGGAAAAAACGCATACGCCCTTTTTGGCCAACCAAGCAAGCTTGCAAAGGAAATCTGCACTACAATGAAGTCTCACTTCCCCCCGGTCAAAAGGGCCATCTGAAAAAAGTGTAAAATCCAGAAAGGCAGGACAGGCCATGGAGAACTGGGAGCCTTGTTATGCTGATGGGCGGGATGTAAACTGCCAACAGACACTCGGGAGAAGTGTATGGTGTTTCCTGAAACATCTAAAAAACAAAGCAACAGAGCCTAGGGCACTTCCACTTATGGTCCTATAGCTTAGGGAAATTAAAATCAAAAAGACACAGCCACCCCAATGTTTGGGACGCCTCTGTTTACAAGAACCTCGTTTACCGTACAAGTTCAATATCACAGAAAGTGAAAAATGGATAAAGAACTTGTGGTACTTACGTACAATGCAGTATCACTCAGCAGTGAAATCTATGTCATCAGGCCCGTAGCAGCACAATGAGTGGATTCAGGTACGATGATTCTAACTGAAATAAGTCACACAGAAAAAGAAACATCATAAGATATCAGTAATACACGGAATGTAAACTTGGCTACACAGGAACTGAATTACAGAACAGAACAGGGTCTCAAATTTAGAAAACCAACTTATGCTTGTTTAAGGGTAAAGGTGAGTTGGGGTGCTGCATAAAACCAGAGATTGAAATGAGCACAGATAAAGTTCCTTAAGCCAAATATGGAATAGACAAGAGCTACTCCTTGCTCAACGAAATGGACTCAACACCGCATATTAAACGCCTAAGAATGTACCTGACTCTTAAGTATCTTAAAACCTATGGATTGCTATGTCTCCGAAAGAGAATCAAGCATGTGTACAGGGACATAAACGCAGCAGTGATAGGATTGGAGAGGTTCGGTGAGCAAATGAAGACCCTTTGAAGTCATATTGCATGGTACCCATTCCACGGGTTTCAACTACCCAGGTTTAAGGTATTCTTCCTTCAGCTAAAACATGCATGTGGAACCTAGAGTATGATCAACCATGTGATCGGGAGACGTGTTCAAATATGTCTCAGTTTTCGTACCCTGGTACTCGGGTGCAACATTCCAGACGCTTTACTAACACTCTCCCGACTTGGAGAGTCAGTCCCTTTAACCTCCTGTTTGGCCCAGTTTGCAATTTCTGCGGAAGATGAACAGGAATAGCGAGAACCAATGAGAGACTAGCTGGAGGTGTCTGGACGGGCAAATTTAACTCTCATTTCCCACCAGGAAGAGGAAATAACCAAAGGCTCAGCGTGCCGTGCCGGAACCAGATTAGGGCCTGAAGCCATCCTGCGGTGTTGCGGCCAGCTCACAAGAAAGCGAGTTGAAGAAAGGAGCTCAGGGGCACTGTAATTCACAAACCTGCAGAGTTATAAATGACAGCTATCGTCCAAAAATATACTGAAGTAAGGCTGCCAAGAGGACTTGAAAGCGGGGCAGAATTGCAGGAAACCGATTTCAGGAGGTAGACTGGAATTGCATTGAAAGCATAGGAAAAGAGGCAGAACGTCCACAATGATGCACTTGGCCAAAAAGTGCGTATGCGTTTTTTCCTGAATATATTCAGGAAAAAACGCATACGCCCTTTTTGGCCAACCAAGCAAGCTTGCAAAGGAAATCTGCACTACAATGAAGTCTCACTTCCCCCCGGTCAAAAGGGCCATCTGAAAAAAGTGTAAAATCCAGAAAGGCAGGACAGGCCATGGAGAACTGGGAGCCTTGTTATGCTGATGGGCGGGATGTAAACTGCCAACAGACACTCGGGAGAAGTGTATGGTGTTTCCTGAAACATCTAAAAAACAAAGCAACAGAGCCTAGGGCACTTCCACTTATGGTCCTATAGCTTAGGGAAATTAAAATCAAAAAGACACAGCCACCCCAATGTTTGGGACGCCTCTGTTTACAAGAACCTCGTTTACCGTACAAGTTCAATATCACAGAAAGTGAAAAATGGATAAAGAACTTGTGGTACTTACGTACAATGCAGTATCACTCAGCAGTGAAATCTATGTCATCAGGCCCGTAGCAGCACAATGAGTGGATTCAGGTACGATGATTCTAACTGAAATAAGTCACACAGAAAAAGAAACATCATAAGATATCAGTAATACACGGAATGTAAACTTGGCTACACAGGAACTGAATTACAGAACAGAACAGGGTCTCAAATTTAGAAAACCAACTTATGCTTGTTTAAGGGTAAAGGTGAGTTGGGGTGCTGCATAAAACCAGAGATTGAAATGAGCACAGATAAAGTTCCTTAAGCCAAATATGGAATAGACAAGAGCTACTCCTTGCTCAACGAAATGGACTCAACACCGCATATTAAACGCCTAAGAATGTACCTGACTCTTAAGTATCTTAAAACGTATGGATTGCTATGTCTCCGAAAGAGAATCAAGCATGTGTACAGGGACATAAACGCAGCAGTGATAGGATTGGAGAGGTTCGGTGAGCAAATGAAGAGCCTTTGAAGTCATATTGCATGGTACCCATTCCACGGGTTTCAACTACCCAGGTTTAAGGTATTCTTCCTTCAGCTAAAACATGCATGTGGAACCTAGAGTATGATCAACCATGTGATCGGGAGACGTGTTCAAATATGTCTCAGTTTTCGTACCCTGGTACTCGGGTGCAACATTCCAGACGCTTTACTAACACTCTCCCGACTTGGAGAGTCAGTCCCTTTAACCTCCTGTTTGGCCCAGTTTGCAATTTCTGCGGAAGATGAACAGGAATAGCGAGAACCAATGAGAGACTAGCTGGAGGTGTCTGGACGGGCAAATTTAACTCTCATTTCCCACCAGGAGGAGGAAATAACCAAAGGCTCAACGTGCCGTGCCGGAACCAGATTAGGGCCTGAAGCCATCCTGCGGTGTTGCGGCCAGCTCACAAGAAAGCGAGTTGAAGAAAGGAGCTCAGGGGCACTGTAATTCACAAACCTGCAGAGTTATAAATGACAGCTATCGTCCAAAAATATACTGAAGTAAGGCTGCCAAGAGGACTTGAAAGCGGGGCAGAATTGCAGGAAACCGATTTCAGGAGGTAGACTAGAATTGCATTGAAAGCATAGGAAAAGAGGCAGAACGTCCACAATGATGCACTTGGCCAAAAAGGGCGTATGCGTTTTTTCCTGAATATATTCAGGAAAAAACGCATACGCCCTTTTTGGCCAACCAAGCAAGCTTGCAAAGGAAATCTGCACTACAATGAAGTCTCACTTCCCCCCGGTCAAAAGGGCCATCTGAAAAAAGTGTAAAATCCAGAAAGGCAGGACAGGCCATGGAGAACTGGGAGCCTTGTTATGCTGATGGGCGGGATGTAAACTGCCAACAGACACTCGGGAGAAGTGTATGGTGTTTCCTGAAACATCTAAAAAACAAAGCAACAGAGCCTAGGGCACTTCCACTTATGGTCCTATAGCTTAGGGAAATTAAAATCAAAAAGACACAGCCACCCCAATGTTTGGGACGCCTCTGTTTACAAGAACCTCGTTTACCGTACAAGTTCAATATCACAGAAAGTGAAAAATGGATAAAGAACTTGTGGTACTTACGTACAATGCAGTATCACTCAGCAGTGAAATCTATGTCATCAGGCCCGTAGCAGCACAATGAGTGGATTCAGGTACGATGATTCTAACTGAAATAAGTCACACAGAAAAAGAAACATCATAAGATATCAGTAATACACGGAATGTAAACTTGGCTACACAGGAACTGAATTACAGAACAGAACAGGGTCTCAAATTTAGAAAACCAACTTATGCTTGTTTAAGGGTAAAGGTGAGTTGGGGTGCTGCATAAAACCAGAGATTGAAATGAGCACAGATAAAGTTCCTTAAGCCAAATATGGAATAGACAAGAGCTACTCCTTGCTCAACGAAATGGACTCAACACCGCATATTAAACGCCTAAGAATGTACCTGACTCTTAAGTATCTTAAAACCTATGGATTGCTATGTCTCCGAAAGAGAATCAAGCATGTGTACAGGGACATAAACGCAGCAGTGATAGGATTGGAGAGGTTCGGTGAGCAAATGAAGACCCTTTGAAGTCATATTGCATGGTACCCATTCCACGGGTTTCAACTACCCAGGTTTAAGGTATTCTTCCTTCAGCTAAAACATGCATGTGGAACCTAGAGTATGATCAACCATGTGATCGGGAGACGTGTTCAAATATGTCTCAGTTTTCGTACCCTGGTACTCGGGTGCAACATTCCAGACGCTTTACTAACACTCTCCCGACTTGGAGAGTCAGTCCCTTTAACCTCCTGTTTGGCCCAGTTTGCAATTTCTGCGGAAGATGAACAGGAATAGCGAGAACCAATGAGAGACTAGCTGGAGGTGTCTGGACGGGCAAATTTAACTCTCATTTCCCACCAGGAAGAGGAAATAACCAAAGGCTCAGCGTGCCGTGCCGGAACCAGATTAGGGCCTGAAGCCATCCTGCGGTGTTGCGGCCAGCTCACAAGAAAGCGAGTTGAAGAAAGGAGCTCAGGGGCACTGTAATTCACAAACCTGCAGAGTTATAAATGACAGCTATCGTCCAAAAATATACTGAAGTAAGGCTGCCAAGAGGACTTGAAAGCGGGGCAGAATTGCAGGAAACCGATTTCAGGAGGTAGACTGGAATTGCATTGAAAGCATAGGAAAAGAGGCAGAACGTCCACAATGATGCACTTGGCCAAAAAGGGCGTATGCGTTTTTTCCTGAATATATTCAGGAAAAAACGCATACGCCCTTTTTGGCCAACCAAGCAAGCTTGCAAAGGAAATCTGCACTACAATGAAGTCTCACTTCCCCCCGGTCAAAAGGGCCATCTGAAAAAAGTGTAAAATCCAGAAAGGCAGGACAGGCCATGGAGAACTGGGAGCCTTGTTATGCTGATGGGCGGGATGTAAACTGCCAACAGACACTCGGGAGAAGTGTATGGTGTTTCCTGAAACATCTAAAAAACAAAGCAACAGAGCCTAGGGCACTTCCACTTATGGTCCTATAGCTTAGGGAAATTAAAATCAAAAAGACACAGCCACCCCAATGTTTGGGACGCCTCTGTTTACAAGAACCTCGTTTACCGTACAAGTTCAATATCACAGAAAGTGAAAAATGGATAAAGAACTTGTGGTACTTACGTACAATGCAGTATCACTCAGCAGTGAAATCTATGTCATCAGGCCCGTAGCAGCACAATGAGTGGATTCAGGTACGATGATTCTAACTGAAATAAGTCACACAGAAAAAGAAACATCATAAGATATCAGTAATACACGGAATGTAAACTTGGCTACACAGGAACTGAATTACAGAACAGAACAGGGTCTCAAATTTAGAAAACCAACTTATGCTTGTTTAAGGGTAAAGGTGAGTTGGGGTGCTGCATAAAACCAGAGATTGAAATGAGCACAGATAAAGTTCCTTAAGCCAAATATGGAATAGACAAGAGCTACTCCTTGCTCAACGAAATGGACTCAACACCGCATATTAAACGCCTAAGAATGTACCTGACTCTTAAGGATCTTAAAACCTATGGATTGCTATGTCTCCGAAAGAGAATCAAGCATGTGTACAGGGACATAAACGCAGCAGTGATAGGATTGGAGAGGTTCGGTGAGCAAATGAAGACCCTTTGAAGTCATATTGCATGGTACCCATTCCACGGGTTTCAACTACCCAGGTTTAAGGTATTCTTCCTTCAGCTAAAACATGCATGTGGAACCTAGAGTATGATCAACCATGTGATCGGGAGACGTGTTCAAATATGTCTCAGTTTTCGTACCCTGGTACTCGGGTGCAACATTCCAGACGCTTTACTAACACTCTCCCGACTTGGAGAGTCAGTCCCTTTAACCTCCTGTTTGGCCCAGTTTGCAATTTCTGCGGAAGATGAACAGGAATAGCGAGAACCAATGAGAGACTAGCTGGAGGTGTCTGGACGGGCAAATTTAACTCTCATTTCCCACCAGGAAGAGGAAATAACCAAAGGCTCAGCGTGCCGTGCCGGAACCAGATTAGGGCCTGAAGCCATCCTGCGGTGTTGCGGCCAGCTCACAAGAAAACGAGTTGAAGAAAGGAGCTCAGGGGCACTGTAATTCACAAACCTGCAGAGTTATAAATGACAACTATCGTCCAAAAATATACTGAAGTAAGGCTGCCAAGAGGACTTGAAAGCGGGGCAGAATTGCAGGAAACCGATTTCAGGAGGTAGACTGGAATTGCATTGAAAGCATAGGAAAAGAGGCAGAACGTCCACAATGATGCACTTGGCCAAAAAGGGCGTATGCGTTCTTTCCTGAATATATTCAGGAAAGAACGCATACGCCCTTTTTGGCCAACCAAGCAAGCTTGCAAAGGAAATCTGCACTACAATGAAGTCTCACTTCCCCCCGGTCAAAAGGGCCATCTGAAAAAAGTGTAAAATCCAGAAAGGCAGGACAGGCCATGGAGAACTGGGAGCCTTGTTATGCTGATGGGCGGGATGTAAACTGCCAACAGACACTCGGGAGAAGTGTATGGTGTTTCCTGAAACATCTAAAAAACAAAGCAACAGAGCCTAGGGCACTTCCACTTATGGTCCTATAGCTTAGGGAAATTAAAATCAAAAAGACACAGCCACCCCAATGTTTGGGACGCCTCTGTTTACAAGAACCTCGTTTACCGTACAAGTTCAATATCACAGAAAGTGAAAAATGGATAAAGAACTTGTGGTACTTACGTACAATGCAGTATCACTCAGCAGTGAAATCTATGTCATCAGGCCCGTAGCAGCACAATGAGTGGATTCAGGTACGATGATTCTAACTGAAATAAGTCACACAGAAAAAGAAACATCATAAGATATCAGTAATACACGGAATGTAAACTTGGCTACACAGGAACTGAATTACAGAACAGAACAGGGTCTCAAATTTAGAAAACCAACTTATGCTTGTTTAAGGGTAAAGGTGAGTTGGGGTGCTGCATAAAACCAGAGATTGAAATGAGCACAGATAAAGTTCCTTAAGCCAAATATGGAATAGACAAGAGCTACTCCTTGCTCAACGAAATGGACTCAACACCGCATATTAAACGCCTAAGAATGTACCTGACTCTTAAGTATCTTAAAACCTATGGATTGCTATGTCTCCGAAAGAGAATCAAGCATGTGTACAGGGACATAAACGCAGCAGTGATAGGATTGGAGAGGTTCGGTGAGCAAATGAAGAGCCTTTGAAGTCATATTGCATGGTACCCATTCCACGGGTTTCAACTACCCAGGTTTAAGGTATTCTTCCTTCAGCTAAAACATGCATGTGGAACCTAGAGTATGATCAACCATGTGATCGGGAGACGTGTTCAAATATGTCTCAGTTTTCGTACCCTGGTACTCGGGTGCAACATTCCAGACGCTTTACTAACACTCTCCCGACTTGGAGAGTCAGTCCCTTTAACCTCCTGTTTGGCCCAGTTTGCAATTTCTGCGGAAGATGAACAGGAATAGCGAGAACCAATGAGAGACTAGCTGGAGGTGTCTGGACGGGCAAATTTAACTCTCATTTCCCACCAGGAAGAGGAAATAACCAAAGGCTCAGCGTGCCGTGCCGGAACCAGATTAGGGCCTGAAGCCATCCTGCGGTGTTGCGGCCAGCTCACAAGAAAACGAGTTGAAGAAAGGAGCTCAGGGGCACTGTAATTCACAAACCTGCAGAGTTATAAATGACAACTATCGTCCAAAAATATACTGAAGTAAGGCTGCCAAGAGGACTTGAAAGCGGGGCAGAATTGCAGGAAACCGATTTCAGGAGGTAGACTGGAATTGCATTGAAAGCATAGGAAAAGAGGCAGAACGTCCACAATGATGCACTTGGCCAAAAAGGGCGTATGCGTTCTTTCCTGAATATATTCAGGAAAGAACGCATACGCCCTTTTTGGCCAACCAAGCAAGCTTGCAAAGGAAATCTGCACTACAATGAAGTCTCACTTCCCCCCGGTCAAAAGGGCCATCTGAAAAAAGTGTAAAATCCAGAAAGGCAGGACAGGCCATGGAGAACTGGGAGCCTTGTTATGCTGATGGGCGGGATGTAAACTGCCAACAGACACTCGGGAGAAGTGTATGGTGTTTCCTGAAACATCTAAAAAACAAAGCAACAGAGCCTAGGGCACTTCCACTTATGGTCCTATAGCTTAGGGAAATTAAAATCAAAAAGACACAGCCACCCCAATGTTTGGGACGCCTCTGTTTACAAGAACCTCGTTTACCATACAAGTTCAATATCACAGAAAGTGAAAAATGGATAAAGAACTTGTGGTACTTACGTACAATGCAGTATCACTCAGCAGTGAAATCTATGTCATCAGGCCCGTAGCAGCACAATGAGTGGATTCAGGTACGATGATTCTAACTGAAATAAGTCACACAGAAAAAGAAACATCATAAGATATCAGTAATACACGGAATGTAAACTTGGCTACACAGGAACTGAATTACAGAACAGAACAGGGTCTCAAATTTAGAAAACCAACTTATGCTTGTTTAAGGGTAAAGGTGAGTTGGGGTGCTGCATAAAACCAGAGATTGAAATGAGCACAGATAAAGTTCCTTAAGCCAAATATGGAATAGACAAGAGCTACTCCTTGCTCAACGAAATGGACTCAACACCGCATATTAAACGCCTAAGAATGTACCTGACTCTTAAGTATCTTAAAACCTATGGATTGCTATGTCTCCGAAAGAGAATCAAGCATGTGTACAGGGACATAAACGCAGCAGTGATAGGATTGGAGAGGTTCGGTGAGCAAATGAAGACCCTTTGAAGTCATATTGCATGGTACCCATTCCACGGGTTTCAACTACCCAGGTTTAAGGTATTCTTCCTTCAGCTAAAACATGCATGTGGAACCTAGAGTATGATCAACCATGTGATCGGGAGACGTGTTCAAATATGTCTCAGTTTTCGTACCCTGGTACTCGGGTGCAACATTCCAGACGCTTTACTAACACTCTCCCGACTTGGAGAGTCAGTCCCTTTAACCTCCTGTTTGGCCCAGTTTGCAATTTCTGCGGAAGATGAACAGGAATAGCGAGAACCAATGAGAGACTAGCTGGAGGTGTCTGGACGGGCAAATTTAACTCTCATTTCCCACCAGGAAGAGGAAATAACCAAAGGCTCAGCGTGCCGTGCCGGAACCAGATTAGGGCCTGAAGCCATCCTGCGGTGTTGCGGCCAGCTCACAAGAAAGCGAGTTGAAGAAAGGAGCTCAGGGGCACTGTAATTCACAAACCTGCAGAGTTATAAATGACAGCTATCGTCCAAAAATATACTGAAGTAAGGCTGCCAAGAGGACTTGAAAGCGGGGCAGAATTGCAGGAAACCGATTTCAGGAGGTAGACTGGAATTGCATTGAAAGCATAGGAAAAGAGGCAGAACGTCCACAATGATGCACTTGGCCAAAAAGGGCGTATGCGTTTTTTCCTGAATATATTCAGGAAAAAACGCATACGCCCTTTTTGGCCAACCAAGCAAGCTTGCAAAGGAAATCTGCACTACAATGAAGTCTCACTTCCCCCCGGTCAAAAGGGCCATCTGAAAAAAGTGTAAAATCCAGAAAGGCAGGACAGGCCATGGAGAACTGGGAGCCTTGTTATGCTGATGGGCGGGATGTAAACTGCCAACAGACACTCGGGAGAAGTGTATGGTGTTTCCTGAAACATCTAAAAAACAAAGCAACAGAGCCTAGGGCACTTCCACTTATGGTCCTATAGCTTAGGGAAATTAAAATCAAAAAGACACAGCCACCCCAATGTTTGGGACGCCTCTGTTTACAAGAACCTCGTTTACCGTACAAGTTCAATATCACAGAAAGTGAAAAATGGATAAAGAACTTGTGGTACTTACGTACAATGCAGTATCACTCAGCAGTGAAATCTATGTCATCAGGCCCGTAGCAGCACAATGAGTGGATTCAGGTACGATGATTCTAACTGAAATAAGTCACACAGAAAAAGAAACATCATAAGATATCAGTAATACACGGAATGTAAACTTGGCTACACAGGAACTGAATTACAGAACAGAACAGGGTCTCAAATTTAGAAAACCAACTTATGCTTGTTTAAGGGTAAAGGTGAGTTGGGGTGCTGCATAAAACCAGAGATTGAAATGAGCACAGATAAAGTTCCTTAAGCCAAATATGGAATAGACAAGAGCTACTCCTTGCTCAACGAAATGGACTCAACACCGCATATTAAACGCCTAAGAATGTACCTGACTCTTAAGTATCTTAAAACCTATGGATTGCTATGTCTCCGAAAGAGAATCAAGCATGTGTACAGGGACATAAACGCAGCAGTGATAGGATTGGAGAGGTTCGGTGAGCAAATGAAGACCCTTTGAAGTCATATTGCATGGTACCCATTCCACGGGTTTCAACTACCCAGGTTTAAGGTATTCTTCCTTCAGCTAAAACATGCATGTGGAACCTAGAGTATGATCAACCATGTGATCGGGAGACGTGTTCAAATATGTCTCAGTTTTCGTACCCTGGTACTCGGGTGCAACATTCCAGACGCTTTACTAACACTCTCCCGACTTGGAGAGTCAGTCCCTTTAACCTCCTGTTTGGCCCAGTTTGCAATTTCTGCGGAAGATGAACAGGAATAGCGAGAACCAATGAGAGACTAGCTGGAGGTGTCTGGACGGGCAAATTTAACTCTCATTTCCCACCAGGAAGAGGAAATAACCAAAGGCTCAGCGTGCCGTGCCGGAACCAGATTAGGGCCTGAAGCCATCCTGCGGTGTTGCGGCCAGCTCACAAGAAAACGAGTTGAAGAAAGGAGCTCAGGGGCACTGTAATTCACAAACCTGCAGAGTTATAAATGACAACTATCGTCCAAAAATATACTGAAGTAAGGCTGCCAAGAGGACTTGAAAGCGGGGCAGAATTGCAGGAAACCGATTTCAGGAGGTAGACTGGAATTGCATTGAAAGCATAGGAAAAGAGGCAGAACGTCCACAATGATGCACTTGGCCAAAAAGGGCGTATGCGTTCTTTCCTGAATATATTCAGGAAAGAACGCATACGCCCTTTTTGGCCAACCAAGCAAGCTTGCAAAGGAAATCTGCACTACAATGAAGTCTCACTTCCCCCCGGTCAAAAGGGCCATCTGAAAAAAGTGTAAAATCCAGAAAGGCAGGACAGGCCATGGAGAACTGGGAGCCTTGTTATGCTGATGGGCGGGATGTAAACTGCCAACAGACACTCGGGAGAAGTGTATGGTGTTTCCTGAAACATCTAAAAAACAAAGCAACAGAGCCTAGGGCACTTCCACTTATGGTCCTATAGCTTAGGGAAATTAAAATCAAAAAGACACAGCCACCCCAATGTTTGGGACGCCTCTGTTTACAAGAACCTCGTTTACCGTACAAGTTCAATATCACAGAAAGTGAAAAATGGATAAAGAACTTGTGGTACTTACGTACAATGCAGTATCACTCAGCAGTGAAATCTATGTCATCAGGCCCGTAGCAGCACAATGAGTGGATTCAGGTACGATGATTCTAACTGAAATAAGTCACACAGAAAAAGAAACATCATAAGATATCAGTAATACACGGAATGTAAACTTGGCTACACAGGAACTGAATTACAGAACAGAACAGGGTCTCAAATTTAGAAAACCAACTTATGCTTGTTTAAGGGTAAAGGTGAGTTGGGGTGCTGCATAAAACCAGAGATTGAAATGAGCACAGATAAAGTTCCTTAAGCCAAATATGGAATAGACAAGAGCTACTCCTTGCTCAACGAAATGGACTCAACACCGCATATTAAACGCCTAAGAATGTACCTGACTCTTAAGTATCTTAAAACCTATGGATTGCTATGTCTCCGAAAGAGAATCAAGCATGTGTACAGGGACATAAACGCAGCAGTGATAGGATTGGAGAGGTTCGGTGAGCAAATGAAGACCCTTTGAAGTCATATTGCATGGTACCCATTCCACGGGTTTCAACTACCCAGGTTTAAGGTATTCTTCCTTCAGCTAAAACATGCATGTGGAACCTAGAGTATGATCAACCATGTGATCGGGAGACGTGTTCAAATATGTCTCAGTTTTCGTACCCTGGTACTCGGGTGCAACATTCCAGACGCTTTACTAACACTCTCCCGACTTGGAGAGTCAGTCCCTTTAACCTCCTGTTTGGCCCAGTTTGCAATTTCTGCGGAAGATGAACAGGAATAGCGAGAACCAATGAGAGACTAGCTGGAGGTGTCTGGACGGGCAAATTTAACTCTCATTTCCCACCAGGAAGAGGAAATAACCAAAGGCTCAGCGTGCCGTGCCGGAACCAGATTAGGGCCTGAAGCCATCCTGCGGTGTTGCGGCCAGCTCACAAGAAAACGAGTTGAAGAAAGGAGCTCAGGGGCACTGTAATTCACAAACCTGCAGAGTTATAAATGACAACTATCGTCCAAAAATATACTGAAGTAAGGCTGCCAAGAGGACTTGAAAGCGGGGCAGAATTGCAGGAAACCGATTTTCAGGAGGTAGACTGGAATTGCATTGAAAGCATAGGAAAAGAGGCAGAACGTCCACAATGATGCACTTGGCCAAAAAGGGCGTATGCGTTCTTTCCTGAATATATTCAGGAAAGAACGCATACGCCCTTTTTGGCCAACCAAGCAAGCTTGCAAAGGAAATCTGCACTACAATGAAGTCTCACTTCCCCCCGGTCAAAAGGGCCATCTGAAAAAAGTGTAAAATCCAGAAAGGCAGGACAGGCCATGGAGAACTGGGAGCCTTGTTATGCTGATGGGCGGGATGTAAACTGCCAACAGACACTCGGAGAAGTGTATGGTGTTTCCTGAAACATCTAAAAAACAAAGCAACAGAGCCTAGGGCACTTCCACTTATGGTCCTATAGCTTAGGGAAATTAAAATCAAAAAGACACAGCCACCCCAATGTTTGGGACGCCTCTGTTTACAAGAACCTCGTTTACCATACAAGTTCAATATCACAGAAAGTGAAAAATGGATAAAGAACTTGTGGTACTTACGTACAATGCAGTATCACTCAGCAGTGAAATCTATGTCATCAGGCCCGTAGCAGCACAATGAGTGGATTCAGGTACGATGATTCTAACTGAAATAAGTCACACAGAAAAAGAAACATCATAAGATATCAGTAATACACGGAATGTAAACTTGGCTACACAGGAACTGAATTACAGAACAGAACAGGGTCTCAAATTTAGAAAACCAACTTATGCTTGTTTAAGGGTAAAGGTGAGTTGGGGTGCTGCATAAAACCAGAGATTGAAATGAGCACAGATAAAGTTCCTTAAGCCAAATATGGAATAGACAAGAGCTACTCCTTGCTCAACGAAATGGACTCAACACCGCATATTAAACGCCTAAGAATGTACCTGACTCTTAAGTATCTTAAAACCTATGGATTGCTATGTCTCCGAAAGAGAATCAAGCATGTGTACAGGGACATAAACGCAGCAGTGATAGGATTGGAGAGGTTCGGTGAGCAAATGAAGAGCCTTTGAAGTCATATTGCATGGTACCCATTCCACGGGTTTCAACTACCCAGGTTTAAGGTATTCTTCCTTCAGCTAAAACATGCATGTGGAACCTAGAGTATGATCAACCATGTGATCGGGAGACGTGTTCAAATATGTCTCAGTTTTCGTACCCTGGTACTCGGGTGCAACATTCCAGACGCTTTACTAACACTCTCCCGACTTGGAGAGTCAGTCCCTTTAACCTCCTGTTTGGCCCAGTTTGCAATTTCTGCGGAAGATGAACAGGAATAGCGAGAACCAATGAGAGACTAGCTGGAGGTGTCTGGACGGGCAAATTTAACTCTCATTTCCCACCAGGAAGAGGAAATAACCAAAGGCTCAGCGTGCCGTGCCGGAACCAGATTAGGGCCTGAAGCCATCCTGCGGTGTTGCGGCCAGCTCACAAGAAAACGAGTTGAAGAAAGGAGCTCAGGGGCACTGTAATTCACAAACCTGCAGAGTTATAAATGACAACTATCGTCCAAAAATATACTGAAGTAAGGCTGCCAAGAGGACTTGAAAGCGGGGCAGAATTGCAGGAAACCGATTTCAGGAGGTAGACTGGAATTGCATTGAAAGCATAGGAAAAGAGGCAGAACGTCCACAATGATGCACTTGGCCAAAAAGGGCGTATGCGTTTTTTCCTGAATATATTCAGGAAAAAACGCATACGCCCTTTTTGGCCAACCAAGCAAGCTTGCAAAGGAAATCTGCACTACAATGAAGTCTCACTTCCCCCCGGTCAAAAGGGCCATCTGAAAAAAGTGTAAAATCCAGAAAGGCAGGACAGGCCATGGAGAACTGGGAGCCTTGTTATGCTGATGGGCGGGATGTAAACTGCCAACAGACACTCGGGAGAAGTGTATGGTGTTTCCTGAAACATCTAAAAAACAAAGCAACAGAGCCTAGGGCACTTCCACTTATGGTCCTATAGCCTAGGGAAATTAAAATCAAAAAGACACAGCCACCCCAATGTTTGGGACGCCTCTGTTTACAAGAACCTCGTTTACCGTACAAGTTCAATATCACAGAAAGTGAAAAATGGATAAAGAACTTGTGGTACTTACGTACAATGCAGTATCACTCAGCAGTGAAATCTATGCCATCAGGCCCGTAGCAGCACAATGAGTGGATTCAGGTACGATGATTCTAACTGAAATAAGTCACACAGAAAAAGAAACATCATAAGATATCAGTAATACACGGAATGTAAACTTGGCTACACAGGAACTGAATTACAGAACAGAACAGGGTCTCAAATTTAGAAAACCAACTTATGCTTGTTTAAGGGTAAAGGTGAGTTGGGGTGCTGCATAAAACCAGAGATTGAAATGAGCACAGATAAAGTTCCTTAAGCCAAATATGGAATAGACAAGAGCTACTCCTTGCTCAACGAAATGGACTCAACACCGCATATTAAACGCCTAAGAATGTACCTGACTCTTAAGTATCTTAAAACCTATGGATTGCTATGTCTCCGAAAGAGAATCAAGCATGTGTACAGGGGACATAAACGCAGCAGTGATAGGATTGGAGAGGTTCGGTGAGCAAATGAAGACCCTTTGAAGTCATATTGCATGGTACCCATTCCACGGGTTTCAACTACCCAGGTTTAAGGTATTCTTCCTTCAGCTAAAACATGCATGTGGAACCTAGAGTATGATCAACCATGTGATCGGGAGACGTGTTCAAATATGTCTCAGTTTTCGTACCCTGGTACTTGGGTGCAACATTCCAGACGCTTTACTAACACTCTCCCGACTTGGAGAGTCAGTCCCTTTAACCTCCTGTTTGGCCCAGTTTGCAATTTCTGCGGAAGATGAACAGGAATAGCGAGAACCAATGAGAGACTAGCTGGAGGTGTCTGGACGGGCAAATTTAACTCTCATTTCCCACCAGGAAGAGGAAATAACCAAAGGCTCAGCGTGCCGTGCCGGAACCAGATTAGGGCCTGAAGCCATCCTGCGGTGTTGCGGCCAGCTCACAAGAAAGCGAGTTGAAGAAAGGAGCTCAGGGGCACTGTAATTCACAAACCTGCAGAGTTATAAATGACAGCTATCGTCCAAAAATATACTGAAGTAAGGCTGCCAAGAGGACTTGAAAGCGGGGCAGAATTGCAGGAAACCGATTTCAGGAGGTAGACTGGAATTGCATTGAAAGCATAGGAAAAGAGGCAGAACGTCCACAATGATGCACTTGGCCAAAAAGGGCGTATGCGTTTTTTCCTGAATATATTCAGGAAAAAACGCATACGCCCTTTTTGGCCAACCAAGCAAGCTTGCAAAGGAAATCTGCACTACAATGAAGTCTCACTTCCCCCCGGTCAAAAGGGCCATCTGAAAAAAGTGTAAAATCCAGAAAGGCAGGACAGGCCATGGAGAACTGGGAGCCTTGTTATGCTGATGGGCGGGATGTAAACTGCCAACAGACACTCGGGAGAAGTGTATGGTGTTTCCTGAAACATCTAAAAAACAAAGCAACAGAGCCTAGGGCACTTCCACTTATGGTCCTATAGCTTAGGGAAATTAAAATCAAAAAGACACAGCCACCCCAATGTTTGGGACGCCTCTGTTTACAAGAACCTCGTTTACCGTACAAGTTCAATATCACAGAAAGTGAAAAATGGATAAAGAACTTGTGGTACTTACGTACAATGCAGTATCACTCAGCAGTGAAATCTATGTCATCAGGCCCGTAGCAGCACAATGAGTGGATTCAGGTACGATGATTCTAACTGAAATAAGTCACACAGAAAAAGAAACATCATAAGATATCAGTAATACACGGAATGTAAACTTGGCTACACAGGAACTGAATTACAGAACAGAACAGGGTCTCAAATTTAGAAAACCAACTTATGCTTGTTTAAGGGTAAAGGTGAGTTGGGGTGCTGCATAAAACCAGAGATTGAAATGAGCACAGATAAAGTTCCTTAAGCCAAATATGGAATAGACAAGAGCTACTCCTTGCTCAACGAAATGGACTCAACACCGCATATTAAACGCCTAAGAATGTACCTGACTCTTAAGTATCTTAAAACCTATGGATTGCTATGTCTCCGAAAGAGAATCAAGCATGTGTACAGGGACATAAACGCAGCAGTGATAGGATTGGAGAGGTTCGGTGAGCAAATGAAGACCCTTTGAAGTCATATTGCATGGTACCCATTCCACGGGTTTCAACTACCCAGGTTTAAGGTATTCTTCCTTCAGCTAAAACATGCATGTGGAACCTAGAGTATGATCAACCATGTGATCGGGAGACGTGTTCAAATATGTCTCAGTTTTCGTACCCTGGTACTCGGGTGCAACATTCCAGACGCTTTACTAACACTCTCCCGACTTGGAGAGTCAGTCCCTTTAACCTCCTGTTTGGCCCAGTTTGCAATTTCTGCGGAAGATGAACAGGAATAGCGAGAACCAATGAGAGACTAGCTGGAGGTGTCTGGACGGGCAAATTTAACTCTCATTTCCCACCAGGAAGAGGAAATAACCAAAGGCTCAGCGTGCCGTGCCGGAACCAGATTAGGGCCTGAAGCCATCCTGCGGTGTTGCGGCCAGCTCACAAGAAAGCGAGTTGAAGAAAGGAGCTCAGGGGCACTGTAATTCACAAACCTGCAGAGTTATAAATGACAGCTATCGTCCAAAAATATACTGAAGTAAGGCTGCCAAGAGGACTTGAAAGCGGGGCAGAATTGCAGGAAACCGATTTCAGGAGGTAGACTGGAATTGCATTGAAAGCATAGGAAAAGAGGCAGAACGTCCACAATGATGCACTTGGCCAAAAAGGGCGTATGCGTTTTTTCCTGAATATATTCAGGAAAAAACGCATACGCCCTTTTTGGCCAACCAAGCAAGCTTGCAAAGGAAATCTGCACTACAATGAAGTCTCACTTCCCCCCGGTCAAAAGGGCCATCTGAAAAAAGTGTAAAATCCAGAAAGGCAGGACAGGCCATGGAGAACTGGGAGCCTTGTTATGCTGATGGGCGGGATGTAAACTGCCAACAGACACTCGGGAGAAGTGTATGGTGTTTCCTGAAACATCTAAAAAACAAAGCAACAGAGCCTAGGGCACTTCCACTTATGGTCCTATAGCTTAGGGAAATTAAAATCAAAAAGACACAGCCACCCCAATGTTTGGGACGCCTCTGTTTACAAGAACCTCGTTTACCGTACAAGTTCAATATCACAGAAAGTGAAAAATGGATAAAGAACTTGTGGTACTTACGTACAATGCAGTATCACTCAGCAGTGAAATCTATGTCATCAGGCCCGTAGCAGCACAATGAGTGGATTCAGGTACGATGATTCTAACTGAAATAAGTCACACAGAAAAAGAAACATCATAAGATATCAGTAATACACGGAATGTAAACTTGGCTACACAGGAACTGAATTACAGAACAGAACAGGGTCTCAAATTTAGAAAACCAACTTATGCTTGTTTAAGGGTAAAGGTGAGTTGGGGTGCTGCATAAAACCAGAGATTGAAATGAGCACAGATAAAGTTCCTTAAGCCAAATATGGAATAGACAAGAGCTACTCCTTGCTCAACGAAATGGACTCAACACCGCATATTAAACGCCTAAGAATGTACCTGACTCTTAAGTATCTTAAAACCTATGGATTGCTATGTCTCCGAAAGAGAATCAAGCATGTGTACAGGGACATAAACGCAGCAGTGATAGGATTGGAGAGGTTCGGTGAGCAAATGAAGACCCTTTGAAGTCATATTGCATGGTACCCATTCCACGGGTTTCAACTACCCAGGTTTAAGGTATTCTTCCTTCAGCTAAAACATGCATGTGGAACCTAGAGTATGATCAACCATGTGATCGGGAGACGTGTTCAAATATGTCTCAGTTTTCGTACCCTGGTACTCGGGTGCAACATTCCAGACGCTTTACTAACACTCTCCCGACTTGGAGAGTCAGTCCCTTTAACCTCCTGTTTGGCCCAGTTTGCAATTTCTGCGGAAGATGAACAGGAATAGCGAGAACCAATGAGAGACTAGCTGGAGGTGTCTGGACGGGCAAATTTAACTCTCATTTCCCACCAGGAAGAGGAAATAACCAAAGGCTCAGCGTGCCGTGCCGGAACCAGATTAGGGCCTGAAGCCATCCTGCGGTGTTGCGGCCAGCTCACAAGAAAACGAGTTGAAGAAAGGAGCTCAGGGGCACTGTAATTCACAAACCTGCAGAGTTATAAATGACAACTATCGTCCAAAAATATACTGAAGTAAGGCTGCCAAGAGGACTTGAAAGCGGGGCAGAATTGCAGGAAACCGATTTCAGGAGGTAGACTGGAATTGCATTGAAAGCATAGGAAAAGAGGCAGAACGTCCACAATGATGCACTTGGCCAAAAAGGGCGTATGCGTTCTTTCCTGAATATATTCAGGAAAGAACGCATACGCCCTTTTTGGCCAACCAAGCAAGCTTGCAAAGGAAATCTGCACTACAATGAAGTCTCACTTCCCCCCGGTCAAAAGGGCCATCTGAAAAAAGTGTAAAATCCAGAAAGGCAGGACAGGCCATGGAGAACTGGGAGCCTTGTTATGCTGATGGGCGGGATGTAAACTGCCAACAGACACTCGGGAGAAGTGTATGGTGTTTCCTGAAACATCTAAAAAACAAAGCAACAGAGCCTAGGGCACTTCCACTTATGGTCCTATAGCTTAGGGAAATTAAAATCAAAAAGACACAGCCACCC